>NC_141085.1:46590349-47190349 GCF_041138505.1 Cibotium barometz | reverse complement strand
TTGATGTTGTTGTTGTGTATTCTGGGACTATTGTTGCTGCTGCTGCTGGCCATAATTCTGATTACCTGTTCGGCCACCTCCTTGACTGCGTCCACGGCCTCCTCTACCTCGTCCTCTACTTGAACTTGTGTAGAAGGTCTGTTGCTCTGAACTGTTTTTGTTTTGTGAAGACTATTGGTCTTCACCCAAGCTCTTCTCTTCTATAATCAGCATAGACACCGAATCTATAAAGTTGGGAATGTTTTCCCGAGTCTGAATAGACGTCTTGAACGCCTTGTATTGTGGCTCGAGACCACGTAGACAGACTTCCACCTTATCATCGTCATCTACTGACACACCAATAGATGCAAGGGATTCCACAATACCCTTTATCTTCAATGCATAGTCATTCACAGACATGCTCTTTTTCTCCACAGTATGTTCATTCTTCAACTATATCTTACGTGCCTTGGTATTTGTTTCATAGAGTTTTACCAAGGTGTCCCATGCCTCCTTGGGGGACTTGGAATCCTAAATGTGCCCAATCATGGTGTCCTGTATACTAATGGAGAGCCAATACATAACTTTCCTGGCTCCTTGGTTCCAATCTTTAAACTCTTTCACATCTGCAGAGCAGTCGGATTTATGTTCGGTATCTCCGGTGCCTCTTCATGCCTCACCTTCTATGTAGTCCCAATAGCCCTTTCCCATTAGGAAATTTGTCAACCTAAACCTCCAAGCATGGAAGTTGTTCTTATCAAGCTTCTCAACCACAATCTGGGTTATGCCATCATTTGACATCTTGCCAGACACACAATTTTACCAGAAACAGCACTCTGGTTTGTCCTACACAAATTGTTGTATTTTCTACAGCGGTACTGTACTACTCTCAAATGTCACAACCATTGACTTCAATATGCATACATACACCCAATGGCAACTGTTGACCTCTTTGCAGCACACACTATGTCTGCACAGCCAATCTCTCTTCCTGCAGTTCTTAAAACAGAGTTCTGCAGAGAATCGATGACTTACCCGCAGTGCTCGAAATCGTCTGCTTTCTAAAAAACGGAGGTCCAGACGCGTCCGAAACGCGTTTTCGGCCCTGAAAAATAGTCTGATAGGACAGTATAGTTGCCCTATAGCTTTACTCCCGCGAAGAAAGCTCCTCAATCAGAGATCATTTGCCGGTGCCTCCCATAGAGCTCCCAACAAGGGTGTAGTCACCAACACAAATAGGGAAGAGTAGTTGAAGCTCTTACCCTCGTACCGCTTCCTATGGTTCTCTTGCTTGCAGCTCAGCCCTTAGCATAAACCAGGCTCTGATACCATGAAAAGATGCAATGGGGAAGAGAGCTTGAGCTCTTGCAAGCGCACACACACTCACAAAACCCTAATAGAGAACACACAAGGTGAGAGGCTGAAAATCTTCTTCTACTTTTCTCAACACTCAACACAACACATATACAAGATAAGAGTACATACAATATAAAAGGTACTCAACCAAATACATACAAGGGTTCTCTATAGTGTGAACCCAACTAAATGAGCTGGCGCTATAACTATGCCAGTCTCTAGAATGGCTGTCACATAGCCTGTCATCCCACTGGCCGCATATCACCCAAGATCTCACCAACCATGCCAGTGGTGTAAGTGTGGGGCCTATCCCCCAGGCGGGTCATCAGTGTCCACCGCCTCACTAGACGAGCTCGATATCTCAACAATTTGGCCAACTGAAACTAGATTCTTTGTTATGTTCGGAACATGAAGTACATCTACATGGTACTTCACTTTGCCATCCTGCATAGACAATGGCACATCTCCAACATGGGCAATTGGACGAGCAGTGTCATCCGCTTTTTCCACAAAACCTGGTCTTTCAAGGTTTTTCATCTCCTTGAACCAGTCCCCATGACTTGTCATGTGGTTTGAAGCACCTAAATCAACATACCATACATCATCTTTATGTGCTGCTTTAACATTTTCAAACATGGCATTAACGACATGCTGCATAACAAACAACCTTTCATTATCCTCATTGTTTTTACTCGAGGATGCATAGTTATTTTACTGCAATTTTCCATTTTGCATGTCAGCTTGCTTCTTATAATAATCTGCCTGCACATGTCGAGGATTACCACAATAAAAGCATCCACATGTATCATTATACTGCCTTTGCCGATTTCCACGACCTCTTTGACTCCCGCTGCCTCTGAATTGGCCTCTTCCACTTGCGTGTTGTTGTTGTTGTGAATTCTGGGACTGTTGTTGTTGCTGCTACTGGCCATAATTCTGATTACCTATTCGGCCACCTCCTTGGCTGCGTCCATAGCCTCCTCTATCTCGTCCTCTTCCTTGGGGGACTGGGCATCCTGTATGTGCCCAATCATGGTGTCTTGTATACTGATAAAGAGCCAATACATAACTTTTCTGGCTCCTTGGTGTATCTCCCCGATGCCTCTTCATGCTCACCTTCTATGTAGTCCTAGTAATAACCCTTTCCCATCAGGAAATTTATCAACTTGAACCTCCAAGCATGGAAGTTGTTCTTATCAAGCTTCTCAGCAACAATCTGGTTTATGCCATCATTTGACATCTTGCCAGACACACAAATTTACTAGAAACAGGACTCTGGTTTATGTCCTGCACAAACTGCTCTATTTTTTGCAGCGATACTGTACTACACTCAAATGTCACAAACCAGTGACCTCCATGTGCATACATACACCCAATGGTAACTGTTGACCTCCTTGCAGCACACACAATGTCTGCATAACCAATCTGTCTTCCTGCAGTTCTTAAAAGAGAGTTCTGCAGCAGAGAATCAATGACTTACCCGCTGCAGTGCTCGAAATCCTGCTTTCTGAAAAATGGAGGTCCTAACGCGTCCGAAACGCATTTTTGGCCCAAAATTTTTTGTCGATTGTTCGATAGGACAGAATAGTTTTCCTATAGCTTTACTCCCACGAAGAAATCTCCTCAATTAGAGATCATTTGCCTGGTGCCTCCCGTAGAGCTCCTGACAAGGGTGTAGTCGCGCCAACACAAATAGGGAAGAGTAGTTGAAGCTCTTACCCTCATACCGCTTCTTGTGCTTCTCTTGCTTGCAGCTCAACCCTTAGCATGAACCAAGCTTTGATACCATGAAAAGATGTAGGGGAGAAGAGAGCTTGAGCTCTTGCAAGCACACACACACTCACAAAACCCTAAAAGAGAACACACAAGGTGAGAGGCTGAAAATCTTCTTCTTCTTCACACAACACTCAACACACCATATACAAAGATAAGAGTACACACAATATGAAAAGGTACTCAACCAAATACATACTAGGGTTCTCTATAGTGTGAACCCAACTAAATGAGCTGACGCTATAACTATGCCAGTCTCTAGAATGGATGTCACATAGCCTGTCATCCCACTGGCTGCATATCACCCATGATCTCACCAACCATGCCAGTGGTGTAAGTGTGGGGCCTATCCCCTAGGCAGGTCATCAGTTTCCACTGCCTCACTAGACGAGCTCGATATCTCAACACGGGCAGGGGAAGTTTTTTCCGGGTTTCGGAAGAACCGAGGGATTAGTCTCTTGTCCGGATATTTGTGGGCAAGGCCCCGAGTGAGGGACCCTAAGTGCTACTTCTGCTGCTAGCACCCCCGAATCCATTGCACGGAGGGGGCAAGGATCTTTCATTCAAGGGAGCTATGGCGTCATTAGCCAAAAAATTTCCAATGTGCTTAGGAGATAAAGGGGAAGATATAGATCTGCATGTAATAAGGAGGTTTGAGAAATACTGGAAAGTCGCCAGACCTCGGGATATGGAAGACCCAGAGCTGCATGAAATCCCTAGAGATGCTTTCATGAATACCTTTAATATAGAGCCATGGAGTGGGTGTCAAGATATCAAGACAACCATTCCCAGACCTATGAAGAGGTCATGATTGCTTTTCTGGGAAGATTTCGTAAGATAAAGTCTGCAACGCAACTCTGTGATCCAATGAGAGAGCTCCGACAAGAGGATATGGATGTGGAAGCTTATGAAAAAAAGCTGCTAAGCTTGAGGCAGAGAGTGGCAAAACAAACTCGACCCTGAATGAAAACCCTGAATGCAAATTGTTGTTAATTGATTTGTGCAAGGGCTTAAGCCGGATATCCACGCAACAGTCAACATAAAGAAAGTTAAAACTGAAGAGGAGTTCAAGGAACTGGTTCAGCTAACCAAAATGGCAAAAAAAAAGAATTCAAGAAAGGAGAAAAAAAGGAAGCCCAAGAAGAGTTTCACCATTGAAGAGGACGATTCATGCGACTCCTCTTTCACAAGACACTCCAGTGGTAGTAAAGAAAATGAAAGACAAAAAGAAGAAAATAGAGAAGGCACAAGGAAGCCCCGAAGAATTGATATTGCAGGTAAAGTAGCTGATGGAAGAAATGAAAAAGACTAAAGGCTCAAATTTTCGTAAAAATATATTATGTTTCCAATGCAAGTAGGAAGGTCACCTCAAGGAGGAATGCACTATGCCACCAACTTGTACCATTTTTAATATGTACATCATAGTACATGGAACTATAGGTAGAACATGAAAAATAGAGTTCCCATGGTGAACAACATGGAAGGAGTGGAAAGACAACCCCCAAGAATGGAAAGGTATGAAAATAGAGGCCATGGAAATTATTCAAGGAGTAGAGGCCAAGGACGATTTGTTGGTTCTACAACCTTCACATGTTACTATTATAAACATCCTGGACACACCAAAGTGGAATGTGCCATGAAGAAAAGCATGATGAAGAAAGACAAGCAGAATTGACGCATCTCAAAGAAAATTTGCCAAGCGCCAACATGATGCAAGCACATGATATACAGAGGGAGGTGCATGACATCTTGACAGTCACAAAGGCTAAAGATAATGAATCTGGTGTAGTAATAACTCCACTACATAATCAAGACTCACCCCTCAAGCCTGCCGAGAAGGCAACTGTGGATTGGGATCAGTAAAAAAGGTGAGGATTCAAACTACTAAAGAAATAGAGATAAGGCAAGGTAAGCAAAAGGAGGATGGGTCACGCAAAATCATTGCAAATATTCCAAAAACAAGCGGAAGAAAGCATGTAGAGCACCTCAAATAAAGGAATGCCTAGAAGAAATCCAAAAGAATACTAACTAGTTACAAACCAATGTAATGTCAATGTTGCTGGATAGAGAGGTCTGGCTAGATAAGTGCTGGACTTATGTCTAAGATTCAAGGCTAGAGTCTTGATGGTAGGCATTGAAGGACTGAGAAAGGAATTGAAGCACTCAGTAGAGGAAGAAACCCTAGAATACAGCAATATGCAAGCCAAAGAACCCCTAGCATCTACAAATAATAAAGTGGCCAAAGTCACAATTCAACTAAATAACATACTCATCAATGATGCACTGCTAGATGGAGGATCCGGAGTGAATGTCATCACTAAGGAAACTGTATTGGGACTAGGTCTCAAGTGGGAGCCCAAGAATGGCAGATAACAAGGTAGTAGTATCTAAAGGAGTCATTAAAAATGTCCCAATGAAAATCAAACAAGGTAGTAGTATCTAAAGGAGTCATTAAAAATGTCCCAATGAAAATCAAACAAGTTGACTTCAAGGTCAACGTAGTGGTTATTACCATAGAAAACCACATCGGATCTTACCAAGTGTTATTGGGAAGACCCTGGTTGAGACATGGCAAGATAAAATAAGACTGGGGCAGTAAGATAAAGTAAGACTGGGGTAGTAAGATAAAGTAAGACTGGGGCAAGAACAGAATCACCATCAGAAAGGTAAAGCGAAAAGTGCATGTTGATCTTTCCGATGGAAGGAGATCAACAAAACCTGCTCAGAGGCCAGTCCATAAACATTCAACATGTCAAAAGGCTTTGATGATGATGAAGAGAATAGAATACTCCGTGAACACCTGCGTCGCCTGGTACCCTTATACATGTTAAATAAGGATGAAGTAATAAGTCATTATGCGGAAGCAAAGGGTGAAAATGCAGAAGTAGAAGACAATCAAATGAAGAGAAAAGAAGCAGATTCTGAAAAGATAGAGGACTCAAAACTAATCAAAATCCTGTAGGAGAATTGTCGAAAGAAATTAAATGGGCCCATAATCTGGAGCAAGAAGAAGAGAGGAGATCCGAGATTGGGTGCAAAAGAACAAGGAGAACCACGAGAACAATGCCGCAAAAGTAAGACCGGACAAACTATAGGAGGTAAATCTAGGCGATGGAAAAGAAAAGCATGTGAAGACCAGCCTCAAAATGGAAGAAGAATTCAAACAGGAGTTGGTGTCCTTGCTAAAGGAATACCAAGATGTCTTTGCATGGTCATATGAAGACATGGAGGGCATCAACCCTAAATTTTTTCAGCGCAACATCAACTTAAAAGAGGGAGTTATACCTGTTAGACAACAAATGTACAGAATGAACCCAAATTATGCAAAGCAAGTCAAGAAAGAATTTGACAAACTACTAAGAGTGGGTTTCATCGTGCTAGTGGAAAAAGCTACCTGGATATCCTCGATTGTAGTAGTCCCCAAAAAGAACATGAAAAAAAAAATATGTAAGGACTACTGCAAGAATGCTGCATCTAACTCAGATCCCTTTTCACTTTCAATCACCGACTCTTTGCTATAGATGAGGTAGCCAGAAAGAAGATGTAGTCCTTTTTGGATGGTTTCAACGGGTAAAACCAGGTGAAGATGTCTTCGAAAGACAAGGAGAAGGCCGCATTCATCACTGAATGGGGTGTCTTTGTGGCAACCGCTATGATGCTTGGCTTAAAAAAATGAACATGCTACCTTCCAAAGAATGGTGCAGGGAATTTTCTATGACTACTTTGATAGACTTCATGAAAGCTTTTGTGGATGATTTTAGCATGTCAGGAGATAAAGAAAAGCACATCTATTATTTGAGACTATGTTTGCAGCGATGCAAAGATACAAGGCTGAAGTTAAATCCGACCAAGTGTGCTTTTGCAGTAAAATCCAGAACACTATTAGGACACATTGTGTCAGCCCAAGGATTGGCCATAGATCTGGCTAAGGCGGAGGTCATATCCAAAATGTATGCTCCTCATAAAATTAAGCAACTTGAAAGGTTCCTTGGTAAGGTGAAGTGGCATGCTAGATTCTTGATATATCTAGCACATGTAGCCTACCCATTATATGCACTTACCAAGAAGGAGGCAAAGTACAAATGGAGTTTGGAGTGTCAGAAGGAATTCCATTAACTGAAGAGCATGGTGTCATCTGCACCAGTGATGATCAATCCGGAATGGAATCTAATGTTCCATGTTTATGTAGATTCTTCATAAAAATAAGGGCAATGCACTGATGCAGGAAAAGAAAAAAGGTTATATGCAACCCATCCATTATGCTGCTAGTAAAGCCCTCACAAGGGCAGAAAGGAACTACAACACAAGAGCGAATGAAGGTCTTTCAATGATCTATGCTATGAATAAGTCCCGGCACTAACTCTTGGGAAACAAATTCGTTTTCCATGTGGACCATCAAGCCCTCATTTATCTGGTGAACAAAGCTTTTCTGGTGGGAACAATGGCAAGATGGATGCTCCTACTACAAGAATTTGAGTTCACTCTAAGATTTCTCCCTCCATATTTTGAGGTGTAAAGGTGTAAGAACCTCCCCTTGCGTTCTTGTAATTATTCCCCTCTCTGAAATAGAAGAAAGATCTTGTTTTACCCTACTTTGGCCTAGAGAGAGAAAATATCTAGAGAGAGGTAATTCAAAATTGAGATATCTTTGGATACAAAATTATCCTAGTAACTAAAATGGATTCCCGTGAATGAGAAGTTCAAAAAGAACTTTCCAATGCACATTAGGAATTAATTGAAAATGGTATAAGGGACCTTAGCCTAAGGGTCTACATTTTAAGAAATTTTTGGATTATGGTCCAATTAAGGTTCCAATGGGCCAATTGGATTAATCCAAGTGTTGGGATGAGATAAATTCAAAGAATAAAAGAAAATACCCAAAAATGAGTAAATGCTCACATAAGATGAAGAGTTGACTGAGTACAAGGTTTATTAGTTGAAAATTAAGAGATATTACTTTAAAAATGAGATATTTTAGAGTAATGATGCATGTTATATTTTTATCTCTCCTCTCTCCTGGATCAAACCAAATCAAAAAGGGAGCCAAACTGGTCCAAATCTTGTCCAAATTGAGTCAAACTAAACCTGAAAAATCCTAGAACCTAGTTGGACTTCGTTAGTGGCCTCCCTCACCTATAAATAGACCCTCATTCCTTTGTATTTTCATATTGGAGCTATACCATGTCAGTATTATCTTAAAATAATCGTATTTCTATTATCCCTTAAATTTTCCTCTCTCTTAGGAGCTTGGAGCTTCTCTCTCTCTACAACAACTCTAGGAGTTGCTCTTCTCCTCTTGGTGGACCAATTGATTGGTCAGGGGCTTCACTACTAATAGAAAATCAAGCCAAACTTGGAGGTAAAATCGATTTATGTGGTTTTTTCAAATTACCTCAATGACTTTCTTCTTCTCAGTCCCTCTCAAGCTTGAGAAGCCTTCTAAATGATTGTTTTAATTCAAATCAAGCTTTTTCTAAAGTCTTAATATTTAATTAAGAGAAAGTTAATCTTTATGCTTATTTGTAATGCTTTATTTAAGTAAATCTCTCTCTCTAAAAGAATAGCCATCTTTATGGCTAAATCCCTTGGAAAAGGATGCTTCTCAATGATAGTCTCTTAATTCAAAGCTAAACTCTAGGCTTGATGAGCTAGAGATTAAGAAAATGATATTTTTATGATTATTTCTTTTAGATTGTTTATGAGTAGTTAAAAACTACTTTAATTGATTCTAAATGAGAAATAGATTATCCTATAAATTTGGGAAAAGAGGAATGTTGAAATTAACTTAATCTAGTGGGATAATCATAGTTATGTTTATAATTATGGTTAAAAATATGATTTAAATTCATAGTTTGATTTTAAGCATAAAAGAGGAACTACTATCATATTTTCATTACAAACTTTCTCTTTTAGAAAAAATTGAGAATTATGAGTAATAGCATCAAAGCTATGGTACAATTTTTAGAAAATAATACATATCTTATTTTTATGCATAATGCTAAAAGAGGACTTCCTACCATATTCTAGGATTGGACATCCTATGCAAAAAGAATGAGTTTTATCATATTCATGAGAAATAATTTTTTTTGTAATTATGCATAATTAATTGATTATGAGAAAAGAGTAATTTTTTGTACATTTATTTTTATGCAAAAAGAGGAATTTTCATGATATTCGAGACCCAAATAATTAAATTTTAAAAAGAGGAATTTTTGGTATAGATCAAATCAAACACTATATTCGTGAGTTTGGGAATTTCCCAACTCCCTTTTTTTGAATACTAAAAAGGTGGAACCTGGATAACATGCCTATAAGTTTCTCAAAACCATATCATGTGACCTATTGTTGGAAAGCGCTTAGAAAATGGAATCTAGTGAGCTATAGAGCGCTCAATTTGGAGTAACGGTGTTCAAGTTATGATTAATCTAAAGATTTGACCACGTGTCCCAAACTACTGGGAAATTCCCATATTCCCCAATATGGTGTTATCATGAGTATTTATCAAAAGTGGAATTTTGAGTATTATTATTTTTATTGGGAAATATGGGTAGAATTGATTTTTGTAAATCCCATGAATCTTTTATTCAAAAAGAAGAATATTGAATATATCTTACTTGAGAAATTTGAGAAAGAATGTGAAAATATCTATCGAGAAAACTTAGATAATTCTTATTCAAAAAAGAAAATCTAGAACCCCTAGGAGGATCAAGGATCCAATGAGTAAACAGAAGTTTAGAATTAGTTCTCATTAATAATAAAGCTTAAGGAATAAAAATACAATATGTAAATGCTCTTTCTAAGTTTTTACTATTCAATTCTGATAAGGTTTATTTTCCCTTTTTAAACCTTCAATAACTCTCTGATACATAGATTCAATGGGATCGAGAAAAAGTGCCTTTAACTAGACCAAGCAATTGGCAGAAACTTAGAAAAGTCCTATCAGTATTAAAAGTAGAAAACGGTACTAAAAGTGGATGTAATACGATGTGATGTGGATCTGAATGATGTAAATGAATGTGATGGGATGTAAATGATGCTGTGATTGGATGAGATGTGAATGTGATGTGATAAGATGTGATGTGATGAGATGTGAATGTGATAAGAGGAGATGTGAATGTGATGTGATAAGATGTGAGTGGATGATGAGATGTGATGTGATGTAAATGGATGAGAATGAGATGTGATGTGATAGATGTGCCTGTGAATGAATGTGGAATGTGAAAGGGTGTGATGGATGTGAATGGGTGTGATGAGATGTGAATGGTTGTGATGAGATGTGAGTGGATGTGATAAGATGTGAATGGATGCAATGAGATGTGAATGGATATGAATGTGATGTGATGATATCTGAATAGATGTGGTGAGATGTGAATGGATGTGGATCTGGTTAGATATGAACATATGAGATATGATGTGGATAGATGAGATGTGATGTGGATAGATGAGATGTGATGTAATGTGGACCTGGGTAGATGTGAATGGATGTGAAGTGATGTGAATGGATGTGAAGTGATGTAAATAGATATGAACGTGATGTGATGTGGATCTGAATGAATGTAGATGGATGTGATGCGATATGAATGGATTAGATGTGATGTGGATGGATGTGACATGATGTGATGAGGATAGATATGGATAGATGTGATGAAATGTAATATGATGTGATTGGATGAAGGACGATGGGAATACATATGATTGGATGTGAAATAAGCAATGTGAATTGATGTAGAAGAATGTGGAATAACGAGAAATGGTTTGGAACAATGTGAAAAGATGAGAGTTTGTTAGAAATGATTTGGAACAATGTGAAAAGATGAGAGTTTGTTAGAAATTGTATTTATAAAACCGGTTTTGAATGACTGTTTTATGTCAAGAATGCTAGGGAAGCATTTTGACCATCTTGTGAATGAGGTCGTGGAGACCTAAGTGATAAAGTTGCAACAACTAAGAGAGAGTCAATGGAGGACGTCTCGCATAGCAAGGTGGCCAAGGTCTTGACCAACCTCGGTTCGATTTAAATGGGTGGATGAGGGACCAAGGAAGCGGCCTATGAGTGAAGTGCTAGGTGACCTATGAAGGAGCCTAGAGGGTGTTGACCATACGGTGCTCGAGCTTTGGGTTGCTGAAGATACCCATGCATGCATCAGGGAAGAAAATGGAACAAGACGTTTGAGTTGTTTTCTGAACTCGGGCATGGATCTGGTTGATTGGCCTTGCTGGTCCTCAACGGATGAGTCCATGGCTCTTTTATACGGATCTGTTGGTTGATCTTGCTGATCTTCAACGGAGAGTCCATCTAGATTTTCTTAAGTGATTATATTTCTGAGTACTATGAGCTAGGAACTATTGAAAAGGCCCCTGAGTGAATAGGTGGTGAGCGTTCTGGTTGCTAATGATGCCATAGGTACACTGATGAAGGAATGATTGGAAATTCAAATTCAAGCTAGATATTTTGGAGGATTATGATCAATGATACTATGGTTTCATTAAAAGATTTTTTTAAAGATAGCTGAATCTGTGAAACAGGTAATTTCATATTGGGTGTGTAAGTGGTGTGACTATCTTGAAGTTTGCTTGAAGCGCCGACTAGGGGGCCTGAGAACTCTTTTCCCTAGTACCCAGGACAAAACATAACCAAATTTCTAAATGGATCCTATCACTATAGTGGTTGGGTAGTTGTAGTAACCCATGGGATTAGATGGGGCTGGACTGATGGATCCCTAAAATGAGACTCAATTCTGTTAAGTTACAATAGTTGAAGTTAAATCTTGGATAACCCTTGTTCTATGGAAAAGAATCAACGAATGTGCCTCTTCATGAGGAAAAAAGCATTGGTCTCTATGATCCAAGTGCAAGTCTCTTCCTTGATCTCACCATGTGACTTACGTGTTTGGTCAGATCAATTGGTTAGTTAAGACCTTGACTACATTAGAATAAAATATCTTAGAGGAATCACCTATGTCTACTAGGCGAGGGAAGTTTTTTTCGGGTTCGGTTTTGGAAGAACCAAGGGATTAGTCTCTAATTCGGATATGGCCCCGAGTGACAGGCCCCGAGTGACAGGCTCTGCCCTGTGCATGAAGTGCTACTTCGGCATTGAATTCATTTCGTGGAGGGGGCAGGGATCTTTTAGCTAGTATCAAAGCAAATTGGCTAAAGTTGATCAACCAAGAAGCAAGAAATGTCAAAAATTTATGAGGTTTCAATAAAAGATTGTAGTTATGTGATAAAATTTAGACAAATCGACATTCAAGAATGAAGATTCATAAATTGGAAATGGGGTCTTCAGATGGAAGTACCGCAATTGTGTGGAATCCCTGACTTGCTTGAGGCCTAGATATGATGGTATTTACCTTATAGCTCCAAGGACCGTGTACCCGTATATACCTATTGAGATTCAAGCTTGATATCAGCTTGTGCCAGTTGCACTATGTGCTGGCATGTTAGGTAGTAACATGTGTGAGACATAAATGACCGCATGCAGTTGGTCATAGCTGTGTGGACAGTAGCTAGGGTTAGCTGTGTTGAAAATACAAGTGAATAGGGTGTGTGCGGGAACAAGCCCTTGGTTAGAGGCTGTAAAAAAGAATGTATAAATGTGAAAGAACCTGTGAAAAGGTGAGAAGAATCTACTAGGAGAGAAAAAAGGGTAGTGTGAGAAGATTTAGGAAGTGTGGAGATATTCTGGGAAGTGTGGAGATATTCTGGGAAAAGTGAAGAGGTGGAGAGTGTAACGTACCCATCTTCACTAATAAAGAAATGTCCATGTAATTATGAGTTTTTATGGTATAAATATCAATGATTTTATTATTTGAGTCATTTCTACTTGGAATCTTCAAATTCTGAGCCCAAATTTGGAATCTGCGCGCGATTTTACCCTAATATAGGATTTTACAGCATCCAAAACGGACACCGGATCAAGCCTATACGCTAATTTCAATCATTTCAGTTAAAAAACGGCAACCTTTAAACCTTAATAAATGCACGACCGCACGTCCAATTGACGAACGATCTGAACCCCTGCGACCAGGAGAACCTCCCGGACAAAAAAAAATTTCGTCCCCCGGGGCGGTCCGGCACGCAAATCGAGGCGGGCATCCCAAATTTGGATACCCCGCCCCAAAATTTGGTCCGTACACACTTACTAGGGCGCCCGTACAATGGCCGCCCAAGAACCAAAGGAAGGCCGCCCACTGTATGGTCCACGTGTACCCTTAGGTGGACACCCAGACCAGATAAGGTACATGCGTACCACTCCTTTCCCAGACAACCGACACCGTACCTTTCCCCTAGACCCATGCAGGCCACTGATCCATAGCCTTTGAAGGTACACCGTCCTTTCGTCCTTGCTTTGCGCAGCGCCCGTACCCTCACCCCTCAGCTATATAAACCTCGCGAGGTGCTCCACAGACGGCATGCATTTCTGTGTAGGGTATGCCCTGTTGTGCCGCCGTCCGTCCCTGTGTAGCGTACTTGCTGCAAGTACAGCCGCCCTTGCAGCCACCCCTCTCACACCCCCTCATTTGGCTCTTTTCAGATAAGCCAATTTTCCTCCATCCCCCTCTTGCTAGAGGCCAGTGTCCTTAACTCTTCTCCCCCCCCCGTGTGAATAGACTTACAGAGAGGCTCCCTCCCAGCCCTCTCCACGTTTTTGCCTTTGCCCTTAAGGACATCTCACAATTTCCCCCCCCCCCCCCCCCATTTGCGTAGACTTTAGTAAGGGTTTTTTGACTCAAGCAAGGGTTCGTGCGCCATATTCTTTTGCTCATACGGTGAGCAAACGAGCTCGGAATTCAGATCCGACTGAAGCGTTTCGATCGCAGCAGCGAGCTCTACAAGGCGACGCCTAAGATGGCCTCATCTTGGAGACGACAAAATATTACCTCAAGAGGGGCACGTAACAACGAGATGGAGGGAGATGCGCCCAATGCGGCTCCAGTCCTCCCTTTTCAAGCCCCTCAAGGAAACGGTGGCCAGGTTAGCTTGGTTAATTTTAAAAAGAAGAGATTTTTCCTTAAATTAGTATTAATGAATGGTGTCTTTTCCTTTTAAAATGACGACATAAAAATTATATGAAGTTACGAATTATGTGATGTTGTATTTGATAAATTGCGTTGAAATTGTTATCTTCAGGAATTGTAAATGCTATATTTAGTAAATTGCATTGAAGTTGTTATCTTTAGAATTCAAGATTTTTTTTTTGGCTTCAACGCTTACTCCGTTCCGTGCTTGTGTAGCCGGGCGGCGTCGTTAGCAAAGCCCGGGAATGGCCCAAGGTATCCCTCATACCTTTGGGAGAATAAGGATCGCCGATTGAGGCGAGAGATTATGAGGCTGCCTAGTTCTGAGGGCCCAGGCTAGTGCGGTAAATAAGCCCACCCTAGTGTGCAGACATCCCTCTGAGGGGCGGGAGGATCGAGCGATGGAGCCTGAGAGGACGAGAGGCCGGCTTGAGTCCTCACCAGCGGCCGACGATGAGGTGTATGGTCCCGTAGGGTTTTGCCCAGCATGTAGAGGCTGGAAGGCCGAATTCTAGATCATCGGCAGAATAAGAATAAGAGAGCCGGGTTGGCTTGTATGGAAATGGAATCATGTATAAACTTTTTATATAATTACATCTTATCTTTGGTATGATTGTATTGTGTAAGAAGGCTGTTTTAACGAACCTTGTGAAGAGGGGCCTTAATTAAGGAATATGTTTATTTATGTCAAACAGTGTGGTAGTATTAATTAGAAAACAAATTGATGCGTGAGTAGGGTGGAAAGTGGGAGGATGGAATGCCCTGACGGCACCATCCTACGGACGGGTGGACCCGATTAGTCGGGTAGCTTTCCAACAGATTAAGTGAAAGCCCTACATTAGATAGTTAGGTTCTTGGGCAACTCTATTCTAGAAGACTAGGCCAGCGGCTATGCGTTGCATAAGATGAGGAAAAAAGCGTTGTCCCTAGAAATCAAGTCTAGTAGTTGCCCGATTTATGATCAATTGCCCTATGGGTGATTCGATGTTTAGAAAATCACGCTCCCCCTGCGGGATAGAGCTAGGTCATACCTATAAATCGTATCCTTGAATCTCTACAGGGTCAAGGTGTCGATGAATAGGAAATTTTTTTTTTCCAAGATAAGACTTAGCGGACTATCTTAAGTGTTTCTCCCATTTTAGAAGGGAGGAACCTTACAATTGGTATCAGAGCCGATCTTAGCTCCTAGGGATTGTCACTTAAGGATTGTTTTGCAATAAATGTTTTACCTAACATAATGCTAATTAGTAAAGACATCCTACTAAAACAAATAAATTAAATTGATGTTTGAATGATTGTAGGAAGAGAAAGATGCCTACTCCAAATTTCTAGTCTTCCAATGCATCTTCGACTGCTAGTCACTCCTCGAATTTCGAGTTTCGCGACACCATGGTGCAGATATTAGAGAAGATATCCCTCCCTCATTTCTCTCGTATTCAGAGAGGATGGGGTAGGGATTTCTGGAGTCGTGGGCCGAGATACTTCTTCATCCGAGCAGATCAGATTGGGAACCTCACCACCGATCTTAAGCGGATTCGCTGGATTGAGAAGCTGAAGATGATCCGCTTATTTTGGTTCGTCGGTACCCCCAGGGCCGACACCTCGGTGACTATAGATGGGGTTCGCATACCTCAGGATCGTTGGGTGTATGACAAAGTGATGCAGGTCTTACCTACTGATAGAGTAGCGGTGTTGGGATCTACCCCAATCCAGAGTTTACCACCCTTACCATCAGTTTTTAGAGTCTTAGAAATTACAGCGGAACCCCCATATTTCACATATGTGGACCGCTCTACCCTTATGTCATAGTCAAGCCTAGGAATTTCCCTTCATAGCAAATAAGACTGATTATAGTCTCAGAACTTTGTAATAAAACTTGTCCTTGTAAATATTTGGAAATAAAATAATTTCAATGTTTTACTCATTAAGCGTCGTGCAAATATGAACCTTGTAATCTTAAAAATTGTTTTTACGATGATGGCCAGGACGACCACCCTCCACTTCCCAATGCGCTTTACACCGATACCCAGGAGAAGAAGCTCCTGCTCAAGCAAATGCAACCTCCCTCCTTTAAAGGAGAAGGTTCAAAAGTTGAGAAGGATGCTGAAGTCTGGATTGAGGCGATGGACGATTATTTCTCTGCTGCTGGTACTGGAGTAGCAAATCAGTCTATGCTAGCACGGTTTCGCCTCATTGGAGATGCTAAACTCTGGTGGAAACAGTGGTGCCGTGACAAGGAAGTCACCGAGCATTCTCAAACGTGGGAAGACATCAAGCAGGCAGTGAAGGAAAGATATCTTCCTCCATCCCATGAGTCCATAAAGATGAATGAGTTTTTTAGTCTTAGACAGTGCAGCTTAACTCTTGAGGACTACTATTCCAAATTTATTACCCTTCGGAAGTATGCCCCAGCTATGACTACTTCCCAGCAAGTGGCTCGTTTCTACCAAGGGCTAAATGAACCCCTAGATTCCCGCCTTGAAGCAATGAGGCCAAGCACATTACAAGATGCTCTCATACGAGCAAAGCCCCTTGTGAAAGAAATGAAGGCTAACAAACCGAAGAATCAAAAGAGATCTTACCCTGAGACAAACCTTAGAGATCAACCCTACAAGAAACCTCAACAGAATTTCCCCTACTACAACAGAGGGCGACAAGGCAACTCTTTTGCCCCCCGCTCGTATGCTGCCTCTTCCAGAGAAGGCCCTCTGTGTTTTGAGTGCAATGAGCCGGGACACTTTAGAGCCAACTGTCCCAAGATGGCAACATCATTTCCCCAAGGTAACAAAGGAAATCAAGGCCGTGGAACCCCTACCCACCAAGGTGCAAGAGGCAGTGGCCGTGTGCCAGAGGCCGCGCGGAGGAACAGTTGCTAGAACTGCCTGTGTTATAAGTGAAGAACCGACCTTGGAGACGGCTGAAGAAGAGCGCGCCACCGTCCATGCGGCAGTAGAACACCAAGGTCCGAATAAACAATTTGGTGTAATCCAAACCCCCGCCACTCATCACGGTAAGCCATTTCAGCTTTTGAATTGATTGTGGCAGTACCCATTCATTCCTTTCTCCTAGGTGCTTGCAAAAATTAAACTTGAGTCAAAAAACAGCTAGAAGAATGATTGTAGAGTTAGCCAGTGGGAAAGAAGTTGTATCTCGCCACTCTATAGGAAACCTTGATTTTGAGCTGGGTAATGAGCAAACTCATGGTCACTTTAGAGTCTTGCCACTAGGAATTTATGATGGAATCCTTGGGATGGATTGGTTAATTGCAAACAAAGCTAGCATTCATTGTAACCAGGGGAGTATCACTTTTGAAAATGATCATGGCCAAGTAATATCTGTTCAGGGGATCACAGGGAAACCTAAATCTAGGGTAGTCAAGGCAAAACATCTTCTCAAGGGGACACATAAGGGTCAGCAAGTTTTCTTAGTCAAACTCAACAAAGTCATTGAACCTAGTATGGAGACAGAACCCTCTTGGCTCCAAGAATTCTCTGACATCTTCCCTGACGAGCTTACAGGGTTACCGCCTCCTCGAGAAGTCGACCATGAAATCGAGGTGATCCCTGGAGCTCAACCCGTCTCAAAAACTCCCTATAAAATGTCCCTTCCTGAAGCCAAGGAGCAACTTTCCCAACTCATTGAACAAGGATTTGTACGCCCTAGTAGCTCTCCGTGGGGAGCACCTGTTCTTTTCCAAAAAAAGAAGGACGGGACTCTCCGCCTCTGCATAGATTATCGAGGGCTAAATCAAGTCACTGTCAAGAACAAGTATCCTATCCCTCGCATCGATGAACTTCTTGACAGGCTTCATGGGGCCAAAGTCTTCTCAAAAATAGATTTGAGGTCTGGTTACTATCAGATCAAAGTAAAGGAAGCAGATATACCCAAAACAGCCTTCAATACCCGTTATGGCCACTATGAGTTTACTGTAATGTCATTCGGGTTAACCAATGCTCCTGCAACCTTCAACCGCCTAATGCAAGATATATTCCGTCCTTACCTGGATGAATTTGTGCTTGTTTTCTTTGATGACATCTTAATCTACTCCAAATCAATGGAAGAACATGAGGAGCATGTGCGTAGAGTTCTGTAATTGCTGCGCAGACACAAACTCTATGCCAAGAAGAGCAAATGTACCTTCTTTACTCATCAAATTGAGTATCTTGGATTCATCGTCTCCAAAGATGGCATCTCAGTAGACCCTGCCAAGGTCAAGGATATTCTAGAATGGCCACCCCCTAAATCAGTTCGTGAAGTTCGTGGATTCTTGGGAATCACGGGTTGGTATAGGATTTTTATCAAAGATTATGCCTTGGTAGCTGCACCCTTGACAGATCTTCTTAAGAAGGATTGCAAAATAGTGTGGCTGCCAATCCATCAAAACAGCTTTGATCAGCTGAAAGTCATTATTACTTCTGCCCCAGTCTTAAAGCTTCCTGATTTCTCCAAGGAATTTGAAGTGGTTACCGATGCTAGTAGTCTAGCACTTGGTGGTGTCTTAGGCCAAGAAGGCAGACCAGTCGCTTATACTTCCCGCAAGCTGAAGCAATATGAAGCAAACTATGCCACCCATGATTTGGAACTCTTAGCAGTTGTTCATTGCCTCAAATTATGGAGACATTATCTCTTGGGAGGCAAATTCCAGCTTGTAACTAACCATAAAAGTCTAAAGTGGATCTTCACCCAGCCTAATCTCAACATGCGGCAAAGGAGATGGATTGAAATTCTACAAGAATATGATTTCGACATCAAATTCCGCCCTGGGAAAGATAATATGGTAGCTGATGCGCTTAGCCGCAAATCTTTCTTGAATGCAATTTCAATGCCAATCCCATACTGGTCAAGGTGGAAGAAGTCTCATCTCATGACCCAGATTATCAGAGGATGATAAAGTTAGTAGAAGAAGGGGGACATTCAGAGAAAGAGAAGAATCTAATCAAGGGATACTCCACTCATGAAGGAAGCCTCTACTTCAATCACAAGCTATGTATCCCTAAGGATCCTGCTTTAAAGAAACTAATCCTCCATGAAGCTCATGATAGCCCTGCTGCAAGACACCCAGGTTATGCAAAAACATTAAATGCGGTAAGAAGGAGCTTTCATTGGGCAGGCTTGAAAAATGATGTGCTTCGGTACTTGAAACAATGTCTCTCATGCCAAAGGATCAAAGCTGAAAGGGTCAAGATGCCTGGAAAGCTTCAACCCTTAGATATTCCCCAAATGATGTGCTTCGGTACTTGAAACAATGTCTCTCATGCCAAAGGATCAAAGCTGAAAGGGTCAAGATGCCTGGAAAGCTTCAACCCTTAGATATTCCCCAAATGAAGTGGGAGTGCATTAGTATGGATTTTGTCACAAGTCTCCCCACTGTTCAAGGAGGATATGACTCCATTCTAGTAGTAGTGGATTGACTTACCAAAGTAGCTCACCTTATACCAGTAAAGAAGACCTTCAAAGCTTCTGATGTTGCTCGAATATTCATCAAGGAAGTCCTCAAACTTCATGGTCTCCCAAAAAGGATAGTAAGTGATCGGGATTCTGACTTCACCTCAAAATTCTGGCAGTCTTTATTTCAAGCTCTGGGGACTCAACTTTGCTTTAGCACAGCTTATCATCCAGAGACCGATGGCTAGACTGAGAGAGTCAATCAAGTAATTGAAGACATTCTCAGAGCATACTGTGGACGGGAACCCAGAAGGTGGATTCAATACCTTCCTCTGGTAGAATTTGCCTACAATGCGTCTTATCATCAAAGCATAGGAATGTCACCATTCAAAGCACTCTATGGGCAAGAATGCTTGTCTCCTCTAAATTTCTCTGATCCGACCATAAGAGTTTGAGGCATCCAGGAAAATGCTCGAAGAGATGGAGGAACAAACCAAGGCTATCCAAAAGGATATTAAAGCTGCCCAAGATCGACAAAAGCATTATGCTGACAACAAGAGGTCTGAAAGGATCTTCAAGGAAGGAGACAAAGTTCTTCTACGAGTGCGACCCAAACGAAGTTCTCTATCACTTGGGAAATATAAGAAGCTCAGCCCTAGGTATTGTGGTCCTTATACAGTTATCAAGTGTCTAGGTAAAAGTGTCTATAAACTCCAACTCCCAGCCCATATCAAAGTCCATAATGTATTTCATGTAAGTTTGTTAAAACCATATGTCCCCAGTCTCGATCATATTCTTGATGATGAACAAGTTGTAATCCCTACTCAAGGAGTCCTTGAATTACAGCCCAGTAGCATCATAGATTCTAGGGAAAGGAAACTCCGAAATAGAACTCTTGTAGAACATCTAGTTCAGTGGAAAGATTACCCTGAAGAGGATGCAACTTGGGAAGATGAAGCTACACTCTTAAAGGATTATCCCCAATTCATGACGAGATGAGGACATCTCGATTTCTTTAAGGGGGGAAGGATGTAACGTACCCATCTTCACTAATAAAGAAATGTCCATGTAATTATGAGTTTTTATGGTATAAATATCAATGATTTTATTATTTGAGTCATTTCTACTTGGAATCTTCAAATTTTGAGCCCAAATTTGGAATCTGCGCGCGATTTTACCCTAATATAGGATTTTACAGCATCCAAAACGGACACCGGATCAAGCCTATACGCTAATTTCAATCATTTTAGTTAAAAAACGGCGACCTTTAAACCTTAATAAATGCACGACCGCACGTCCGATTGACGAACGGTCTGAACCCCTGCGACCAGGAGAACCTCCCGGACAAAAAAAAATTTCGCCCCCCGGGGCGGTCCGGCACGCAAATCAAGGCGGGCGTCCCAAATTTGGGTACCCCGCCCCAAAATTTGGTCCGTACACACTTACTAGGGCACCCGTACAATGGCCGCCCAAGAACCAAAGGACGGCCGCCCACTGTATGGTCCACGCGTACCCTTAGGTGGACCAGATAAGGTACATGCGTACCACTCCTTTCCCAGACAACCGACACCGTACCTTTCCCCTAGACCCATGCAGGCCACTGATCCATAGCCTTTGAAGGTACACCATCCTTTCGTCCTTGCTTTGCGCAGCGCCCGTACCCTCACCCCTCAGCTATATAAACCTCGAGGTGCTCCACAGACGGCACGCATTTCTGTGTAGCGTATGCCCTGTTGTGCCGCCGTCCATCCCTGTGTAGCGTACTTGCTGCAAGTACAGCCGCCCTTGCAGCCACCCCTCTCACACCCCCTCATTTGGCTCTTTTCAGATAAGCCAATTTTCCTCCATCCCCCTCTTGCTAGAGGCCAGTGTCCTTAACTCTTCTCCCTCCCCCGTGTGAATAGACTTACAGAGAGGCTTGCAACCACCCCTCCCAGCCCTCTCCACGTTTTTGCCTTTGCCCTTAAGGACATCTCACAATCCCCCCCCCATTTGCGTAGACTTTAGTAAGGGTTTTTTGACTCAAGCAAGGGTTCGTGCGCCATATTCTTTTGCTCATACGGTGAGCAAACGAGCTCGGAATTCAGATCCGACTGAAGCGTTTCGATCGCAGCAGCGAGCTCTACAAGGCGACGCCTAAGATGGCCTCATCTTGGAGACGACAAAATATTGCCTCAAGAGGGGCACGTAACAACGAGATGGAGGGAGATGCGCCCAATGCGGCTCCAGTCCTCCCTTTTCAAGCCCCTCAAGGAAACGGTGGCCAGGTTAGCTTGGTTAATTTTAAAAAGAAGAGATTTTTCCTTAAATTAGTATTAATGAATGGTGTCTTTTCCTTTTAAAATGACGACATAAAAATTATATGAAGTTACGAATTATGTGATGTTGTATTCGATAAATTACGTTGAAATTGTTATCTTCATGAATTGTAAATGCTATATTTAGTAAATTGCATTGAAGTTGTTATCTTTAGAATTCAAGATTTTTTTTTGGCTTCAACGCTAACTCCGTTCCGTGCTTGTGTAGCCGGGCGGCGTCGTTAGCAAAGCCCGGGAATGGCCCAAGGTATCCCTCATACCTTTGGGAGAATAAGGATCGCCGATTGAGGCGAGAGATTATGAGGCTGCCTACTTCTGAGGGCCCAGGCTAGTGCGGTAAATAAGCCCACCCTAGTGTGCAGAGATCCCTCTGAGGGGCGGGAGGATCGAGCGATGGAGCCTGAGAGGGCGACAGGCCGGCTTGAGTCCTCGCTAGGATGAGGTGTATGGTCCCGTAGGGTTTTGCCCAGCATGTAGAGGCTGGAAGGCCGAATTCTAGATCATCGGCAGAATAAGAATAAGAGAGCCGGGTTGGCTTGTATGGAAATGGAATCATGTATAAACTTTTTATATAATTACATCTTATCTTTGGTATGATTGTATTGTGTAAGAAGGCTGTTTTAACGAACCTTGTGAAGAAGGGCCTTAATTAAGGAATATGTTTATTTATGTCAAACAGTGTGGTAGTATTAATTAGAAAACAAATTGATGCGTGAGTAGGGTGGAAAGTGGGAGGATGGAATGCCCTGACGGCACCATCCTACGGACGGGTGGACCCGATTAGTCGGGTAGCTTTCCAACAGATTAAGTGAAAGCCCTACGTTAGATAGGTTCTTGGGCAACTCTATTCTAGAAGACTAGGCCAGCGGGCTGTGCCTTGCATAAGATGAGGAAAAAAGCGTTGTCCCTAGAAATCAAGTCTAGTAGTTGCCCAATTTATGATCAATTGCCCTATGGGTGATTCGATGTTTAGAAAATCACGCTCCCCTGCGGGATAGAGCTAGGTCATACCTATAAATCGTATCCTTGAATCTCTACAGGGTCAAGGTGTCGATGAATAGGAAATTTTTTTTTTCCCCAAGATAAGACTTAGCGGACTATCTTAAGTGTTTCTCTCATTTTAGAAGGGAGGAACCTTACAGAGAGAATCATGGAAAAGAGGTGGAGTGAATCATGGAGAAATCAGTGGGATTTGATGCTTGATGTAAACTCTATAAATTGAGGCATTGCCCTAATGAGAATTTTGTCAGTTTTTGAGTATCCATGCCTACATTAATCTATTTGTTAACTATCCACTAATTACATCTTAATTATTTGCTAATCACTTTGTTAATGATGTTGATTCTAGTGTTTGATCCACCATAGCTCATCACAATGCCCTAATTTCAACATGGTATCAGAGCCATGCCTAGAATCCATCATTTTGTGAGCTCATTATCTTGCTAATTATTTTGCTAATTAGGATTAGTAGAAAATTATAATTTTCCCTCTTTTTTCAACTCACCTCTGTACCCCCAGCTAGTGGAGGAGCTCCCTCTCTTTGCACACATAAAATTTGGCCAAACCCTTCTAGCACATGCTCATAGCTCTTCAAGCTCATCAAGAAAGAAGCGCAAACCGCCAACGAAGCTGGGAGAAATCAACGATTTAGCAGGTGCCATTTTTGTGAAGGGGATTTGAGATTTATGCTTGCTCAATTCAAATCACTCTAATTCCTCTTAGCCCAAGGTGTTTTCAAGCATGCTCTACAAGCTGGTGAAGACAGAATTCAGTTTCATCAAGTCTACAGTGAGATCCAAGCTCTTCATCAAATCTGCAGGTGACTTTGGTAAAACAGAGATTAAGCTTTCAATATTTGGTTAAATCTTGTGTTTATTGGCTTAATCCTCTACTAGACTCATTGCTATTGATGGCTTTGAAAGCATTTGAGCTCATTTGAAGTCTAAGGCACCAGATCTGGACTCCCTGCATACTCTATTTTCTGCACACAAAACAGTGGATTAATTTGCTAATCAGTGATTAATCAATACTAATCACTATATTTTGGTGCCATTGAGGATTCAAATTAACCATTAGGTATCTGATACAGATCCCTATAACTTCATATTGCAATTCGGAGTTGGTTTGATACTCCAACCATTCCATACAAATTGGTTACCCTTGATTTAATGTAATTTCTGGGAAAATTGTGCTGATAAATTTGTGATAATCATCATTTTGCATTTAACCCTTGGTTAATGCCTGTAAATCTCACTCAAATTCAAGATTTTTCATAGCCAGAGTTGCATTTGGGAATGTGCATGAGAATGAATGCTATACGCATTATGTATTGGGCACATTACATCAGTGTAAAAATGGGAACAGACACTGCCCTTGTCCAGAATAAGGCAAGAGGCAAGACCTCTCGTATAAATTTGGGTTTGCATTGCATAATGACACAAGATGAACATCAAAAGCCCAAAGAAACTGTCAGTAAAACATTGAAACATATTGCTCACATGGAGCAAAAAGACCTGACGGACAAGCTCATGGCCCCAGCCATGAAAGAAGAAGAATATCTCTTTCCAAGAGGAAGATCCACACCAAGAAAATCTAAAGGAAGCATTGAAGGAAGACATGGACACGAGAAGAGAAGCTGCCCTAAGAAGATTGAAAGAGGACATAGACGCGTGGAGAGAAGCTGCCCACGACAAGAAGACTGAAGACAAGAGAAGATGTGAGGCTCCAAAGAGTGAGGAGCCATGTGAAAATCTCTGAGAGAGAGAGAGAGAGAGAAACCCCACAACCCAATGTAACCTACCCCAACAAAGTAAAACCACCTCTGAGCCACCGATGATGTAGGCCACGTGGTAGATAGATGTATGTGTGAGCACTTTAGTCAAGGTCGTAGGCACTTATAGTAGCCTTGGACACATAGAGAGAGAGAGTGTCAAGGACTATGGAGTTTAGGGACTTGAGGCACGAGTCGCGGGCTATCAAGTAAGAGAGAAACTTGGTACAGGATCCAGGTGTGCTAAGATAACTTGAGGGGATGTGTGCTAGACACTAGACTTCGTGGATTATCAAGTAAGGGGAGGCAAACTTGGTATAGGGTCTAGGTGTACTAGGAGTATTCACTTGAGGGGAGGTGTTGAAAATACAAGTGAATAGGGTGTGTGCGAGAACAAGCCCTTGGTTAGAGGCTGTAAAAGAGAATGTGTAAATGTGAAAGAACCTCTGAAAAGGTGAGAAGAATCTACTGGGAGAGGATAAAGGGTAGCATGAGAAGATTTAGGAAGTGTGGAGATATTCTGGGAAGTGTGGAGATATTTTGGGAAAAGTGAAGAGGTGGAGAGAATCGTGGAAAAGAGGTGGAGTGAATCATGGACAAATCAGTGGGATTTGATGCTTGATGTAAACTCTATAAATTGAGGCATTGCCCTAATGAGAATTTTGCTAGTTTTTAAGTATCCATGCCTACATTAATCTATTTATTAATTACCCACTAATTATGTCTTAATTATTTACTAATCACTTTGTTAATGATGTTGATTCTAGTGTTTGATCCACCATAGCTCATCACAATGCCCTAACATTAGGACCTCAATGGAGTCTTCTTGGGCCCTTTTATTTGGCAGTTTAAGGGAGTCAAACCTTTTCTCTTAAGAAGAAACGTTTTCTAATTTGAAGCTTCAAAACGGCTACTTTATTCGAATTTGAATTTTGGGGGAAAAATGGAATTTAAAATCTAGCGGATAAAACCATATCATGTAACATATCTATGGAAAGCTCTTGATGCGTAGATCACGGATTTGTAATCTCCGCTCAAATCAGAGCTTGTATGTAGAAGTTATGGAGGTCCAAAAATTGTAAAATTGCCCCCCCTTTTGGGAGGGAAAAGTGCACCCTTTGACCACTCTTACACCTCTTAAACGTTTCCATAACCTCATGGCAAATTAAAGGGCCCAAAAAGACTCCATTGAGTTCCTAATGTTTCAACAAGCTGTGTGTGGACACAACACATGTAGTGTGTTGTAGCCTATGGATTATGGCTTTATGCATTGTGTGAGAAGGGACATGGCTTCCCTCTATGGTTAGGGTTTGCTCCTCTGTGTGTCTCCTCTCCCTCTACCTATTTTTCATCATGGTATCAGAGCGTGGTGCTCTCTCTTAGGGTTTATGAGTGAGTGAGAGAAGAGGGAGAAGAAGCTGCGAAGAAAAGCTGTGGAGCTTGCAATTGGAGCTATGAATCTTGGAGCACACCGATTTTTATAAAATCTGAGAGCTTGGCCTATGAGGTAAAGAATACTAAACATGCTTAAGCGGATTGCAGGTGCAAAAACACAAACAACATCAGATTTGAGTTGCCCAAAGCAAAAAAAAAAATTATTTTGCAAGCTCTCCATTGAAGCTTGAGTGTGGTGAATGTATGAGGAAAATGGTTGCAAATCTGACAAAGAATCATGTATCTGAAAAATGGTAATGTGTTGGCAACTCATGTGCAAGCCCTACAATAAATTTGGAGCATGTTCGATGCATTATAGTGATTGAAAAATTACTATTTTGAAGCCCTCACAAAAAGAGAGAATAGAGGTCCATTTTGTGATGCAATTGAAGCCGGTCTTTTGTAAAAATCAACACATTGGTGGATTGTGTGCATGCCTAGGAGTGTTGGGAACCTACATGTGTCTTAATAGCCATAACAAACTAGCCAATTCTCCTCTACAGTAGTAGGTAGCGCAGCCTGAAGGCCAGAAATAGGGTAGTTTGTTGGAAGTCTCGCAAAGTGGAGGCCAAATTCAAGCTTGATGATTGATTAACATCAAAATTTTCTCAGCAATTTTGTGATACACATAGATGAGAAGGTTGCTTTATGGTTGGTTAAAGCAATTATGCATTTTGGAGCTAGTTATGAGCTGATTAAACAGGCTGTAAACAGTGATTAGTGAAACAAAGGATCATTAATTGGCTAATTACTCTCTCAACTTTTACAATTGGTCTAATTCCTTTTACATGGAGTTATTAGACATCATTGCTAAGCTAATGAATGCCTGGTTCCCCAATATGGACAAGTATTGAAGAAATTAGAGCACTTTTCCTACTGGTTTTTCCCAAACAGAGAAGGGGATTCGATATTGTTGGTATGTACGCACCTTGGTTGGTGTTAATATGCAACATTGAGATTGTTTAGGTGTCAATGCAGGTTATCCACACTTTATTGAACCACTACATTGTAATTTGAAGCCTTGGAAAGCATGCCAAAATAGGATACTTTTTGGATTGCGTATGCCAGTTCAATTTGAATGCAATTAGAGTGATTTTCTACATCAACAGTGAAGTTTGTTGAGTACTTTGGAGTATCTCGAACACTTATTAGAGTGTGGTTAAGCTAAGGAAGGCTCGTTTATAGAATTGGATGTGTGTGGAAGGTGCATTTGCATTGAGCAAATATGTCAGACAATCCAGTACAGATTGTGGGTGAGAAGTTGGATAGAAAGAACTTCCAGGCATGGAAGTATAGGATTAAAAGCTTTCTAAAAGGAAAAGGATTTTTGAATCTTGTTACAAGTGCCCCGACAACCTACACAACAACAAGTTGTAGCTCATAAACAGTGGTCAGAGAGAGCATACAAAGTTTTGCATTACTTGTCTGTATGTGTCTCGGATGCTATACTCATACATATACATGATGCTAAGAATCCCAAGGATGCATGGGATACTTTGGTATAGTTGTTTGATACTGATACTAGTGCTCTCGTAAGTCTCAATTGAGACAACATATTCATAATGTGAAGCAAAAAGAAAGGAGTATTCATGATTACGTACAAGTGGGTTTGCTCTTGTGTGTGTGTGTGTCTCCTCTCCCTCTACCTGTTTTTCATCAATACCATGGGTATATCTGCAGCTCTTTAACTGATAATATATATGAGTAAATCTAAGACCTTGAAATTATATGCAAAAATGCTATCTAGACGACGAATTCAAATGCTGGTTGATATGATTTTAGAATTCTGGTTAAAAATTGATGAATTAATTTGCAACTCTTTAACTGACAATATATATGAGTAAATCTAAGACCTTGAAATTATAGGCAAAAATGCTATCTAGACGACAAATTCGAATGCTGGTTGATATGATTTTAGAATTCTGGTTGAGAATTGATGAATTGATTTGGATTCTGATTGAAAGATGATGATTTTTGAATTCTAGTTGAAAGAAGATAAGATGAACAAAGCCACAATGACGAGATGAATGGGGAGAATCCTAGTGATGATGTTAGTAACTAGAAGATGATTATGACTTTAGCAGCTCACTATGAGATTAGTGTGTTGACAGATTGTTGTTGTTTGACCTTTGACACCCAGTGGATCTAATTAAGGAATGAAAAATTGAGAGCTTGCATAACTGAAACTCCTGTGGAGGAATGTTCAAATGGAATTTCTGGTCTAATGGACCATTATTGTGTTAAGAATATGAATGAATTATTCTCTTGTAATGAGTTCTGTATGTTCTTTTTGTAGAAGGGATTTTTATCCCAAGATTCTGTGGGGGGCTGACCAATCTATAAAGAACCCCAGAATTAGTTAGATCTAAAGTCGGATTTGAATTATAAATAAAGTGGTCTTTTCACCTGAGCGTCTTGGTTAATTTGGAAAAAGGGGACTTAACAAGAATTTTCGTATTGATAGGATCATGGATCGAGATCGTCGTGGTGGAAATGTTAACCCCCAACTCGATGAGGAAGAGCTCGACCCGGATGTTCGTAAAACTCTTCATAGATCATAGCCTGGACCTTTCAAGGGTGAAGGGGAAAACTGGGGCGAGGCTATGGAGAAGTGGATCGACGCAATGGAAGAATACTTTGATGTCACCAGGTACAATGAGAAGAGTAAAATGGCTCTGACGAGGCTAAAGATAGTAGAAACAACTAGAGTAGCATGGAGAAACCACTACGAGACAAACCGTCTAGATCGGAACACCCAGACATGGAATGATCTCAAGATTTACCTAAGGAAACGATTCTGTCCTCGTGACTTTTTGGAAACCAAGATGAACGAGTTCTTAGAGTTAACCCAAGGGAGAAGAATATCATCAGGCGTTCGCTCTCCTCCTCAAGTACTCGCCAACACTGGATAAAGAATAGCTGATGGCCAGGTTCATTCGGGGACTGAACGAACCCTTGAATATCCTAGTGAAAAATGCTAAGCCTGTTTCCATGGCCAAAGCAATGCGGATGGCGAAGGATTTCGCCAAGGCCTTTGATGTCAAGGTCCCGCCGAAGCCAACACCATCATCTTTCAAAAGATTTCTAGCTTTCGAAAGGTGATTCCAACTTTCCACCACCTAAGAGACAACAAGGTCAAACGGAAGTTCCAGAATGGAAGAAAGGTCCTTTTTCCCCTTTTCCCGGAATGCAATCCCCTGGAATTCAACTTCAAAAGTTCCACCCTTGAACAAAGAAATGAAATGCTATAACTATCAAGGATTTTGACATCACAGTATGGATTGCCCAACTCCTTTTGGATCAAGGTTTTCAGGGCAGAGAAGTCAGGGACCAATATTCTAGACTCCAGCTCCTTCCTTTTAGAGTAATCAGGTTCCTTTCCGTCAAAATCAAGGAAATCCCAGACGTAGACTCTCTCACCAACCCTCAGCTTCAATGCAAAGTAATGCAAGACCTCCACCTCAGAATAGGGGAAGTCAAAGATAGATGTTCCTAGATCAGCCATCCACTTCCAAGGTAGTAACGCTAGAAGTGATTGAAGAAGAAGAAGATGAAAGAGATCATACTCCAACTGCTGTGACATGAGTACATCTCGTGTTTTTTAAGTGGGACAGGATGTAAGATTCCTCCCTCCAAATTTTGAGGTGTAAAGGTGTAAGAACCTCCCCTTCTATTCTTGTAATTATTCCCCTCTCTGAAATAGGAGAAAAATCTTGTTTTACCCTGTTTTGGCCTAGAGAGAGAGAAAATGTCTAGAGAGAGATAATTCAAAATTGAGATATATTTGGATATAAAAATTTTCCTAGTGTCTAAAATGGATTCCCCTGAATGAGAAGTTCAAAATGAACTTTCCAATGTGCATTAGGAATTAATTAAAAATGGTATAAGGGACCTTAGCCCAAGGGTCTACATTTTTAAAAAAAATTCGATTATGGTGGTCCAATTAAGGTTCCAATGGGCCAATTGGATTAATCCAAGTGTTGGGATGAGATAAATCCAAAGAATAAAAGAAAATACCCAAAAATGAGTAAATGCTCACATAAGATAAAGAGTTGACTAAGTACAAGGTTTATTAGTTAAATTTTAAGAGATATTACTAAAAAATGAGATATTTTAGAGTAATGATGCATTTTTGACACCTTGGTAAGGAAAGGGGAACCTTTGAGGTAGGTGAATTTTTCACATGTGTGGAAGGATTTTTTAATTCAAAAAATTGTGATATTTTTATCTCTCCTCTCCTAGATCAAACGAAATCAAAAAGGGAGCCAAACTGGTCCAAATCTTATCCAAATGGAGTCAAACTGAAGCTGGAAAATTCTAGAGCTCAGTTGAACTTGGTTAGTGGCCTCCCTCACCGATAATAGACCCTCATTCCTTTGTATTTTCATATTGGAGCTATACCATGTCAATATTATCTTAAAATAGTTATATTTCTATTATCCCTTAAATTTTCCTCTCTCTTGGGAGCTTGGAGCTTCTCTCTCTCTACAACAACTCTTGGAGTTTCTCTTCTCCTCTTGGTGGACCAATTGATTGGTCGAGGGCTTCACTGCTATAATAGAGAATCAAGCCAAACTTGGAGGTAAAATCGATTTATGTGGTTTTTTCAAATTATCTCAATGACTTTCTTCTTCTCAACCCCTCTCAAGCTTGAGAAGCCTTCTAAATGATTGTTTTAATTCAAATCAAGCTTTTCCTAAAGTTTTAATTTTTAATTAAGAGAAAGTTAATCTTTATGCTTATTTGTAACGCTTTCTTTAAGTAAATCTCTCTCTCTAAAAGGATAGCCATCTTTATGGCTAAATCCCTTGGAAAAGGATGCCTCTCAATGATAGTCTCTTAATTCAAAGCTAAACTCTAGGCTTGATGAGCTAGAGATTAAGAAAATGATATTTTCATGGTTTTGTGCTATTACAATAATGGTTATTTCTTTTAGATTATTTATGAGTAGTTAAAAACTACTTTAATTCATTCTAAATGAGAAATAGATTATCCTTATAATTTAGGAAAAGAGGAATGTTGAAATTAACTTAATCTAGTGGGATAATCATAGTTATGTTTATAATTAAGGTTAAAATATGATTTAAATTCATAGTTTGATTTTGAGCATAAAAGAGGAACTACTATCATATTTTCATTTTACAAGCTTTTACTCTTTTAGAAAAAATTGAGAATTATCAATAACAGCAGCGAAGCTAGGGTAAAATTTTCAGAAAATAATACATATCTTATTTTTATGCATAATGCTAAAAGAGGACTTCCTACCATATTCTAGGATTGGACATCCTATGCAAAACAAATGAGTTTCATCATATTCATGAGATTTTTTTTTGTAATTATGCATAATTAATTGATTATGAGAAAAGAGTAATTTTGGTGAATTTATTTTTTTGCAAAAAAAGGAATTCCCATGATATTCGAGATCCGAATAATTAAATGTTAAAAAGAGGAATTTTTGGCATAATTTCAATTCTCAGTATTTATCAAAAGTGGAATTTTGAGTATTATTATTTTTATTGGAAAATATGGGTAGAATTGATTTTTGTAAATCCCATGAATCTTTTATTCAAAAAGAAGAATATTGAATATATCTTACTTGAGAAATTTGAGAAAGAATGTGAAAATATCCATCTAAAAAACTTGGATAATTCTTATTCAGAAAAGGAAATCTGGAATTCCTGGGAGGATCGAGGATCCAATGAGTAAACGGAAGTTTAGAATTAGTTATCATTAATGAAGCTTAAGGAATGAAAATACAATATGTAAATGCTCTTTCTAAGTCTTTACTATTCAATTCTGAGATAAGGTTTATTTTCTCTTTTTAAACCTTCAACAACACTCTCATACTTAGATTCAGTGGGATGATCGAGAAAAAGTACCTTTAACTAGGCCAAGCAATTGGCAGAAACTTAGAAAAGTCCTATCAGTCTCCAAAGTAGAAAACGGTACTAAAAGTGGATGTAATAAGATGTGATGAGGATCTAAATGAATGTAAATGAATGTGATGGGATGTAAATGGATGCGATGTGGTTAGATGAGATGTGAATGTGATAAGAGGAGATATGAATGTGATGTGATAAGATGTGAATGTGATAAGAGGAGATGTAAATGTGATATGATAAGATGTGAATGTGATATGATGAGATGTGAGTGGATGTGATGTGATAAGATGTGAATGTGATATGATGAGATGTGAGTGGATGTGATGAGATGTGGATGGGATGTGATGTGATGTAAATGGATGAGATATGATGTGATGTAAATGGATGAGAACGAGATGTGATGTGATAGATGGTTGTGATGAGATGTGAGTGGATGTGATAAGATGTGAATGGATGCGATGAGATATGAATAGATGTGAATGTGATGTGATGATATCTGAATGGATGTGGTGAGATGTGAATGTGATGTGAATGGATGTGATGTGATGTGGATTTGGTTAGATATGAATGGATGAGATATGATGTGGATAGACGAGATCTGATGTGGACCTGGGTAGATATGTGAATGGATGTGAAGTGATGTAAATAGATTTGAATGTGATATGATGTGGATCTGAATGAATGTAGATGGATGTGATGTGATATGAATGGATGAGATGTGATGTGATGTAACGTGATGTGATGAGGATAGATGTGGATAGATGTGATGTGATGTTATATGATGTGATTGGATAGATGTGATGTGATGTTATATGATGTGATTAGATGAAGGACGATGGGAATACATATGACTAGATGTGGAATAAGCAATGTGAATTGATGTAGAAGAATGTGGAATAATGAGAAATGATATGGAAGAATGTGGAATAACGAGAAATGATGTGGAAGAATGTGGAAAGACGAGAGTTTGTTAGAAACTGTATTTATGAAACCGGTTTTTAAATAATTATTTTATGTCAAGAATGCTGGGGAAGCATTTTGACCATCTTGTGAATGAGGTCGTGGAGACCTAAGTGATAAAGTTACAACAGCTGACGGAGAGTCAATGGAGGACATCTTGCATAGCAAGGTCGGCCGAGGTCTTGAATAACCTCGATTCGATTTAAATGGTGGTGAGCTTTTGGTATGGTGGATAAGGGACCAAGGAAGCGGCCTATGAGTGAAGCGTTAGGTGACTTGCAAAGGAGCCTAGAGTGTGCTGACCATACAGTGCTAGTGCTTTGGGTCACCGAAGATACCCACGCATGCATCGCGGAAGAAAATGGAACAAAGAGTTTGAGTTGTTTTCTAAACTCGGACATGGATCTGGTTGATTGGACTTGTTGGTCCTCAACGGATGAGTCCATGGCTCTTTTATATGGATCTGTTGTTTGGTTGATCTTGCTAATCTTCAATGGAGAGTCCATCTGGATTTTATTAAGTGATTATATTGCCAAGTACTATGAGCTAGAAACTATTGAAAAGGCCCCTGAGTGAATAGGTGGTGAGCGTTCTGGTTGCCAATGATGCCATAAGTACATTGATGAAGGAATGATTGGAAATTAGAATTCAAGCTAGATATTTTGGAGGATTATGATCAGAGATACTATGTTTTCATTAAAAGATTTTTTAAAGACAACTAAATCTGTGAAACAGGCAATTTCATATTGGGTGTGTAAGTGGTGTGACTATCTTGAAGTTTGCTTGAAGCGCTGGCTAGGGGGCCTTGGAACTCTTTTCCCTAGTACTCGGGACAAAACATAACCAAATTTCTAAATGGATCCCATCACTACAGTGGTTGACCGCAATAATTTCTTGTAGCATATCGCCCGGGTGTGGATACACCTATCGGGCTAAGGGCCACAAAGCCGCGCCCTCACTCTAGGCCATTGGCTATCCCATGGGATTGGATGAGGTTATGCTAGACTGATGGATCCCTAAAATGAGAGTCAATTCTATTAAGTTACGATAGTTGAAGTAAATCTCGAATAATCCTTGTTCTATGGAAAAGAATCAACGGCTGTGCTTCTTGATGAGGAAAAAAGCGTTGGTCTCTATGATCCAAGTGCAAGTCTCTTCCTTGATCTGACCATGTGACTTATGGGTTTGGTCAGATCCGTTGGTTAGTTAAGACCTTAACTACATCAGAATAAAATATCATGGAGGAATCGCCTATGTCTATTGGTCAAGGGAAGTTTTTTCGGGTTCCGTTTTGGAAGAACAGAAGTATTAGTCTCTTTTCTGGATATCCGTGGGAGAGGTCCCGAGTGAGAGGCTCTGCCCTGCGCATGAAGTGCTACTTCCGCTCTGCTAGCACCCTGAAATTCGTTGCGCGGAGGGGGCAGGGATCTGTCATTCACCATCCAGCACACACCCAGAAAAGAAAATGCAGTGGGAGACTTTTTATCCACACTAGATTTTGAAGAACCTGCTCTAGAGGGTCTAGAAGATCAACTCCTAGATACCAACTTATTCACAATAGCAGCAGCAGCCAAAGTAGAAGAAAACCAATATTATGACATGATGCAATTTTTGGAAGATGGGACTATCCCAGAAGGGTACACTGCTAACAAGAAGAAGAGAATTGCCTTAAGAAGAAAAAATTTCACCATGATTACTGGGCATCTCTACAAAAGAGGCATAGAATAGATCCTACACAAATGTGTCCCGTATCATGAGCAGCACAAGCAGTGTTAAGAGAAGCACACTGTGGTATCATCGAAAGACACATGGGCAGAGAAATAATAGCCCGAAAAATTTTGCAAGCAGGTTTATGGTGGTCAACTATCATGAGGGATGCCAACAGTGAAGCAAAGAAGTGTGATGTCTGTCAGCAAATAGGTCAACCCGGAGATTCCAATAGATTGCCCATCTCACCTATGCTACCGCTATCTCCATTCATGAAATAGGGATTGGATTTTTTTGGACCAATCAAGCCACCCACAAAAGGCAACAAATGTGAGTACATCATTGTGGCTAATGACTATTTTACCAAGTGGCTGGAAGCTAAAGTTGTAAAGAGCAACTCCGTAGAAGAGGTGGTGAAATTCCTCTTTAAGGACATCATTTCTAGGCATGGGTTGCTGATGAAAATAGTCATTTACCAGGGCACACATTTCATGAACAAATTAATGAAAGGGTTGATGGAGAGGTACCTGATCAATCACAAGAAGTCCTCACCCTACTACCCACAGTGCAACGGCCAGGCGAAATCGATAAACAAGGTTCTGACCAAAATTCTAAAGAAAAATATAAATGCTAACAAAAATGATTAGGACCAGAATGTAGATGCTGCCCTATGGGCATTCCGCACATCCTACAAAGTGTCAACTGGGCAAACACAATTCAAGCACTTATACCTATGGAATTTGTGGTACCCAGTCTAAGAGTGACCATTCAAGATAAGCTGCCAATGAAAGAATCCTTGGAGCATAGAATACAGGAACTCCTAGCCTTAGAGGAAGGAAGGTAAATCAGCTCTTTAAAGGTAGAAATAATGCAGCAAAGAAGAAAGGCTTGGACTCATAAGAATCTCAAGCACAAGATTTTCAAGAAAGGACATCTTGTATTGGTCTACAATTCCAAGCTGGGACCTCACCCCAGAAAATTCAAAATCCAATGGGGATAAGACCTTTCATGGTGGTGAAAGACTCGGTTAGCTAGAATGCCTTCACCTTAGAAAATTTGGATGGTACACCATTTTAAAGATAGTAAATGGCTTCAAGATGAGAAAATACAAGGGAAAACTGGTGGCAACTACACCGGAAGAGGAAGAAGCAAAAGACCTGGAGCCGGTCTAGAACATATGTTGTGGCATGATCCACAAAGCCACAAAAGGGTGACCAGACCAAAAAAACTCAAATCTCCGCAATCAATCAAAGCTAGGACAATAATAAAGCAAGTGAGACCAAGTGTGCACCAGCCCGATCCACGTACACAACTCAAAAGGCCACAATGTTGGCATAAGAAACTACATAATGGACAAGTGTCACAACATCATTAAAACTCCACTCGCAACAACAACGGTAAGATGAGAAGATAGCAAGAATGCTTAAATACCATTAAGCCAAGATGGCAGGCATGGTATGTGTGAGACCCCTGCCCCCTCCGCGATGCCCCCTCCGAGGGCATTGGCGGCAGAAGCAATGTCAACCTCTCGCGCGGGGCAGGGATCCACACTCGGGGCCTCGCCCACGGATGTCCGGACAAGAGACTAGCCCAACGGTTCCTCCGAAACCGAGCCTGAAAAACTTCCCTCGCCCGAAAGGCACGGGCGATTCCACCAGGAAAATCTTCTAATGGGGGAATTGATCTAACGAGTCAAGATCTTACTATCCAAACTAATCCGACCGAACCCAAAAGTCACATGGTCAGATCAAAGAAGAGACTTGCACTTGGTCCATAGAATAATCGCTTTTTTCCTTCTTTAACGAGGCACAACCACACTGATTCCCTCCCATAGAACAAGGGTCTTCCTAGGACTTAATCTAACTAACGTAACTAATTGTAACTTATTTGTATCGCAAGAATCCCCTGATCTAGCCTAACCCCAATAGCCCATGGGTAAGCCAACTGCCCACCAACCATTGTATTGGTGGGACTCCTTTATAAACATTTAGTTATGTTTTGCCCAGGTATCGAGGAAAAGAGTCCCCAGGCCCCCTAGCCAGTGTTTCAAGCAAAAATTTAAGGTAGGCATACCACTCACATGATAAAAAACAGAAGCAGGAGACAGCACACACAAGAGAAGCAAACCCTAATCCATAACCATCAATCATAAAGAAAGAGAGAAGCCATAGTCGCCATCTCTCTCACACACACAAAGGAGAACACAATGTAGTGTTATGTCCACACTACAAAGTAAACCTAAGGTAATGTCCACACCACACATGACCAGCTGGACGCGGTCATAAACACACCACACGATATCTATCTACCATACTGTCACTCTGTCAGCACCCATGTGCTATCCTCCAGCTGTATACGAGCTTGACATTTCAACACTCCCCCTCAAGCTCGACATGTCCATCTCTAGGACTCCCAATCTAGTACGGAAATACTCGAACTTATCCTTACCAAGTGCCTTGGTAAAGATATCTGCAACCTGCTCATCTGTCTGTACATATGTCAAATCAACATGCCCATCTAGCACCTTCTCTCTGATGAAATGATAGTGGACCTCAATATGTTTGGTCCTGGCATGATAAACTGGGTTGCTAGCAAGCTGAATACTACTCATGTTGTCACAATGAATGACAACTCTCATATCACTCTGTATCCTGACATCATCTAGCAACTTCTTCAACCACATAGCCTCACATGCAGCTATGGCTGCTCCACGATACTCTGCCTCTGTGGTAGATAAAGCAACTGTAGGTTGCTTTTTACTGCTCCAACTCACAGCTCCACTACCAAGGCTGAAAACATAGCCACTGGTAGACAGCCTGTCATATGCACTACCGGCCCAATCTGCATCTGTATATCCATAGACATGCATGTCTTTTCCTGCCTCATAGAAAAGACCATAATGCACGGTAGTTTTGACGTATCTCAGAATCCGTCTCACAGCATCCAAGTGAGGTTTACGAGGACTCTGCATAAACTGACTCACCAAACCAACTGCATAACTGAGATCTGGCCTCGTAATGGTCATGTAGATAAGGCTACCAACCATTTGTCTGTACATGGTGATATCATCAAGCTCATCACCCAAATCAGCCCTAAGCTTCATGTTTTGCTCTAATGGTGTCAACATTGGTTTGCATGCTATCATACCATACTTTGCCAGCATGTCAAGTGCATATTGCCTTTGCACCAACCATATACCCTTGCTTGTTCTAATCACCTCAATGCCAAGAAAGAACCTCAAATCACCAAGGTCTTTCATATCAAACTCTTTGCATAAAGAGGTCTTAACCTCATCAATGCCTTTCCCACAATCACCTGTGATAATCAGATCATCAACATAAATGACTATCATCACGATACCATCATGTGTCTTCTTCACATAAAGTGAAGAGTCTGCATTTCCAACCACAAATCCAATACTGACAAGATATCTGCTGATCTTGTCACTCCAAGCACGAGGTGCTTGCTTCAAACCATAGAGTGCTTTCTTTAACCTGCAAACGAAAGTAGGATATTTTGGATGTACATATCCTTCTGGCTGTTCCATGTACACCTCTTCTTGTAGTTCACCATTCAAGAAAGCATTTTTGACATCCATTTGATGTAAAGCCCAACCTTTTTGTGCTGCTAGTGCAATGATAGACCTCACTGTAGCCATCTTAGCCACTGGGCTGAAAGTTTCATCATAATCAAGACCATAAGTTTGTGCATATCCTTTAGCGACCAGCCTTGCCTTATGTCTCTCTAGGCTGCCATCTGACTTGCACTTTACCTTATACACCCATTTGCAACCAATTGCATTCTTTCCTTGCGGTAACTCAGCCAATTCCCATGTATCATTTTTGTCCAAAGCATCCATCTCTTCATCCATGGCTTTCTGCCATACATGCTCTCCAACAGCCTCTGTATAGCATGTAGGTTCCACATGCTTTACCATAGATGTCATGTATGCATAGTGCATAGCAAAATCTCTATATGTCAGTCTTTCCACTGGATATCTGACTCTCTGGGATCTCCGCAATGCATGCGGGTCACTCTGTACACCTGTAACACGAGCATGTGGTGGTACATATCTGTCCTGCCTAGCACCAGGTGTGCGTAAAACAGGTATTCCGAGCTCCTCATCCAAACTTTCTGAACTAGAGGACTCATAGCCTGTGATCCCAATTCCTTCAACTTTCTTCTTGCCTTTATCCAAAGCACTACTCCCAGTGCTCACACTCTCATGCCTCAAACGTCCTGACCATGGACGTACACTGCTACTACTCTCAGCTTCTGCTGCTGGCCCAGACATAGTAGTAGAACTAGAACTTGCTTGTGATGGCAAGTTCACAGGCACATTAGCCTCAAGTGTGTCAATGACTCCCTCATCTCTTGCTTTGTACCAACTAGCAAGCTCATCAAACACCACATCACGTGAGATGACTACTTGTCTAGTTTGAGGGTTATAACATTTGTAGGCCTTTCGATCCTGTGCATATCCAACAAATACACATTTCTCTGCCTTAGGATCCAACTTCCGTCTTCTTTCATCAGGCACATGGACATAAGCTACACATCCAAAGACTTTAAGATGTCCAATGTCTGGCCTGTAACCTGTAAGCCGCATCTCTGGCGTGCTTCCATGAATGGCTGCTGTAGGTGTTTTGTTCAGGATATACACTGCAGTAGCACATGCTTCTGCCCAATAGTAATCTGGCATGCTCTTTTCATTGAGCATTGCCCTTGCCACTTCACATATGACTCGATTCTTTCTCTCAGCCACACCATTCTGCTGAGGTGTATACCTGCATGTCAACTGTCTCCTTATCCCATGCTTCCGCAAGAAATGCTCAAAAGCTTTTGAGGTGTATTCACCACCTCCATCTGTTCTCAGACACTTAATCCAACAGCCATATTGTTTTTCTACAAGAGCTTTGAAATCCATGAATTTTTCCAGCACTTCACTCTTCTCTCTCAAAAAATATATCCATGTCATCCTGCTGAAGTCATCTATAAATGTCACATAGTATAGACTTCCTTTGATAGATGGGTTTTGTGCTGGGCCCCATACATCACTGTGCACTATCTCAAGTGGTCTATTACTCATGTTTCCTTCTCTAGGAAACCTCAACCTTGCCTGCTTTCCAAACTGACAGGCTTCACAAACATGCATATGTCCATCATATTTAAATCGAGGCAATCCACTGACAATGCCTCTAGTTTGCATGTTCTTTAATCTCTGTATATTGACATGTCCAATCCTCTTGTGCCACATGTCAATGTCCTGCACAATCCCATTGCTCTTTGAAAACATGGCTGAGCTCAATTCTGGTATGCCTGCATCCAATTTGAACAACCTTCCTTCCTTCTTGCCCTTGGCAATCAATCTATAGCCATGCTTAAAATCTTCGACAAAACAGCCTTTCTCATTGAATCTGACTTGTAGTCCCTGCTCAACCATTTGTCCTACTGATGCCAAACTCTTTGTAATGGATGGTACATATAACACTTCTGACATATTTTTCACATTTCCATCATGCATCTTCAAAGGCACACTGCCAACATGTGTTATAAGATGCTGAGTATCATCTCCTGTGACCACATAACCATTTGTATCCAATGGTTGCATCTTCTCAAACCACTCACCATGACATGTCATGTGGTTTGAGGCACCTGAATCCATATACCATGACTCATCTCCAGCATTCTGAGAATCCATTGTCCCCATAACATGCTTCATTGCAAAAAGATGATTCGAACTCCCATCATTGTTACTGGTAGATGCATAATTTCCATGTTGTGGTCTTCCATTCCTCATATCATTCTGCTTTTTGTAACAATCTTTTGCCATATGTCCAAGTTTGCCACAATAGTGACATTCAATCCCATTCAAATTTTGTTGAGAACCTTGCCATCGTCCTCTACCACGAGCACCTGTTCCAAATCTCCCCCTATGGGATTGAAATCCACGACCTCCACGTGATCCAAATGATGACTGTGAATTCTGAAAATTCTGATTTGATTATGGTTGAGTAGACCTGTCATTCCAACCACGTCCTCCACGGCCTCGAGGGGTAAATCTCCCCCTGCCTCGAAAGCCTCTAGATGAGTAAAAAGCTTGATTCCTTGCATGCTCATCATTGCTTGACGATGATGCACCACCTGTAACACTCATACCACCAAGGCCAAGCTTCAATTCTTCCACAATGAGCAATGACACAAGCTCATTAAAGTCTGGCATTCCTCCCAACCTTATTGAGATGGAAGTGTCAAAAGATTTGTATTCTTTGCCTAAACCACGCAATGTGAGAGCAACCAAATCATCATCATCCATTGGGGCATGGATTGATGACAAGGAATCTGCATAACCCTTGATTTCCTGAACATACTCATGTATACTCCGATTCCTTCGTGTTACACTGTGAATTTGTTGCTTTAGTTGTATCTTCCTTGCACCAGTGTCTGTCTCATACATTCGGCACAATATACCCCATGCTTCTTTCGGTGTATCTGCATCTTGGATGTGAATAAGCAAGGCATCTGTTACACATATGGAAAAATAATGCAACACCTTCGAAGACCGCTCTACCCATTGCTTATGAGCCAGTAACTGAGCATTATTTGGTTGAGGAGGTAGATATGGCTCCGGGTCTTCCTCCGAGACGAGACTCCATAAACCTTTGCCTTTCAAAAAACTCTTCATTCGAAACTTCCACACTTGAAAGTTAGTGCGATCAAGCTTCTCTCCAACAATCTGTATCGGACCATCTCCCATTGTTGCAAAAAAAATTGTAGCAGATGTACCCCGTCGATCACAATGTATGAAGTACCTGTAATGCTCCAAATCTCTCTAAATCACATCAAATGCTTTCAAATTGTGTGCATTTACATCCCACAATGATTCACCAACAATGTACACTCGATCAAAGTTGAAATCAAATGAAACTCCTTCACAAAAATTTTCTGGTTTTTTTTTTGCCAGTAAATTCTCGCCAGTAACCAGTCAAGATTATGCTCTAAATCCTTCAAATCTTGTCCAAATTCAATGATTCAACTTGCATTAGCTTCCCAACACATTGCTCCAACATATCCTAGAAGGGTTTGATCAAATTCTTCAAGGTGAATGAGAACCACCAATTTTTGTAGCTCCCTGGTTTGCTTTTTTCTGCATCTGTCAGGTACCACCTCTCACTAAAAATGCTCTATCTCCTTCAAATCTCATCCAAATTCAAAAATTTTTGATTCAAAAGTTTAGCAAATCATAGGACTTTACTTGTACCAAAGGAATTAGGCCAATTTGATATAGGCAAAGATTAATGCCTTGATTAAAACTGCTCTGTTTCTGGACAGACTTTCTGCAAACCTGCACACCTCTGATAAATCACTTCAATGAGCTCCAAATACATCAAATGAGCTGCAACCAAGAATCACAAGGCCTTAGAAATGTCTTTGCTAAACTCTCCAAGCTTTAAATGGCACCAAATAGCTTAGAAATGAGTGAATTGCATGAAATCAAATGAAACTGTCCAGAATTCTGCAGAGGAATGCGCCGCCTGCTCTTGTGGACTGTAGAGAGAGTGGAAATCAAAATTGACTTGATAGGCTTGTTAGCAATGACCTAATCTACCTTGGGTATGAAGGGTGTAGCTCAATTTTCTCTGTAGCTCCTGCAATTGATCCTCCACGGGGGGTATGTCCACTGTTTTTGTGAAAAACCAGAAACTTTTGCATAAACTCACTTGCTCTTGATTTTGTTCAAATCTGTATGCATCAATCTGCTTCAAGATTCTGTATGTTGCTTGTGCCCACTTTGCTAATACATTTGCAAGCCCAAATACATGTGCCTTTGTGTATACATTTGCCAAGGGTATACATTCACTTCAAGCTTTCCATGAAAGCTTAGAGAAAAAACCAGAATTTTTCCTTTGCTTTATGCCCTTCAATCTTCACTGAACCTGCTCTTTGATACCTGCAATCCGCAGAGGGGGTCTTGCTACACTCACCAATGGTCCTTAGCTCTCAGATCTGATGCCGGTGTGTGCTCCACAGCTTTCTTTTGCTCCACAGCTTCAATGGCTTCCTTCACAGCTTTTCCTTCTTCTTCCCTCTTCTCTCACTCACTCTCACAACTCAGCTAATGAGCTCTTGGCTCTGATACCATGATAAAAAACAGAAGCAGAAGACAGCACACACAAGAGAAGCAAACCCTAATCCATAACCATCAATCATAAAGAAAGAGAGAAGCCATAGTCACCATCTCTCTCACACACACAAAGGAGAACACAACGTAGTGTTATGTCCACACTACAAAGTAAACCTAAGGTAATGTCTACACCACACATGACCAGCTGGACGCGGTCATAAACACACCACACGATATCTATCTACCATACTGTCACTCTGTCAGCACCCATGTGCTATCCTCCAGCTGTATACGAGCTTGACATTTCAACATCACACACCCAATATGAAATTACGATTATAACAAATTTAGCTATCTTTAAAACAATCTTTTAATGAAAATCATAGTATTGCTCATCATGATCCTCCAAAATATTGGGTCCATTGTGTTAAAAAATATATCATCTAGACTCTCCGCTGAAGACACAGCTGGTCAACCAACAAGATCCAATATCAAACTTTGATTCACAAAAGTCATTCTTTTCAGTTCATCCGAATCTTCCTCGATCGACGTACACATGGGTGTCCTAGCAACCACGAGCCCGTGCATCACCTGGTCAGAACCCTCTAGGATCCTACTTAGGTGTCCTAGCACTTCACTCAGGGATGACTTCGTCGGTCCTCGCCCATCATACCGGAAGCGCACCATTTTAACCATACCGAGGCTGGAGTCCTCGACAGGCTTTGCCCGCGACAGTGACATCCCTCGACGACTCTCCGCCAGCTGTTGCAACAATGAGTCTTTCCTTAGTTAAACACATACCAAATGCTTCCTCCAGCATTCTAACATTAAACAATCCTTTAAAAGAAAAAGAAAGGTCTATGCAAGTAAAATTCTAGATTTGAGATTGGTTCCACAAAACCGTTTTTCCTTAATCCATATTTTCTTAATGAGAATCATTGATTTCTCATCAGGGTAATCTACCCATCATTTGACTGAATGTCCAATTAGATTCTTGGTGATTTCGGTCAAGGAAAAACTAGGTTCCACAAAACCGTTTTTCCTTAATCCATATTTTCTTAATGAGAATCATTGATCTCTCATCAAGGTAATCTACCCATCATTTGACTAAATGTCTAACTAGATTCTTGGTGATTTCGGTCAAGGAAAAACTAGGTTAATTCAATGGTAGTCTATTCTTTGTATTAAGAGCTAGAATTGGTCACGAGGTTTTTGCTTGATTTAGATCGAGAGATGGACAAGTAGTTTACTGGCCGTCCCTCTCACAGTTGTGGTCTAACCAAACTTATCCGGTATAATTCTAACTTTGATTCCAAGGATTTTCTTCAGATAAATATCTATTGAATTGGTCACGAGATTTTTGCTTGATTCAGATCGAGGACAAGTACTTTACTGGCCGTCCCTCTCACAGTTGTGGTCTAACCAAAATTATCCTGTTTAATTCTAACTTTGATTCCAAGGATTTTCTTCAAATAAATATTTATTGAATTTCTAACCCTAAGGAAAATTTCACTTTATGAATTTCATTCCTTCCTAACCATAATGGATTAAGAAATGGTTCTATATGAGAATATCTGATTTTTATAAAAATACTCTTCTTTTATTTAGTCTAATTTTGGATAATTATCAATTTGGTGATTTATCCACATAAAATATTGAAGGATATTCTTTCTACCAATTTAATTTATCATCCGTAATTCTCTAGGTGGAATTATGGTGAAAATTCCTCTTTTGTCACCAAAATTTAATTCAAATATTTCTCTACTTAAATACCATAAAATTCTTCTTTTAACTAAATACAAATATCCTTTTTTTAAATAATCTTAAAATTCCTCTTTTTCTCATTTAATGATTGAATTTCAATTGTCATGGGAATTCCTCTTTTATCATTTAAAAATTTCTCATGCATAAAATAAATTGATCTAAAATTCTTCTTAAAATTATATAGAAATATCTTTTATTTCACTTATGCCAAGAATTCCACTTTTACCATTTAAATGATTGAATTCCAAACATCATGGGAATTCCTCTTTTATCATTTAAAATTTCTCATGCATAAAATAAATTTATCTAAAATTTCTCTTAAAATTAAATAGAAATATCCATTATTTCAATTATGCCAAGAATTTCACTTTTACCATTTAAATGATTGAATTCCAAATTTCATGGAAATTCATCTTTTATCATTTAACTTTTCTCATGCATAAAATATATTTATCTAAATATCCTCTTAAAATTAAATAAAAATATCCATTATTTTAATATACCAAAATTTCTCCTTTTCCATTTGATTACATGGATCTCCATTATCATAAGAATTCCTCTTTTTCATAAAATAAAATTACCAAAAATTCCTATTCTCTTTAATTAATTATTTATGCATAAACACTAAAATTTTGTTTCCCATGAATTTGATGAAAATCATTCTTTTAGCGTAGGCTGTCCAATTCTAGAATATGGTAGGAAGTCCTCTTTTAGCATTATGCAAAAAAATAAGATATGTATTAATGAGAATATCAGATTTTTATGAAAATACTCTTCTTTCATTTAATCTAATATTGGGAAATATCAATTTGGTGAATTATTCAAATTTTTTAAAAATGTTACATTAGCTTCGCTGCTATGATAATTTTTCAATTTTTCTGAAAAGAATAAGACTTTATAATACAATTATGATAGAAGAACTATCCTTAAACTTAAATCCAAATTATGGAATTAAATCATAAATTGACCATAATTTTATTAACATAAAAGCATAAAAATACTATTTTCTTAACCTCTAGCTTAACAAGCTTAGAGTTTGGTTTTGAATTAAGGAATTATCAATGAGAAGCATTATTTTTCTAAAGAATTAGCCATAGGAATGACTTTTTTTTGGGAGAGAGAGATATACATAAAAAGCATTCTAAATAAGCATAAAGATTAACTTTTTTGTGATTAATCATTAAAGTTCTTAGAGAAAGCTTGATTTGCATTCAACTAATTAGAAACTTCTCAAGCTTGAGAGGGGTTGAGAAGTGAAATCATTTGAGAATATTAATAAAAGCCATGAAATTCCTCCTTACCTCTAGGTTTGGCTTGCTTCTTTATCTAGAAGTGATGCCCCCAACCAATCAGTTGGTTTAGTGAGTTGAGAAGAAAGCTCCAAGAGTTATTGAAGAGAGAGAGAAGCTCCAATCTCTCCAAAAGTAGAGGATTTTTAAGGGATAAGAGAAAATATGATTATTTTAATGTAATACTGGAATGGTATAGCTCATAGATGAGAATACAAAAGAATGAGGGTCTATTTATAGGTGAGCGAGGTAACTAAGTGAGTCCAACAAAGTTCTAGAATTTTCTAGCTTCAGTTTGGCTGAACTTGGACAAGATTTTGACCAGTTTAGCTCCCATTTTGATCCAGTTTGATCCAGGAGAGAGAAGAGATAAAAATATCTCAATATTTTTGAATTAAAAAACCTTCCCACACATGTGAAGGAGGTGCCTACTTCGAAGGTCCCCCTTCCTTACCAAGGTGTTTAAAATTCCTCATTCCTCCAAAATATCTCATTTTTTTAAGTAATATCTCTTAATTTTTAACTAATAAACCTTATACTCAGTCAACTCTTCATCTCATGTGAGCATTTACACATTTTTTGATATTTTCTTTTATTCATTGGATTTATCTCATCCCAACACTTTGATTAATCCTATTGGCCCATAGGAACCTTAATTGGACCATAATCTAGAAATTTTTGAAAATCTAGACCCTTAGACTAGAATGCACCTTGGAGAACTTATTTTGAACTTCTGTTTCAGGGAAATATATTTTTGATATTAGGAAAATTTTTATATCTAAAAATATGTCAATATTGAATTACCTACCTCTAGAATTTTTCTTCTCTCTAGACAAAAACAAGAAAAAATAATATTTTCTTGTATTCAGAAATAGGGAATGATTACAAGGGATTGAGGTAAAAGCTTTTTTATTATTCAAGCTGAGGAGGAATCTTACATCCTCTCCCACTTGAAAAACGTGAGATGTCTGCATCTCGCAAAGTGGGGGTAATCTTTTGCCAACTCTTCTTCTTTCTCCCAGGTGGCGTCTTCTAAAGGGAAGAACTTCCACTTGACTAAAAACTCTCTGAGGACTCTGCTCCTGAGAACCTTCTCGCGAATGTCAAGGATTTCTTCAGGTTGGAGTACCATCTAGCCTTGAGTCAGAGAAATCAATTGTTCATCTCATCAAGCACGTGACTCGAGCTGGGTACATATTTCTTAAGCAAACTAATTTGGAATACATTATGTACTTTGAGATGGGAATGCATAAGAAGTTTATAATAAGCTGGATTGCCCACTTTCTTTATAAAGCATACCGTCCACAGTATTTGGGACAGAGCTTCTTGTACTTCCCTAAAGATAAGGAACTTCTTTTTGGTCGTACTCGAATGAAGACCATATCTGATTCTTTAAACTCTCTCTCTGGTCTCTTTTTATCTTGGACTACCTTAATATCTTTATGGATTGATTGCATTTGCTAGTCCATGTCATCAAGAATTTGTATGGACATCTCAACCCTGATTAATGGGTCAGACCAAGTCAATGGTGTAAGGCAATCTTGTCCATACAAAGCTTTGAAAGGACTCATCCCAATGCTTTGATGATAAGAAGCATTATAAGCAAATTCAACCACTTCTTGGGTTCCCTATCGCAACATGACCGAAGGATATCTTCTATTACCTTATTCACTCTTTCAGTCTGGCCATCTGTTTCGGGGTGATAGACTGTACTGAGATCCGTGGAACAGATACCACCTGGGAGAATGAAGCCGATCTATTGCGGGATTACCCCTAGTTTGTGAGATGAGGGCATCTCACGTTTTTCAAGTGGTAGAGAATGTAAGATTCCTCCCAAGCCTCTCAAGATGTCCAGCATCTTCCCCTGTAATCAAATCCCTCTTCAGAAATATAAAAGATCTTGTTTCTACCAGTTTTGGCCTAGAAAGAGAAAATATTCTAGAGAGTGGTAATTTAGTTTTTAAATATTTTTGGATGAAAAAATATCTCTTCTTATTAAAATAATTTTCCCCGAAACAGAAGATCAAAAAGTTTTTCAGAAGGTGCCTTAGAAATCAAGTATAATCTGTTCAAGAGGCCTTATCCTAGGGGTCAAGATTTTTTTGAAATTTTAAATTAAGGTTCCTATGGACCAATAAGATTCATCCAAATGTAGGGAGGAGATAAATGGGAGAATAAAAGAAAAATCTCCCAAAAATGAGTAAATACTCACATAAGATGAAGAGTTGACTAAGGACAAGGTTAATAGTTAAAAAAGAGATATTAAGAAGAAATGATGCATTTTTGACACCTCAGTATGGGGTAATTTTCCTCATGAAGGAGGTGCGTATTTCACATGTGTGGGAGAGTTTTAAACTCCCAAATAATGAGACATTTTTATCTCTCCTCTCTCATGTTTCAACTAGATCCAAAAAGTGGACTAAACTGACCCAAAAATAGTTAAAAATTGACCAAACTGATCTAGAAAATTCTAGAATCAGTTGGCTTGGTTAGAAGCTCACTTTTTTCTCTAAATAGAAGCCTTCCCATTTGTTGAAGCTCAATAGTGTTTTTGCACTGTTACCCTACTTCTCCCAAGAGCCAAAAACTGTGAATTTACTTATAATTCATTAGTTTTTGACCTTCCCTCTTCTAAAGATTGGTGGCCACTCAAACAAGAGTAGATACCTCAAACCATCAAGCCAAAGGAAAGCTCTCAAACTCTCCTTGTAAGTTGGAGATTCTTCTCTTTTCTATTTTATTTTATGGTTTTTTATGATTTTTGTCTTCTCTAATATGAATATGATGCTATGCCTCATTGAAAAAAGGCATTTCCCTCTCTTCTTTAGTAAATCCAACCATTATTTATCCTTGATGAATGATTAATGGATAAAATCAAGTTTTTTCATATTGTTTCTCTTAAATAAGTAGAAAATGTTTACATTAGAATGATTTAAATACTCTTGGTAAAATTTTAATTAATTTTAGAGAGTTAAAAATTAAAAAATGGTCAGCCATACAAAGGAGGTTATGGCAAAATTTTCTAAAATTGTGTAAATAAGTTTTACTTTCTTTTATTCAAAAAGAGTAATTCCCATCATATATGTATTCTTAAAGTGTTATTTTTCATCCTAGGTATAGAAAAATGCATATTAAAAATATTTTATTGAAAAAAAAGTGTTACTTTCTTAGAATTAAACTCTATGCATAAAAGGAAGCATATTAAAAAATTTTATTTTGATTATAAAAGTGTTATTTTCATCATAAATGATTTTTCTGCATAAATGGATGCATAAAAGAAATTCTTTTATATTTAAAGTGTGATTTTTATCATAAATGATTTTTATGCATAAATGGATGCATGAAAGAAATTCTTTTATATTATAAGAGTGATTTTCATCATAAATGATTTGTATGCATAAAAGATTTTTTTATATTAAAAGTGTGATTTTCATCATAAATTATTTTTATGCATAAATGGATGCATAAAAGAAATTCTTTTATATTAAAAGAGTGATTTTCATCATAAATGATTGTATGCATAAATATATACATAAAAGATTTTCTTATATTAAAAGTGTGATTTTCATCATAAATAATTTTTATGCATAAATGGATGCATAAAAGAAATTCTTTTATATTAAAAGAGTGATTTTCATCATAAATGATTTGTATACATAAATATATGCATAAAAGATTTTCTTATATTAAAAGTGTGATTTTCATCATAAATTATTTTTATGCATAAATGGATGCATAAAAGAAATTCTTTTATATTAAAAGAGTGATTTTCATCATAAATGATTTGTATGCATAAATATATGTATAAAAGATTTTTTTTATATTAAAAGTATGATTTTCATCATAAATTATTTTTATGCATAAATAGATGCATAAAAGAAATTCTTTTATATTAAAAGAGTGATTTTCATCATAAATGATTTGTATGCATAAATATATGCATAAAAGATTTTTTATATAATAAAAGTGTGATTTTCATCATAAATGATTTTTATGCATAAATGGATGCATAAAAGAAATTCTTTTATATTAAAACAGTGATTTTCATCATAAATGATTGTATGCATAAATATATGCATAAAAGATTTTCTTATATTAAAAGTGTGATTTTCATCATAAATGATTTTTATGCATAAATGGATGCATAAAAGAAATTCTTTTATATTAAAAGAGTGATTTTCATCATAAATGATTTGTATGCATAAATATATGTATAAAAGATTTTTTTTATATTAAAAGTGTGATTTTAATCATAAATGATTTTTATGCATAAATGGATGCATAAAAGAAATTCTTTTATATTAAAAGAGTGATTTTCATCATAAATGATTTGTATGCATAAAAGATTTTTTTATATTAATAGTGTGATTTTCATCATAAATGATTTTTATGCATAATGAATGCATAAAAGAATTCTTTTATATTAAAAGAGTGTTTTTCATCATAAATGATTTGTATGCATAAATATATGCATAAAAGATTTTTTTATATTAAAAGTGTGATTTTCATCATAAATGATTTTTATGCATAAATGGATGCATAAAAGAAATTCTTTTATATTAAAAGAGCGATTTTCATAATAAATGATTTGTATGCATAAACATATGCATAAAAGAAATTCTTTCATGTTAAAAGAGTGATTTTCATCATAAATTATTTTTATGATGATAAAAGTGTGACTTTCATCAGAATTGGATTTTATGCATAATTAGATGCATATAGAATTTTTATAATTCAATAAGGGTTCTCTTTAATCCTTTGTTAATTTTCACAAAAATTGGAAAAAAGAATAAGTAGATAATATGAGAAAATTCTACCGTTTCATATTCACTAAGATGGGAATGAGAAAATTCAAATAAACTATCGAAGTCGGAGATCGAGATAAATGATTATTTTATTCCTCCTAGGAATTCATGTTTAGTTTAGAAATCTGTAAGCAAATATTCAATGAATGAAATTTAGAAAAAAGAGAAATTGAAATATTACCTTTCGAGAAAGATAGTTTAGGAAGAACCTTTCCAAACTCAAACTGTGATTCAGACTTTTGACCAAGACCTAATTCCTTCGTCAGTTTCGATCAATGATGATGTGCCCAGTTCAGGAAAAATGCAGTCAAATCACCCACCGAATCTGAGACTAAGTTGAGACCTTTGATTTTGATCTTAGGATCAAGATTACCAAATTCGAGGAATTCTGCTTGGGAATCCAGACCTGTGATCTATAAGTATTGGGATACGGAATTAAGATATAACCATTGTATTCAAAAACAAAAACAAAACTAAAAACTTGCATAGAAACCCTGTTTTCTTAAAGGACTGTCTTACGCCAGAATGCTGGAGGGAGCATTTGGCATATGTATTCGATTGCAACAACAGCTAGTGGGGAGTGTTCAAGGAATAGCTCACGCGGCAAAAACCTGCCCAGGTCGTCTTGACCAGCTTGGGTATGGTGAAAAATGGTGTGCTTCCGGTACGATGGGTGAGGGCCAACGAAGCGGTCCCTGAGTGAAGTACCAGGACACCTAAGGAGGAGGATCCTGGAGGGTTCTGACCAGGAGATCCATGGGATCGTGGTGCTTAGGACACCAATGCATATGTCATGAAAGATATATATGAATGTTGATGAAATGATTATTGTAATCTGTTATTATTGGATCTCGTTGCTGACCAGTTGGTCCCAACAGAGAGTCCAAAGTGGTACTCTTTTTGTGAAACAAGGGATTGAATGGAAATTTTGAGTTATGAAATCTGTGACCATATCTGTTTTGTCAATGGATTATTTTTTTATTAAAGTTTTAAAGAGGAGTGTGTGCGTACCTATTTTCTAAAGCTAAAGTTAAGAAAGGCATTCAATTATGGGTGGGTGAGTACTTGTTTGGTTCTACCGATTCCAGTGGTAGGGTGGTGGCTAACCCATGGGCCGCCGGCTGGAATCAGTGGAATTTTAATAATCAAATTGAAAAATCTTAGGATTACGCTAGGATTCGAGTAGTTAGTTAATTTCTTGATAAATTTCTCAATTGAGTGGATCAACGGCTGTGCCTGATCTTGATTAGGAAAAAAGCGTTAAATTGCTCAAATGATCAAATATTATCAGCGATAGTTTTCTTCTATCTGGTTTATTCAGGTGAAGGATAGTTTTCTTCTATCTGGTTTATTCAGGTGAAGGATAGTTTAGGTTTTAATCTTGTTAGAAAAATTTGTTTAAAAAAATTCAAAAAGGTGGAATCATCCCCGCTTTCCAGGCATGGGAAATTTTACCAGTTTTGGTTTCGGTTTTCGGAGTGACCACTAGCCTAGTCTCGTGCCCGGACATTCGTGGGCAAGGCCCCGAGTGAGAACCCTGCCCCGCGCATGAGGGGGCTGCTTCCGCTGTCAGCTACCGGGAGTTTGGTGCACGTATGGGGCAGAGGGACCTCACATCCGCTCTAGAATGACTATTTATGTTCTTGTGGGTAGCTTCCCCTTTTGAGCTGCGTGTTCTCTCTTTTTTTGATGTTCTCCTTCTTTACTCTTTTTCTCTTCTTGCTCCTTCCTTCTCTTTTCTTCTTCCTCTTTTTTCTTTTCCTCTTCTTCAAGATTCTTCTTCTTTTTAGCTTTCGCGTGGCTTCTTGATTTTGTCTCTCCTCTAGCTCCCTTTTTCTTTCTTCTTCTACTTTCTATTTCTTGACCTCTTCCAGGTCAAGCAACATCTCTTCATCTATTTTGTGTTTTATCTTCTTGCTGGCTTTTTTCATTCCGTTCCTCTTCATCATCTATGTCATCCTTAAACGAAGTGAAAGCCACCTTGGTAGCTTTCAAGGATCCTCTGGCTTCCTTATGTTGTTGTTTGACATAGACTTCTCCTGTCCAGCAATCCACTGACTTGGTAGCATAAACAATCTCCCTTAGGTGTGCATGTATTACTGTTGGGCTGTTTCTCCTTAGCCCAAGTGGCTGCCCTCTTTGCCATATTTTCTTTGTAAATGGTGGCCCAGTTTATTTTTTCTCCTACTTCTACTTCTCTGAGCAGTCTATAGTTTTACTGGATATATCCTCCGTCTTGCCCACCATGAACATGACAATATCCAAGAAAAATATGAACTGCTCATCGGGTTTCATCTACCATGTCCTTCATGTGCTGGTGCATGTTTCCAGTTTTTGGGATTTCTTCTTCTACCCTCGGCTTCAAGTTTGTGTCCATTGCTCCATACATTGACAATCCCAGTGCATGATGTACTATGAGCTTTGAAATTTTTATGGGTTGCTTCCCCACTATGTGTTCTGTGTTGGTCTCTGAAAATTTATTTATCAGTTTCCCCCCATCCTCGGGGTCATGTAGCTCCTCCCATTGGTGCTCCAATAGTTTTTTGAATCCACACTTCTTTTCCCACTCCTAATGTTCTTTATTCGTTATGTCATGGATGAACATGGGCATGTAGAGGCTTTTCTCAGGCCTTCTTTCTAGCCTTAGAGACTTGTTGATCTTTGGCATGGTGATGTCTTCTAAGAGAGTGCTGCAGATGGGCGAGAGGGTTCTGATCAAGAGGGAATATTGTGAATGTGTGTGTTTACACTCCTTGTGTACTTTTTTGCGATGTTTTCTCTTTTTTTCTTCCTTTTTACGGTGTTATTTTTGGCTTCCCAATTGTCAAGGTGATGTGACCCTTGATTCATATTGTAAGATTCCTCCTCATCCTGAATAATGAAAAAGCTTTTACCTCAATCCCTTGGTAATCATTCCCTATTTTTGAATACAAGAAAATATTATTTTCCTTGTTTTTGTCTAGAGAGAAGAAAAATTCTAGAGAGAGGTAATTCAATATTGATATTTTTTGGATATAAAAATTCTCCTAATATCAAAAATATATTTCCCTCAAACAAAAGTTCAAAATAAATTCTCCAAGGTGCATTAGAAATCAATTAAAAATGATATAAGTGACCTTAGCCTAAGGGTCTAGATTTTTACAAATTTTAAGATTATGGTCCAATTAAGGTTCCTATGGGCCAATAGGATTAATCCAAGTGTTGGGATGCGATAAATCCAATGAATCAAAGACAATACCCAAAAAATGAGTAAATGCTCACATAAGATGAAGAGTTGACTGAGTACAAGGTTTATTATTTAAAAATTAAGAGATATTACTAAAAAAAATGAGATATTTTAGAGGAATGATGAATTTTTGACACCTTGGTAAGGGGGGACCTTTAAAGGTAGGTGCCTCCTTCACATGTGTGGGAAGGTTTTTTAATTCAAACATATTGAGATATTTTTATCTCTCCTCTCTCTCCTGGATAAAACTGGATCAAAATGGGAGCTAAACTGGTCCAAATCTTATCCAAATTGAGCCAAACTAAAGCTCAAAAATTCTAGAACTTAGTTGGATTCAATTAGTGGCCTCCCTCACCTATAAATAGACCCTCGTTCTTTTGTATTCTCATCTGTGAGCTATGTCATGCTAGTATTACATTAAAATAATCATATTTTCTATTATCCCTTAAAAATCCTCTACTTTTGGAGAGATTGGAGCGTCTCTCTCTCTCTCTCTCTCTTCAACAACTCTTGGAGCTTTCTTCTCAACTCACTTACCCAGCTGATTGGTTGGGGGCTTCACTTCTAGATAAAGAAGCAAGCCAAACCTAGAGGTAAGGAGGAATTTCATGGTTTTTGTTAATATTCTCAAATGATTTCACTTCTCAACCCCTCTCAAGCTTGAGAAGTTTCTAATTAGTTATTTTTAATGCAAATCAAGCTTTCTCTAAGAACTTTAATGATTAATCACAAAAAAAGTTAATTTTTATGCTTATTTAGAATGCTTTTTATGTATATCTCTCTCTCCCAAAAGAATAGTCATTCCTATGGCTAATTCTTTAGAAAAATAATGCTTCTCATTGATAAATTCTTAATTCAAAACCAAACTCTAAGCTTATTAAGCTAGAGGTTAAGAAAATAGTATTTTTATGCTTCTATGTTAGTAAAATTATAATAAATTTATGATTTAATTTCATAATTTGGATTTAAGTTTAAGGATAATTCTTCTATCATAATTGTATTATAAAGTCTTATTCTTTTTAGAAAAATTAAAAATTATCAGTAATAGCAGAGCAAAGCTATGGCAATATTTTTAGAAAATAATACATATCTTATTTTTTTGCATAATGCTAAAAGAGGACTTCCTACCATATTCTAGGATTGGACATCTTATGCTAAAGAATGATTTTCATTAAATTCATAGGAAACAAAATTTTAGTGTTTATGCATAAATAATTAATTAAAGAAAAGAGAAAATTTTGGTCATTTTATTTTATGCAAAAAGAGGAATTCCCATGATAATGGAGATCCATGTAAATAAATGGAAAAAGAGAAACTTTGGTATATTAAAATAACAGATATTTTTATTTAGTTATAAGAGGAATTTTAGATAATATTATTTTATGCATGAGAAATTTTAAATGATAAAAGAGGAATTCCCATGACATTTGGAATTCAATCATTTAAATGGTACAAGTGGAGTTCTTGGCATAATTGAAATAATTGATATTTTTATTTGATTGTAAGAGGAATTTTAGATAAATTTATTTAATGCATGAGAAATTTTAAATGATAAAAGAGGGATTCCCATGACATTTGAAATTCAATCATTTAAATGGTAAAAATGGAATTCTTGGCATAATTGAAATAATGGATATTTCTATTTAAGTTTAAGAGGAATTTTAGAAAATTTATTTTATGCATGAGAAATTTTTAAATGATAAAAGAGGAATTTCCATGACAATTGGAATTCAATCATTAAATGAGAAAAAGGGAAATTTTAAGCTTATTAAAAAAAGGATATTTTTATTTAGTTAAAAGAAGAATTTTTATAGTATTTAAGTAGAGAAAGATTTGAATTAAATTTTGGTGAAATTGGTAGAAAGAACATCTTTAGATATCTTACATGGATAAATCACCAAATTGATAATTATCCCAAATTAGACTAAATGGAAGAAGAGTATTTTTATAAAAAATCAGATATTCTCATATAGAACCATTTCTTAATTCATTATGGTTAGGAAGGAATGAAATTCATAAAGTGGAATTGTCCTTATGGTTAGAAATTTAGTAGATATTTATCTGAAGAAAATCCTCGGAATCAAAGTTAGAATTAAACCGGATAATTTCGGTTAGACCCCAACTGTGAGAGGGACGGCCAGTAAACTACTTGTCCATCTCTCGATCTGAATCAAGCAAAAACCTCGTGAGACCAATTCAAGTTCTTAATACAAAGAATAGAATACCATTGAATTAACCTACTTTTCCCTTGACCGAAATTACCAAGAATCTAGTTAGACATTCAGTCAAATGATGGATAGATTACCGTGATGAGAGATCAATGATTCCCATTAAGAAAATATGGATTAAGGAAAAAGGGTTTTGTGGAACCAATCTCAAATCGGGAATTTTACTTGCGTAGACCTTTGTTTTTCTTTTAAAGGATTTTTTAATGTCAGAATGCTGGAGGAAGCATTTGGTATGTATTTAACTAAGGAGAGACTCGTTGTTGCATAGACCTTTGTCTTTTAAAGGATTTTTTAATGTAAGAATGCTGGAGGAAGCATTTGGTATGTATTTAACTAAGGAGAGACTCATTGTTGCAACAGCTGGAGGGGAGTCATCGAGGGATGTCGCTGTCCAAGGTCTTGAGTAGCCTCGGTATGGTTAAAATGGTGCGCTTCCAATACGATGGGCGAGGACCGACAAAGCGGTCTGTGAGAGTGAAGTGAAGGACACCTAAGTAGGATCCTAGAGGGTTTTGACCAGGTGATGCACGGGCTCGCGGTTGCTAGGACACCCATGTGTACGTCGAGGAAGATTCGGATGAACTGAAAAGAATGACTTTTGTGAATCGAAGTTTGATATTGGATCTCGTTGGCTGACCAGCTGGTCTTCAGCAGAGAGTCCAGATGATATATTTTGTAATACAATGGACCCAATATTTTGGAGGATTATGATCAGTAATACTATGATTTTCATATTGAAAGATTGTTTTAATATAGCCGAATATGTTATAATCGTAATTTCATATTGGGTGTGTGAGTGGTATGCCTACCTTAAATTTTTGCTTGAAACGTCGGCTAGGGGGCCTGGGGACTCTTTACCTTGATACCCGGGCAAAACATAACCAAATGTTTATAAAGGAATCCCATCAATAGAGTGGTTGGGTGGTTGGCTATAACCCAAACCCATGGTCCTAGGCTGGATCGTGGGATTCCTATGATGCAAATAAGTTATAATTAGTTACGTTAGTTAGATTAAGTCCTAGGAAGACCCTTGTTCTGTGGGGAGGGAATCAGTGGCTGTGCCTCGTTTTTAAAGGAGGAAAAAAGCGGTGATTTTATGGACCACGTGCAAGTCTCTTCTTTGATCTGACCATGTGACTTTCGGATTTGGTCGAATTAGTGTGGATAGTAAGATCTTGACTCGTTAGATAAATTCCCCCATAAGCCATGCAATCTGAAGATTTCTTTAAGGAAAACTCTAGCAACATCCACTACAGTGTATGTTTCTTTCACTGGAATTAGATGGGCAACTTTGGTTAGCCTGTCAACTACCACAAAAATGGAGTTGTAACCTGATTGCACTGTAGGTAATCCAGTGACAAATTCCATACTGATACATTCCCACTTCATCTGTGGAATGTCTAGAGGCTGGAGTTTCCCTGGCATCTTGACTCTCTCTGCCTTGACTCTCTAACACATTAAGCATTGTAACACATGATCAAGTACATCCTTTTTGAGTCCAGGCCAGAAGAAGCTTTTCTTCCAAATATATAAGTTTTTATAAACCCTGGATGTCTAGCTATTAGGCTATCATGGGCTTCTCTCAGAATTCTTCCCTTTATTCCCTTGTCATTGGGAATGCATAGCCAATTATTATAATACATACATCCTTCATCTAATTTGTACCCAAGAACTCGAGTCATTTCCTGAGGAGTCTTGCTTTCCTACATCAAAAGGGTAGCAATAGGGGCAAAGAATTTATCTTGCATGATTTTCTCCCTTGCTTCATTGATTAATGGATTTGACACCACTGTAATTGCAAGCAAGGAGGCTTTTTTGCTGAGCGCATCTGCCCCACATTTTCTTTCCCTGACCAATACTTAATTTCCAAATCAAATTCCTATAGGTTCTGCATCCATCTTCTTTGACGCATGTTAAGATCCCTTTGGGTGAAGATCCACTTCAGACTTTGATGATCTGTCACATCAAGGTGAACCTCTGTCCCAAAATATAATGTCTCCACAACTTCAGAGCATAAACTACTGAGAGTAACTCCAAGTCATGGATGGCATAATTTCTCTCATGTGTTCTGAGTTTTCTAGATTCATAGGCCACTGCATGACCTTCCTGCATAAAAGCACCACGTAAGGCGAACCCGCTGGCATCAGTAACTACCTCAAAGGGTTTGGTAAAATCTGGCAATTTAAGGACAGGGTTGGTTACTAAGGCTGTCTTCGGTTTATCAAAGGCACTCTGACACATTGTAGTCCACTGAAAAGGGTACTCTTCTTGAGAAAATCTTTTGAAATATGATGGTGCTGGCTTCGACGGGACCTTAACATCAAAGGCCTTGGCGAAATCCTTTGGCATCCACACTGCTTCGGCCATGGAAACTGGCTTGGCATTCTTCACTAGGATATTCAAAGGTTCGTTCAGTCCCCCAAATGAGCCTGGCCATCAGCTGTTCTTCATCCCAGCGGTGGCGAGTATTTGAGGAGGAGAGCGAATACTTGGTGATACACTTCAATAGTTCTGCTCCCTTGAGTTAACTCTAAGAATTTGTTCATCTTGGTTTCCAAAAAGCCGGGATGACAGAATCTCTTCCTTAGGTAAATTTTGAGATCATTCCATGTCTGGTTGGTCTGATCTAGACGGTTTGTCTTGCAGTGGTTTCTCCATGCCACTCTAGCTGCTTCTACTATCTTTAGTATCGAAGTATTCTTCCATTGCTTCGATCCACTTCTCCACAGCCTTGCCCAAGTTTTCCCTTTCACCCTTGAAAGGTCCAGGCTGTGAGCTATGAAGAGTTTTATGAACATCTAAGTCGAGCTCTTCTTGATTGAATTGGGGGTTATCATTCCTATCACGACAACCTCGATCCATGATCCTATCAATATGAAAATTCGTGTTAAGTCTCTTTATTTACAATTTAAATCCGACTTTAGATCCAACTGATTCTGAGGTTCTTTAGATTGGTCAGCCCCCCATAGAATCATGGGATAAAGATCCCTTCTACAAGAAGAACATACAGAAGTCATTATCAAAAAATAATTCATTCATATTCTTAACACAGTAATGATCCATCAGACCAAAAATTCCATTTGAACATTCCTCCATGGGAATTTCAGTTATGCAGGTTCTTAATTTGTCATCCCTTAATTAGAGTCACTGGGTCAAGGTCAAATAGCAGCAATCTGTTAGCACAGTCCACTAATCTCATAGTGATTTGCTGAAGTCACAATTGTCATTATCATCACTGGGATTCGTCCCATTCATCCTCATTGTGGCTTTGTTAAACTTATCTTCTTTCAACTAGAATTCAGGAATCGTTATCTTTCATTCAGAGTCCAAATAAAGTCATCCATTCTTAACTAGAATTCTAAAATCATATCAACCAGCATTCAAATTCATTATCTGGATAGCAATTTTTCTTATAATTTCAAGGTCTTAGATTTACTCATATATATTGTCAGTAAAGAGTTGTAGATATACCCACGGTATATACAGGTAGTCACGGTCCTTGGAGTTATAAGGTAAATACCATCATATCTAGGCCTCAAGCAAGTAAGGTAAATACCATCATATCTAGGCCTCAAGCAAGTAAGGGATTCCATATGGGTAGTCACGGTCCTTGGAGTTATAAGGTAAATACCATCATATCTAGGCCTCAAGCAAGTAAGGGATTCCATACAAATGCGGTACTTCCATCTGAAGACCCAATTACAAATTTATGAATTTTTATTTTGAATAACAAATTGTATGAATTTCATCACATAATTACAATCTTTTACTGGTACTTCATAAATTCTTCACATTTCTTGCTTCTCGATTGATCCACTTTAGCCAATTCACTCTGATACCAGCTGAAAGATCCCTGCCCGCTCTGCGCAACGAAATCGGGAGTGCTAGCAACGGAAGAAGCACTTCTTGCACAAGGCAGAGCCTCTCACTCGGGACCTCGCCCACGGATATCCGGACAAGAGACTGACCCCTCGATTCTTCCAAAACCAAACTCGAAAAAACTTCCCTTGCCTAGAAAGCACGGGCAATTCCTCCAAAATATTTTTATTCTAACGTAGTCAAGAGCCTCAACTAACCAAGCTGATCCGATCGAACTCGTAAGTCACATGGTCAGATCAAGGAAGCGATTTACACTTGGATCATAGAGTCCAACGCTTTTTCCCTCATCAAGAGGCACAGCCGTTGATTCTTTTCTATAGAATAAGGGTTAATTCGGGATTTACTTCAACTATCCTAACTTAACAAAATTGAGTCTCATTTTAGGGATCCATCCAGCCTAACCCCATCCAGTCCCATGGGTTAGCCAACTGCCCAACCACTGTAGTGATAGGATCCATTTAGGAATTTGGTTATGTTTTGCCCTGGGTACTAGGGAAAAGAGTTTCCAGGCTCCCTAATTGAGCGCTTCAAGCAAACTTCAAGATAGTCACACCACTTACACACCCAATATGAAGTTTCCTGTTTCACAGATTCAGTTATCTTTAAAACAATCTTTTAATGAAACCAAAGTATCACTGATCATAATCCTCCAAAATATCCAGGTTGAATTCTAATTTTCAATCATTCTTTCATTGGTGTACCGATGGCATCATTGGCAACCAGAATGCTCACCTCCTGTTCACTTATTTAAGGGCCTTTTCAATAGTTCCTAGCTTATAGTACCTGGAAATATATTCACTTATAAAAATCGAGATGGACTCTCCATTGAAGATCAACAAGATCAACCCCAACAGATCCATATAAAAGAGTCATGGACTCATCCATTTGAGGACCAGCAAAGGACAATCAACGAGATCCATGCCCCAGTTCAGAAAACAACTCTAACACCTTGTCTTAACCTCTAGCTTAAAAAGCTTAGAGATTGATTTTGAATTAAGAATTTGTCAATGAGAAACATTCATTAGCTAAAGAATTAGTCATAGGAATGACTATTCTTTTGGTAGAGAGAGATATACCTAAAAAGCATCCTAATTAAGCATAAAGATTAACTTTTTGTGATTACTCATTAAAGGTCCTAGAGAAAGCTTGATTTGCATTAAATACAACTAATTAGAAACTTCTCAAGCTTAAGAGGGGTTGAGAAGTGAAATCATTTGAGAATATTAACAAAAACCATGAAATTCCTTCTCACCTCTAGGTTTGGCTTGCTTCTTTATCTAGAAGTGAAGCCCCCAACCAATCAATTGGTTTAGTGAAATGAGAAAAAAGCTCCAAGAGTTTTTGAAGAGAGAGAGAAGCTCCAAGCTCTCCAAAAGTAGAGGATTTTTAAGGGATAATAGAAAATATCATTATTTTAATGTAATACTGGCATGGTATAGTTCAAAGCTTTTTTTACAAAAGACTAAGAATATATTTATAGGTGAGGGAGGCCAGTAACCAAGTCCAACTTGGTTCTAGAATTTTCCAAGTTTAATTGACTCAATTTGGACAAGATTTGGTCCAGTTTGGCTCCCTTTTTTATTTGGTTTGATCCAGGAGAGAGGAGAGTTAAAAATACCACAATTTGTTTGAATTAAAAGCTCATCCACATGTGTGAATTAGGCGCCTACCTCAAGAGTCCCCCTCTCCTTACCAAGGTGTAAAAAATTCATCATTTCTCTAAAATATCTCATTTTTTTAGTAATATCTCTTAATTTTTAACTAATAAACCTTCTACTCAATCAACTCTTCATCTTATGTGAGCATTTACTCATTTTTGGATATTTTATTTTATTCTTTGGATTTATCTCATCCCAACACTTGGATTGATCCTATTGGCCCATAAGAACCTTAATTGGACCATAGTCCAAAAATTTCTAAAAATCTAGACCCTTAGGCTAAGGTCCCTTATATCATTTTTAATTAATTTCAAATGCACATTGTAAAGTTCTTTTTGAATTTCTGTTTCAGGGGAATCCATTTTAGACACTAGGAGGATTTTTATATCCAAAGATATCTTAATTTAGGATTATCTCTCTCTAGACTTTTTCTCTCTCTAGGCCAAAACAGGGTAAAACAAGATCTTTCTTCTATTTCAAAGAGGAGAATAATTACAAGAATAGAAAGGGAGATTCTTATTCCTTTACTCCTCAAAAGCTGGAGGGAGGAATCTTACATCCTACCCCACTTAAAAAAACGCGAGATGTCCTCATCTCGCAGGTGGAGTATAATCTCTTTCATCATCTTCTTCTTCAATCACTTCCAACGTTACTGCCTTGGAAGTGGACGGCCGATTTGGGAACATCTCTCTTTGACTTACCCTATTCTAAGGCAGAGGTTTGGCATTACTTTGGATTGAAACTGAGGGTTGGTTAGAGGATCTACCTCTGGGATTTCCTTGATTTTGATAGAAAGGAACCTGATTACTCTGGAAGGAAGGAGCTAGAGTCTGGAATCTTGGTCCCTGATTTCCCTGTCCCCCAAAAACCTTGATCCAAAAGGAGTTGGGCAATCCATACTACGATGTCCAAATCCTTGATAGTTATAGCATTTCACTTCTTTGTTCAAGGGTGGAACTTCTGAAATTGAATTTCAAGGGATTGAGTTCTGGGAAAAGGACCTTTCTTCCATTGTGGAACTTTCCATATCCTGAGCTTGACCTTGTTGTCTCTTAGGCAGTGGGAGGTTGGAATCACCTTCTCGAGCTAGAAATCTTTTGAAAGATGATGGTGCTGGCTTCGGCGGGACCTTAACATCGAAGGCCTTGGCGAAATCCTTTGGCATCCACACTGCTTCAGCCATGGAAACTGGCTTGGCATTCTTCACTAGGATATTCAAAGGTTCGTTCAGTCCCCCGAATGAGCCTGGCCATCAACTATTCTTCATCCCAGCGGTGGCGAGTATTTGAGGAGGAGAGCGAATGCTTGGTGATACACTTCAATAGTTCTGCTCCCTTGGGTTAACTCTAAGAATTTGTTCATCTTGGTTTCCAAAAAGCCGAGAGGACAGAATCTCTTCCTTAGGTAAATTTTGAGATCATTCCATGTCTGGGTGGTCCGATCTAGACGGTTTGTCTCGCAATGGTTTCTCCATGCCACTCTAGCTGCTTCTACTATCTTTAGTCTTGCAAGACCCATTTTACTCTTCTCATTGTACCCGGTGATATCGAAGTATTCTTCCATTGCTTCGATCCACTTCTCGACAGCCTTGCCCAAGTTTTTCCCTTCACACTTGAAAGGTCCAAGCTGTGATCTATGAAGAGTTTTACGAACATTCAAGTCAAGCTCTTCCTGATCGAATTGGGGGTTATCATTCCTATCACGACAACCTCGATCCATGATCCTATTAATTTCAAAAATTCGTGTTAAGTCTCTTTATTTACAATTCAAATCCGACTTTAGATCCAACTGATTCTGGGGTTCTTTAGATTGGTCAGCCCCCCATAGAATCATGGGATAAAGATCCCTTCTATAAGAAGAACATACAGAAGTCATTATCAAAAAATAATTCATTCATATTCTTAACACACTAATGATCCATCAGAACCAAAATTCCATCTGAACATTCCTCCACGGGAATTTCAGTTATGAAGGTTCTCAATTTGTCATCCCTTAATAAGATTCACTGAGGGTCAAGGTCAAATAGCACCAATCTGTTAGCATAATCCACTAATATCATAGTGATTTGCTGAAATCACAATCGTCATTCCAGTTACTATCATCACTAGGATTCGTCCCATTCATCCTCATTGTGGCTTTGTTAAACTTATCTTCTTTCAACTAGAATTTAGGAATCATTATCTTTCAATCAGAATCCAAATCAACTCATCAATTCTCAACCAAAATTCTAAAATCATATCAACCAGCCAAAAGCCTTTAGCTAAACATAGCTACACTCCCCACCATTTATCCCATCCAATTGGTGTGCCAAACCGCCACTTTTCTTTCCTCTTTGCCCTAGGGGTTTTCAAGGGTGCACTACAAGCTAGTGAAGACACATTTGGATTTGATCAAGTCTACAGTGAGATTCAAGCTCTTCATTAAATCTATAACCTATGAACGTAATGTGTCGTGAAGCTTCACACCTATGAAGCTCGTGCTCATGAAGGTTCACGCTTGTGAGGCTCATGCTTGTGAAGTCACTCCATGAAGGTATGCCTGTGAGGCTCACGCTTGTGAAGGTTCACACTGGAGGCTCATGTTTGTGAAGGTTCATGCCCATAAGGCTCATGGTTCATGCTGTGAAGCTCATGCTTGTGAATGTCACTCCGTGAAGGTTTATGCCTGTGAGGCTTATGCTTGTGAAGGTCACTCCTATTAGGCTCACACTTGTGAAGGTCACTTCATGAAGGTTCACACATGTTAGGATCATGCTTGTGAAGGTTCACACCTATGAGGCTCATGGCAGTTGCCATGAGAGGTGACCCACGTAAAGCTAGGTAGGACCTAGACATCCACTGTCAGATGCTAGTTGTTGTTATGTCAGTGTGAAGTAAATGAATAACATAAATGCACAAATAAGACACCACAAAAAATTCCTTCACACCATTGTAATAAAATAAAGTGTTAAAGCAAATACAAGTAATTAATACATGTGTGTGTGCTACAATCAATTGCGAACTTGACACTCTAATCAATTATAAATCCCTACCGAGTGGGTGGGTGAGTCTCATCTAATTCTAGTAGTAGGTTAATAATTGATATCTCTCCTCTCACCGACTAGCCACTCAGCACTTTCAATGGTTGTGTGGTGCAACAACAGACAATTATCAACCTAACCACCTCCACAAATCTTAGCCAGCAAGTGGGTGAGTCTCATCTACTCCCACATAGAATTCTAACATAGATTTGCAACACTAATTTTCACGAGATTTGCATAGGGGGATTAATCAAAACCAAAATCAAGACACACAATAGTCCTCTTTGTTTTACAACCCCTAAGATAGTTATCAAATCATGGAAAGGGTAGAGAGGGGTTTTTAAGCAATGTGATTGTAAGGTAGTTTATAAATTAAGATTCCTTAATCATTCATCCCCATCTTGCAGAGAGAAGGAAAGAGAAAAATACTGACAAGGAGAGAAATAAAGAAAAGAACATGTTCCGTTCTTACTTTCTTCCCTATGTACCCCCTTATCTTGGCTATTGCCTACCATGTAGCCCCTTGCTCCCATCCTTGTTGTGTAGGCTCACACTTGTAGCATAGTGCCTAGCTATGTTGATTGTATGAGAAACTCATTAGTGCCTTTACCAGTTGAGTGCCCTCCTTACCAGTTAGAAGCTATAATCACCCCCTCAAAGCCACTTATCAAAATCACTACATGGTAAGCCATGTCCTCAACAACCACTAGATGAAACCCTATCTATGCTACCCTCTCCATGTCGCCTAGTATCGAGATCTCCTTGTTATCTAGTCCTAATATCTCCATGCCATTAGTCGAGTAGTTGGTCACAGAGATCTTCACTGCAATAGCCACGTCTTCTCCGTTTGTTTTTATTTTACTTTATGCTCTTATTTTTATTTAGTTTCCTTTCTTTCTTTATTTTTCTAATCTTTATCTAACCCAACTAAGTCCACAACAACCTTATCTAACGTAATCTAGATAACATTATACTTAATCTTACTATATACTAGCTAATTAATATTTAATCACTAGTACTAACTACTAACAAACACTAACACTAATTTCATAAGTAATACAAATAACACTAATTAACACTAAATTTAAAATTAATGCTAACTAGTTAATATTTAATCACTAGTACTAACTACCACTAACTAACACTAACACTACTTTAATACTAACAACTCTAATTAACACTAACCTTGGACTAATACAAACTTAACTAACTAATCTAATATTTACTAAAATTAAATATTATCCTCACTAACCTATTTATCTTAGTTGTGTTAATACTAATATTAACACTCAATAACTATTAATTACCTTAATTAATACCAATACTAGCTATTTTAACACTAACTAACACTAAATAATAAATAAAAAACACCTAAATGCTAAAAATTTACAAAACCAAAACGCTAAGTCTACCCTTATCTAATCTTGCACACAACCAAAGAATCAATCAGATCTTTAAAACGACAAAAGCTATCCTCTAGAATGCAAATCAACCACAAATCAACTATTGGATCTAATGGTTTACCTTTAGGTATATCTTCAACCTTTGTGGTGGGTGCTTTTACAAGGTGTAAAAGGACTAGATAAGCTAGTCAAAATTAGGAGTCTAGGTGACAAGGGAGTCACATGGTATGGGTCAAGTGGGCATCCTATTTGAGGAGAGCTTGCAGGTGGCCTTAGATGCTTTTAAGGGGTATAGTACATCATGGGTAATGTCATTCAGTTAGGCGCCCTCTTCTCAATGGGAGGTCACAAAGAGCTCCATGTAATGTAGGCAGAGGCAGTAGAGCAAGCCCAGGAGTCGGCCCCGGGTAATCCCCTCCTATACCACTGGGAATTGGATTTTCACCCCGGGAGGGTGGACATGTGATTATGATGCTGCCTAGTTCTACGGGCCCAAGCTAGTGCAGTGAGACAAGGGGACTTAGCTGCTTATCAAAATGATCCCCTTACCCAGCTAGGGTGGGGACCTTACACAACAACAGCACTATAAGCAACATCAAGCTACCAGCACTACCCTAGCCATCTGTTTTGTAAGAGAGGGGTCACCATATGAGTGGACACCCATCTTATCATCTTGCTTGTTATGTGTATCTACCTGACCACCTGAGAGTAGTCAGCTGAGCACCCAAGGGGAGTAATGATTGTTGTAACCCTACTCTTAGAAGAGACCTCTAGACCTCAAATATAGATCAAGTCTCTATCAAGGGGGGGGGGCTCACTCTTAGAGATGACCTCTAGGCCTCAAAGATAGGTTAAGTCACCATCAAGGGGGGTGAAAATATATTACAAAACATGGATTTTTTTAACCATAGGGGTTTGTTCTATACCATGAAACAAGTGCGTTTCATGCCATGAAATGAAGTTTCACGATTTTTTGTTTTGCTATTGCAGGGGTCTGTTTCACGCCGTGAAATGGATTTTTACGAAATTTTTTTTATTTTTTGAAGTCTAGTGAGAAGTTCAAGTTCCCTTGTGTGGAGGGAATATTTTTTAAAATTTTAAATTGGGGAGATATAGGCATTTTCCCAAAAAGGCAAGTGGGAATCAAAAAAGTCAACACTTCTATGACACCCCCTTACACCCTTCATAAATGACCCCCAAAATGGAAAAATTAACAACTCATTGACATCTTTTCATTCAATGCTCATTAGCGTTAATGAGTTATGGAAAAATTTGCTTAAAAATTAATCAAATATTAATCCTTTCACTAATCTTTTCTCCTCTAATCAAGGGCTCTAATTAACCACTAATCACTAATTAATTCACACCATTGAGCACATCTCATTGGATAGAGCATGAAATTGCTAAGATATGTACATCAACTAATGTGTAAATTAATCTATAATTAGAGATTAGTTAAACTCTTAATTTTAGTCTCTTCTCTTTATGCAAAATTAAGCAAAAGAGAGAAATTCCTCCAATTGATGTAATTAGGTGTTTTGATGCATCTATATGCTCTCAAAACACTAATTTTGACCTCTTACAAGATCAAATTTGACCCAAAAAAACACATTTTCTAGTTTTTTGTCCTCTTGAACTAGATTAATCATCTTTAATGATAAAAACTAGTCAATTAGGCATGATTAGTCAATTTCAAGGGTTTCTAAGAGTTTTTGTGATTTTTTTTAAAGAATTAAGCTACTCCTAATACTTGCTAACACTCTAATACATACAAATCAAACCAAAAACACGGAAATCAAATAAAAATTGATGATTCTAGTTTTATGTTTAACTCTAAAGAGAGCTAAAACTCACTAAAAATTACATTCTATTGCATTTTTTGATATGCAATGGAAGTAAAGAAAGCCAAAAACACTCTATGTGCAAGCCCTAGGAACATTAAAAACCAAATTAACAACAACAAAAAAAATGATTAAAGCTAAAAAAATTAAGCAAAAAAGTATCCTTTATAAAACAAAAAAGAGAGCTATTTCTCATCAAATCACACACAAATCTCCATCAAAGCCGCATCTTTTTCATGGGAATCCACTAATCAAGACAATGGGAAATGGGTATGTGTACATTAGAGAGCAAACAATGGAAAAAGCCAAGGGATGGCTCCTCGGGCAACGATGCCAAAAATGTTATGGCTCACCCAAACCCCCTTTGAAACACATCCAACAAGAGATTACATGGTCAACCACAACTATTGTGGGATCTTTCCAATGGTCGAGCTCATAAACGTTGAGGTCCCCAAGCTCTATAATGCCTTGAGAAGCAATTCCACCGTGCCTCCCACCACAAGCATTGTCACACCACCACGTTGCATGTGTACTCGTCCCTCCTCTCACTTCACTCATGCACACTCACTAGCATAGATTAGAGAGAGATTAGCAAGAGCAAGACTATATTACACAATGGGAGAGTCCCTTGTATTATGAGAGATATTCACTTATATACATGGCCATAAGTATTCACACTCACTTAAAATGTAGCTGACCGGGCTCTTTAGGCTCATAAGAGGCCTAATGCTATTACAATGACCACTCTCATAATATATCCATGAAGTACATCACTTGGGACTTCATCCTAACTTACTATCACATGCTCTTAAAGTGGAACTCGCTATAAGTATTCCATAGGACCATTTTACGAGCACTCGTCCAAGTTGTAGATTAGGACACCATTGCTTCATATCTTGAATGTATCCCTTGTTAACCCAAGGAATGGGTTAACACAGTTTCACAAGTGGCAATATCCCAGTTGCACTATAGTAATCAAAGTGATGGCTAGGAACAACTGGCAAATAGCAAGTCAACTAACAACCCGAGGTGGATAGGCGGCGTGTTCTCCAAGTGGCAGCCACCAAGCTTGTTGACTATTTTATAGCCCATAACATAGTGGGTTAACTTGGGGAGAAGGGTTCACATGCAACTCCGTATTGTGTTTTGCCCCATAAGTAATTGTTTTGCAATTATTATGCTTGTTTTTTTCTCTCTCTCTCTCGTGTTGGGACACTCGGTTTTTAAAGGAGTTAGAAATTTCTCTTGCCACTCTATAAGGCAAGTAGTAAGACCTCTCCTATCTCTCCCATCATCATCATGACAAGTTTGATGGAGAAGGGTTTCACACTTGGCAAGTCCAAGTTTGGTATGCTCTCATGAGCAGGGGTTTGTGGCCTTTAATGAAAGGCACGAAGGTGATGGATTTTGATGATCCCAAAGTTATGGAAGATGATGAATGAGATTAATCCATTATAGCTCTAAATATGGAAAAAAAGCTCATCCATCATGTAGCCAACATGAAGACCGCCCAAACGCAATGTGGGATGAGATGGCATGTATGGAGCAAAAGGGAAAGCACTCATGTACCTTTCTCAAGGTGAAACTTTTTGGCCTTAAAATGAAGAGTGGAGAGTCCCTTAGAGGCTTCATAAAAAACATGAAGATCATAATGGGACAACTTGTGAGCATTGATGCAAGAATCAAAGAGGATAACACCGTGGCAATTCTTCTCAAGGTGATGGCCGATGAGTTCTCTAACCTCGTCTCACCACCCTAAAGCACATTCCTAACCCTACCTTTGAAGGCATTAAGGAGGCTCTCCTTGAATAAGATCAACGACTACATGTGAAGAATAGAGGATCTACATCAACTTCTCCTCCTCCATCAAATGAGGCTCTTGTCATGAAGCATAACCTTAAATGCTCTTATTGTAACAAAAAAAGGGCATATGGGTGATCAATGTTTTAAAAGGTATCCCCATAAGCTCAAATGTAGTAAGTGTGGAGAGCAAGGGCACACTACTTCAAGGTGTCCACAACATGCTTCTAAACAAGTGGCAAGAAAATTTGTATCCAATACCTCTACTCCTAATGATGGACTCCTATGATAAAGGAGTATTAGAATAAGCCAATTCTTGTACAAGCCTATGCTATAAAGGCTTTCCCCTTTTTTTAGTATGAGTATGTCCAATGTTTCCCCATGTCCCATGGTTAGCATTGAGGGGGGTGTCAAAATTGTATGCTCATGTAGAGATTAGGTGTGTGTGTGTGTGCGTGTAGCAAACCATCTCATGTTAGAGATAAGGTTTGTGTGTAGTAAACCCTAGCCTAGTTAGGGTTTCCTTGATATAAAGGGGTCAACTCTCTGAGAGGAGAAAGGCGTTTGTAAGTCTTGTTTTTTAGCTCAAGCATATGATAATTTTTTTTATAACATTGTTCTCTCTCTCTCCACCTTATCTTTATCTCTCTTATTGCTTCCCTTATGCTCATTTATTTTTTCTCACAAGAATTCGGACCAACTTTAATATTAACCCATGTAATAACCAAGGTAATAACTACGAAAGTTTGACAACTCGAATGCATGTCTAAGTTAAAGTTATATTATTTTCAACAAGAACACTTTATTGGTTGCCATGTTGCACTAAAATAGAATCTACATCAGGAAGGGAGGCATGTTAAGCCTCGCTGGAGACCTTTTACCTATTGACACTAGCCACTCTATCATTTTTGCCTCTTTTGACCATGGGCATCGGAAGGTTGAATTCACATTAAACAATTATAATGTATTATTTTACATGCATGACTTTGCCACTTATTTATGAAAGGCATGCCACGGTATAGCTTAATTAAGGGTACCAGTCGTCGACGAGTATAGATTTTACACTAGTGTAAGTGGTCTAGGAGGCCTACGACCTAATTTTTTGCTTTGGTTGCCTAAATGGTGTAAACCCTAAAAACTAAGGAGATAAGGCAAAATGTAAGCCCAACCCCTCATTCTCTCTTGCATTATCCCATTCTAAACAATTGAGTGCATCACTTCCTTTGCTCGATTTGAGCTCTAGTGTGCTTATTCCACATGTGAGTGTGACGCTCCCACTCAATAATCACAATACAATTCAAGAAAATAGAATTTTTGCACAAACATATTTGAGGCAGAATAAGGACAATTCTATATATAATCAAGAAATCTTATAATAATCTGGTATGAAGCACTGAAGGAAAGAGTTCAAACCACCTGGCCACTCTCGAGCTATCTCACTCGCACTCTCACTCTCATGAAAATCTCACACACACTCACTGTTGGAAATATCACCCAAATCCATTCAAAGGTTGAAAGGGGCTATATTACCTTGATTACTTTACTCAAGATTCATCCTCAAATGGGCGCCTATTTCAAATATAGCCTAGAAGGCATCTTGTTCAAACCCACATGGGGGAGATGGCATCTTATGCTTGTAAAACATCATAGGTGATGTCATGAGGTCATGTACTACTTGCCTATATAAGAGGCTCTTGCTAACGAAGAGAACAACTCGTGTGTTTCTATGTTTATGCCTAAACCATGTTTCATTAGCATCTCCTAATCCACTCATAATCTTGCTTCTAACCATGACCTAACCATAACCATAGCCATGTTTGATCCTCCTTAGCTTTTCTAATCCACTCACTAAACCAAGAATTGGTATCAGAGCCTAGGATTAACATTATCCAAATCTCACTCATTAGGGATTAATTAGCACCTCATTAGCTTAAGCATATCTTATCCTCTCCTCTTATCTAGCCTGAAAGATAGGCAGTCCATGGAGCATCAAGATCTCATCGCCCACTTCAAGACTCATCACAAGCGCTCAGCCAGGCATTCTCAACACAAAGACAAAGCTGCTGACGGGCGGAATTAGCCAAAGAGTGCCCGGAGCCAACGGCATTGCTGCAGAGACCTGTGCCTTTTTATTTGGGAAAAAACGCTGCCCCATTGCCATCGCTTCGCCAATCTCTAATTCCTCAGAGCCTCAAGGGTTTTCATAGGCTGTGAACACACCTATCTGGTCAGATTTGCAAATGGTTGCGTGGTTTGGTGGCTGTAGGACTGACAGAGCTTCTGGAGCTTCATCTCTTAACAGTAAATGAATGAGTGATTATTCCACTTAATCACCAAAGTTTTGTGCTTAAATTAGTCTCAAATCACTGATATTGAAAGTGCTTAAAGCATTAGGTGCTTGGACCTAGGCCTCTACTTCCTTCAAGTACTCCAAGTGACCCAATTTTTAGAAATTATTTTGAAAGCATTTATCACATTGGTCACCATATACTTGATGATATTACTATATTATGATGATGTTATTGTTTACATCATTTTTTGAATCACAATGGCTGAACCATCTGATGCTGAATCATCAAATATTCAACATTTGAAATCTAAGAAGAAAAGCAGAAAGCCGAGGAGACGGGTAAGAAACAATGTCTACAACTCAAGAGCAAACAATGTTTCAGGAGGGCATGACTGGTCTGAATTTTTCATAAATAACCTTCATCTATTTGGTGAAGGTATCTAATCTTGTAAAAGCATTAGACACTACCCTTGAGTGATACTCAAGTGGTAAGACCTTGCTTTATCATCATGTCTACATCCTCATTTCATGTTGATAAGTTTAATGGGGTAGGCTTTCATACCTGGCAAGTTAGAGTAAGATTTATTCTCATGAAGAAAGGTCTGTGGGGAGTTGCTAGTGGAAAGGAGAAAAAACCTACCACTAGAGATGGTGAGCAAGGATGGTTGCCTAGGGATGAGAAAGCTTTTGCCATAATTGCATTAGGTCTAAGTGACAACTACATACATCATATCTCTAATGCAAATAACTCCGCTGAAGCATGGGAAATCCTAGAGAAATTATTTGGGGCAAAAGGGAAGCATTCCAAGATAGGGCTGAAAATCCAATTTTTTAAACTTGAAATGAAAGCTTCTGAGTCTTTACCTTCTCATCTTAATTATATGAAAAGCCTAATGTCACAACTTGCAACAATAGGAGCACCAATAGATGAGGAAGATGCCATTGTAGTTTTATTGAAAAGCATGCCTTATGATGAATATGGACATTTAGTGTCAACTCTCATGAATCTTCCGGATCCTACTTTAGAAGCCATTGAAGCTGCACTCCTTGAGGAGTACAAGAAGAAGCAAGAGAAGATAGGGATAATTGAAGGGGCATACTTCTCCAACAACAAGTCACACTTCAAGAAGAAGAACTTCATCGACACAAAAGGAAAGAAGAAGACTTGTGGATTCTGCGGCGGCAAGGACAATCATATTGAAGAAAATTGTTTCTTCAAACAAAAGGCACAAAAGGCATTCCTCGCAAGTCAAGACAAAGAAGAGCTTCAAGAAGAGGCCTCCGAAGAGGCTAATTTTATCGAAGATGAATGGGCCTTTTGAGTAAAATCAAGGGATAGCCCATACCATGTTTAAAACCTCTCCATCCTAAACATAACTATCTCATTGTAAGCTTTACTATGGTATTCTAGCATCATCCATCATTGCTAGCATTGTAAACCTAACTGGAATAAGACCTACGAGCACCAGCATGGTCATCATAACTAGTTTTTGTATGTTGTAACTAGAGCCTAGAATTTCCATCATAAAGGTAGCATTGTCATGGATTTGGTTGAAGGAGGGTTTGTTGGAAATATCACCCAAATCCATTCAAAGGTTGAAAGGGGCTATATTACCTTGATTACTTTACTCAAGATTCATCCTCAAATGGGCGCCTATTTCAAATATAGCCTAGAGGGCATCTTGTTCAAACCCACATGGGGGGAGATGGCATCTTATGCTTGTAAGACATCATAGGTGATGTCATGAGGTCATGTACTACTTGCCTATATAAGAGGCTCTTGCTAATGAAGAGAACAACTCGTGTGTTTCTATGTTTATGCCTAAACCATGTTTCATTTTAGCATCTCCTAATCCACTCATAATCTTGCTTCTAACCATGACCTAACCATGACCATAGCCATGTTTGATCCTCCTTAGCTTTGCTAATCCACTCACTAAACCAAGACTCGCACACGCACTCTCAATCTCTTCTTCTATTTTCTATGCATATTCTTCTTCTTCCCATCCAAAAGCCAAAAGAAGCCCTTTTGGAGATTTCTCAATCCACATGCCATATTTTTCATGATGTTGTCCTTTTTTTTTTTGAAAAACCGTGTTCAGGAAGCTTTCTTCATATGCGGTCATCATTCCCATGAGATTACCTTTTTTTTTACACTAGAAAAACAACCCTTTTCTGTGGTACATCATGCGTGCCATGATAATCCAATGAGGATGCTCAATTGCTCATCTCAAAGATTCCATCCTCCTCTTCGACTTTGTATCTCTTTGTCCGAGGATTGTCTTTTTTTTAACACTAAGAAAATAGCCCTTTTCCGTGGTGCATCATTCGCGCCTTGGTGATCCAATGAGGATGCTCAATAGCTCATTTTGAAGATTCCATCCTCCTCTTTGACTTTGTATCTCTTCGTCCGAGACTAAATCTTTATTCTTGACCTCCATTTAGGACCTGCAATGTCTTGACACGAAAATCTAGGCACATTTTTAGCATAACAACCACTTAAAACCCACTTTGGAGTCCCCAAACGGATATGAAATAATGTGAATCACAAAGGTTTCACTTAAGCAAAATTGTTCTATGTACAAAACAGAAAACCTCTCTCATACAAAACTTCACCTAATTCTACCTCTAACCTAATCAAAAATTACTCACAAAAATTACTACTTAAAAATGACCAAAACCAAAAATTTCCTACAAAACTCAAATTTAGGAATTTTGGGAAATATGCACAATTTTGGGACAATTCTTTGTTAGATCCAATACAATGTTTACTGTGCGATATGCAAGATTTATTATTGGATGTTCTCAACAAGCATTCTTTGTTGTTAGATCCAATACAATGTTTACTGTACGATCTGCAAGATTTATTATTGGATGTTCTCAACAAGCATTTGAATAATGCGATATGATTTATATACTATTGTACATTTGTAACAAGTGTATATGATGTTGGTGGTGGGATGTAAATTTGCCTGCACACCAGGAATTAAGCTTGTTTATATCACATAGCCTCCAGTTGACCATCAAATACAGAAATTTTAACAAAGAAAGGATATTCAATGTAACTTTAAGTTGTAAGAAAGTCTAGGTGATAGAATTAAAAAGATCACCATCTGTATTGAATCAAAATTCTTGAACAATGGGTGAACCATAAATCTAAAAGCTTAAGAAAGCCTTACAATCTGAATAATGATCGAACTATGAGTTTGGTAGCTTCATACAACATTGCTAAAAGATTACGAAGCTAGTTGCCCATATGCTAACAAATTATTCTTGCTCAACTGCACTGACATGTTGATTCAATTGATTCTGTTTGGCCTTCAGTATTATAGCCTTTGGAATCTTGATTTTCTCTGGAAGTCGTCCACCCTTGGGCTTCCATGCCCAAATGATGCAGCTAGTATCTTCCCAGCGCTGAGGATCATTTCGTTCTCTCGCCAATACTTGTTCCAGCAATCCTTATAAACCTCCACATCACTTGCATTCTTCTTCTTTGAAATTGGTGCCCAATATTGTATCTGAACTTGTAGGTAGTTTATCGAGTTGTTGTTTTGATCAACATCACTTGTTGTCACTCCCAACCATATTGGGTAATTTGCATCACAAGGTTGTACAAGCGCAAAATCTCCTTTAGACACATCAAGAGTCGGGTTGAACTCTTCAGCAGGTTTGTTGCGCATTGGATCACAATAATGGTCCTCATTTACATCAAACCCTTCATCTACATTATCCTCCACTTGAAGGTTAAGAGGCTCAGCTTTTTTGCATACACTCCTTGGCCAAAAGTCATAAAATCCAATGTCTTCCCTTGCACTAGGGGTTTGCATGTTTAGCATAAGATTCTCCCAATAGGCAAGGACCGGATTGATCCACTTAGCATAATCACTTTGGTCTCCTTTCTCTTGCAAGTGCTCTTTCCACCAATTGACATGTTTTTTTAAGCCCTCCACAACCTTCTCATTTTCCTTAACATACTCAAAGGGTGGCAATACTTTTGGAAAACCTTCAGGAAGCTTGGGTCCTCCCTGGTCATTTCTCTTCCATAACTCTATACCGCTTTCTGGTAACCAATCAACATTTTTGGGGTGTACTTTGTATTGCATCAAAGGTATTCCATCACTCATATAAAACCTGAATTGCAATGGCTTTGAATGTCCAATCAAGCTATCGGCTCCATCATGTAAGCATCCCTTGACAAAGCCTTTGAAGTCTGCCACCTTTTGTAGGAGAAAGGGTGCTGGATGCATGCTAACACACTCATTAAAGATCTTCATCAAATGTGGAAATGTGAAAATGGTTTGTTTCCTTAACTTCTCAGAGAAGCGACTGAACAATGCATCAATATCTTCATGAGTATGACCAACCATAAGAAAACCAAGCTGCACCATGTCAAACACTCCTTGTGCAACCAATAGGGATAGATAGGCAAATACATAACGGTTCTTATTTTCAGAACCACAATTGTCAAGTTGCAACAACGTCCTTGGCAATCTCTTAAAAAATGTCCTTGAATTTGATGGCATTAAACTTGACGCATTTCCATTGCCCCTATCTTGCACATGTGTGTTAGTATGAAAGACTGACTGCATATGTGAAGAACAATTTCCCTCTATATCCACATTTGTTTCTGTCTCTGCATCTGCATCCTCAATGTTCTGCTTGCAATATGCATTTCTCTCCTTCAGTACTTCCATATGCTGATACAGGGCCATAGTAGACAAAACATAATCAAAAAGATCTGTTCGTGGTTCAGCATCTGAGTTTTGTGAGCTCAAGTCACCATACATGTGTTGCTCTCCTCTTTCTAAGTTTCTTAAACATTTTGAGAGAGATGAAATTGTGAAGTTGGGATCACTTGGCCATAACCCCAAGGCAAAGTGACCATAAGCTGTTTGTCCATGTCCATGAGTGAGCATTCCTGTTAAGGATACTGGAAGCCTCTCAACCCCATTGAGAGATTTAGGAACTGGTTTAATTTGTGGTATGGCAGTCTTGCTTTGGTCCATCTTATCATGTATAATACACAAATACCTGTTTGGGTTCATTTCGGAAGAGCTCCTCCAAGCATAGTATAGATTTCTACAACTCATTTGTTTCAACATGTGTGCCCTTCTTTGTGCCATGTATCTGGCACGCTCCTCTTGATTTTTTGTTGATTCCAACTTGACCTTGATTGCCGTACAAATGTCGCATTTTGAGAAGGTACTGGTTTTTGATAAACTAACTATCTTGAACTCTGTGTTCCACAATCTTGAGAATGATGGTTGTGACAGTGGCCGATATTCGAACGAGACAAGTGTGTCATTCACTTCATGCAATATGTCCACTTGTTTGTACATTGTTGGTAGAACACGTTGGGTCTCGCGAGCTCCATGCATAGTTGTCCTTGACCTATGTGGCATTTGATCGGCATTATTATCTATGAAGCCCTGCATGATTGATTTTGCCATCTCAACATGTGTCATGCCCTTCCGTATTATCCCACTGTTGCCATGACTGACATTACATGCACCAGTCAAGAACTTCTTTCTGAGCCTATAGAACGTTGACTTACCGATGCCATGCATTACATACCATGCTTTACTACAAACCTTCTTCCCATCAAATGTGAACTCAAAGCACTCGTCATCTTGACCTTGTCTATAGGCCATGCCCATGCAATCTAGTACAAATGTGTATCGTGTACTATAGCTCTGTCCCCAAAAGTGTACCCTAGCTTGCATGATTTTGGATCTATCTCCAATTTGACAACATCGGTTCTCACAACAATCAATGGTTGCGACGTTGTGAATGTTTGCAACATCACATTTTTTGCCAGCTCCATGGGTTTTATCGTAATTTTTCATTACCCTTACCCTATGGACATAGCTCCTTTTCTTATTTGTCCCTTCAATGATATCATAGTCAGTGATCATGGCATCATGGTGTTTATCATCAGAACTATCGCCATCATTGCCCTCTACATCATCATCCTCTTTTTCATCACTTGAAGTGTTTAGGCTGTCAATATTTTTTTGCATGAAGTGATCTTGAATACCCTCATCAATAGAAGAAGATTCTGTGTCCTTCACTAATGGTTCACCATTCTCAAATGTGAGTTGCCTGATCGGCCAACTAACCAAATTCAAACCTGAAACACAAGTTGAACTTGGATGCAAAGATCCTTCTATAATGACACCCAAGCTACTCTCCCCTAGTTCTCTACAATTTATAGCCTCATATGGGTGGACCAGCAATACTACTCCATTGCCAAGTTCTGTTGTCATCCCAGAGGATGACACTTTTCTCTTTCCAGCTCTCCCTATCTATAAAGTGATCTTCTTGATCAACAAGAAGTTTCTCAAAATTATCCTCTTTGGTATTAGTAATGTCTCTGTCCATAACAAGGTTGACCAATGGCCATTTGATGATGCTTCCAACTGCTTGAGACATTGTTCTTGCATCCATTGTGGCAAATGGAATGAGAAATGTGTCATCAAAGCTTTGTTGAACATGTATTGCTGCACATGTCTCACCAATAAATTGAAAACCACATGTTTTGAGATGCATCAATGGAATGAATAACCCCGCGTGCCTTCCTTGCAGAACCATCAATGAGAAACACTGAAGCACCTTGTTTTAGACCCTCCAATCCCTGAAAAAATCAAAATCTCAATAAGAAAGACTGAAGCGATGTTTTTGCGGTAGTACACAAAACTATAAATGTAATTCAATCTCAACATGAGTTCAGGCTCCAACCAAAGTTTGAATCTCACCTATCAATGCTAATTTGCTAAGAGGCTAGGCTCCATCTAAAGCTTGAGCCTTTGCCTGCATATACTTAGTAGGAGGCTCCATGAGGCTCACCATCATATGTTAGTTTGCTACTAGGAGGCTCCAGTTAAAGTTATCATCCTCACTTGCATCATATATTAGTTTGCATATGTTAGCTAGAATGGTAGGCTCCTCCAACAAAAGTTAAAGCCTCGCCTGCGGATGCTTCTAGGAAGCTGCAAGTAAAGTTTGAACCTGACCCACAGATGCTAGTTTGCTTGGAGGCTCCAACCAAAGTTTGAGCCTCACCTTCATATGCTAGTTTGCTATTAAGAGGTCCCAATTGAAGTGATAATCCTCACCTCATGTATATGCTAGTTTCCCAAGAGGTAGGCTTCATCACCCTCTGCATCTGGCCACACCGTTTCATTTTGGGATATTGAGTCAAGATATGGTGTCAATTAGCCATCAATGTTTCATAGCTACAAAAGGCAAAGGTGAGTGGTTACAACAGCAACAAAGGCAAAGAGAAAGCAATAGAGAGAAACGATATGCTAGTGAAGAGAATGTGACATGGAAATGAGCAAATGGACATTGGATTTGAGACTCTTCTCCTTCGTGAGACTCAAACTCAAGTTTGAGCCATTGTGCATTATATAGATTTTAGTTGAATTTTTAATCGCATAGTTCATAAGTATATTTAGGTGTATGGGGAAAGAGGGAAGAAAACAAGAAATCTCAAGCTCAAGGCTCGAACTTGAGTTTGAGCCTTGTCTATTACACAAGTAAGTAGGAATAGAGAGGGAAGCTAGGATAATCCAATAGAACAAGTGGGATGTGGGTGAAGATGGGTATATAACCAAAAGTGAAAGTAACTATAATCAAAAGACCTGGGACCTGGGCCTGGGCTTGGGCTTGGGCTTGGGGAATGAGCCATTGTGCATTATATAGATTTTAGTTGAATTTTTAATCGCATAGTTTATAAGTATATTTGGGTGTATGAGAAAAATAGGAAAGAAAACAAGAAATCTCAAGTTCAAGGTCAAGCTAAAGGCTCGAACTTGAGTTTGAGCCTTGTCTATTACACAAGTGGGGAAACTAGCCTAATCCCATAGAACAAGTGGGGTGTGGATGAAGATGAGTATATAAGTATATTGGGTGTATGGGAAAAATAGGGAAGAAAACAAGAAATCTCAAGCTCAAGGCTCGAACCTCAAGGCTCGAACTTGAGTTCGAGCCTTGTCTATTACACAAGTGGGGAAACTAGCCTAATCCCATAGAACAAGTGGGGTGTGGATGAAGATGAGTATATAAGTATATTGGGTGTATGGGAAAAATAGGGAAGAAAACAAGAAATCTCAAGCTCAAGGCTCGAACTTGAGTTCGAGCCTTGTCTATTACACAAGTGGGGAAACTAGCCTAATCCCATAGAACAAGTGGGGTGTGGATGAAGATGAGTATATAACCAAAAGTGAAAGTAACTATTATCAAAAGACCTGGGACCTGGGGCCTGGGCTTGGGCTTGGGCTTGTTGGGGAATGAAACCGAAACCAGCTTTCTGCCGGGCCGACCCGGCGCTCCTCCGTCCTCCTCGCATCCGGAACCGAGTCCGCGCAAATCGAATCCTCCCTCGAACAGCCAGCCCCTTCCTCCTCTCGGCGGCGGCGCAAATCGAGCAGCTCCCCCTCCCTTCCTCCGTCGGTGGCACAACCCCCCCTCCCTTCCTCCGTCGGTGGCGAGCACAAACCCCCCCTCTCGGCGCAACCAGCTCCCCCTCCTCCGCTGCAGCCACACTCTCTCCCCCCTTCCTCCTCCGTCGGCGCGCACAGTACCCGGCGGCGAGCAGAACCCTCCACTGCAGCCACCCTTCCTCCTCTGTCGGTGCGGCGCGCAGAACCCCCCCTCTCCCTCCTCCGCTGCAGCCACCCTCTCTCCCCCCTTCCTCCTCCGTCGGCGCGCGCAGAACCCCCCACCCCCCCTCTCCCGGCGGCGAGCAGAACCCCCCCCCCTCTCCCGGCGGCGAGCAGAACCCCCCACCCCCCCTCTCCCGGCGGCGAGCAGAACCCCCCCCGGCGCAGATGGCCGCCCCCCCCCCCAAAATTCAAATTCAAAAATTCCCCCCAACGGCCGCCCCCCCCCCAAATTCAAATTCAAAAATTCCCCCTCCCCAACGGAAATTCGAATTCAAAAATTCCCCCCCCCAACGGAAATTCGAATTCCCTAAAATTTTTTTCGCCTTCTCTCTCTCGGAAAAAAATTCGCCTTTCGCCTTTCGCCTTCCCCTTCCCTCGCAAACAACCAGAATCGTCCAACCTCGCCAAAAAAAACCTGCGCACCCGCCTTCATCTTCCCTCATAAAAAAAAACGGCCGACCTCCCGTTTCACCCATACAAAAAAACTGCGCGCCCGGGAGCAGATCTCTCGCAGCAAAAACTCTCCGCTCCCTGCGTTTCCAGCGCGCCCTCTGCAGAGCTTCGTTTCAAACACACCTTGGAGCAGATCCAGCCCTGCGTTTCAAGCGCACCTTGGAGCAGATCAAGCCCTGCGTTTCAAGCGCACCCTGGAGCAGATCTCCCTGCAGCCCTGTGTTTCTAGCGGTTTCCTTTCCTCGGATACCTCAAGCATCCGTCAAGATCAAGACTGTGCAACATCGGAGACTTCAGAAAGTAAGTCCTTCTTTAAATGATTGTCTACACTAATATAAATGCTTACTTGATTGCACGCTGAGTGTGTCATTTGTCGATCGTTGCTCGTCGTAGATTGTTTGCACCACTTGCTGCTCTCTTTTGTATCTTCACATATGTCGAGAACCTGTAAAACTGATCCAAGATAGACTCCACAACTTGGATATAGACTCCACCTTAAGGCTCGAACTTGAGTTGGAGCCTTGGCTCTCGATGCTAGTGTACACCAGCCTTAAGGCTCGAACTTGAGTTGGAGCCTTTGTTCTCCAATCTAGTGTACATCGGCCTTAAGGCTCGAACTTGAGTTGGAGCCTTGGCTCTCGATGCTAGTGTACACCGGCATCGAGAGCCAAGGCTCCAACTCAAGTTCGAGCCTTAAGGCTGGTGTACACTAGCATCGAGAGCCAAGGCTCCAACTCAAGTTCGAGCCTTAAGGCCGGTGTACACTAGCATCGAGAGCCAAGGCTCCAACTCAAGTTCGAGCCTTAAGGCCGGTGTACACTAGATTGGAGAACAAAGGCTCCAACTCAAGTTCGAGCCTTAAGGCCGGTGTACACTAGCATCGAGAGCTAGTGTACACCGGCCTTAAGGCTCGAACTTGAGTTGGAGCCTTGGCTCTCGATGCTAGTGTACACCGGCCTTAAGGCTCGAACTTGAGTTGGAGCCTTTGTTCTCCACCAATCTAGTGTACACCGGCCTTAAGGCTCGAACTTGAGTTGGAGCCTTGGCTCTCGATGCTAGTGTACACCGGCCTTAAGGCTCGAACTTGAGTTGGAGCCTTTGTTCTCCAATCTACTAGTGTACACCGGCGGCCTTAAGGCTCGAACTTGAGTTGGAGCCTTGGCTCTCGATGCTAGTGTACACCGGCCTTAAGGCTCGAACTTGAGTTGGAGCCTTTGTTCTCCAATCTAGTGTACACCGGCCTTAAGGCTCGAACTTGAGTTGGATCCTTGGCTCTCGATGCTAGTGTACACCGGCATCGAGAGCCAAGGCTCCAACTCAAGTTCGAGCCTTGAGGCCGGTGTACACTAGCATCGAGAGCCAAGGCTCCAACTCAAGTTCGAGCCTTAAGGCCGGTGTACACTAGATTGGAGAACAAAGGCTCCAACTCAAGTTCGAGCCTTAAGGCCGGTGTACACTAGCATCAAGAGCTAGTGTACACCGGCCTTAAGGCTCGAACTTGAGTTGGAGCCTTGGCTCTCGATGCTAGTGTACACCGGCCTTAAGGCTCGAACTTGAGTTGGAGCCTTTGTTCTCCAATCTAGTGTACACCGGGGCCTTAAGGCTCGAACTTGAGTTGGAGCCTTGGCTCTCGATGCTAGTGTACACCGGCAGCCTTAAGGCTCAAACTTGAGTTGGAGCCTTTGTTCTCCAATCTAGTGTACACCGGCCTTAAGGTTCGAACTTGAGTTGGAGCCTTGGCTCTCGATGCTAGGCCTTAAGGCTCGAACTTGAGTTGGAGCCTTTGTTCTCCAATCTAGTGTACACCGGTCTTAAGGCTCGAACTTGAGTTGGAGCCTTGGCTCTCGATGCTAGTGTACACCGGGCTTAAGGCTCGAACTTTAGTTGGAGCCTTTGTTCTCCAATCTAGTGTACACCGGCCTTAAGGCTCGAACTTGAGTTGGAAAGGCTCCAACTCAAGTTCGAGCCTTAAGGCCGGTGTACACTAGCATCGAGAGCCAAGGCTCCAACTCAAGTTCGAGCCTTAAGGCCTCCCATACATGGAACTTCGCCTTAAGGCTCAAACTTGAGTTTGAGCCTTGTCTCTCTATGCTAGCGTACCCCTAGCATATGAGTGCACAACTTGGATCTAGGCTCCACCTTAAGTCGAGCTTCTGTATAGATTAAGTAAATGCAAGTGAGGCTCTTGCTATTCAAGAAAACTTTTTGTAGCATGCATTAAGTTTCTTAAGTTTGATAGGTTTTGATTTGATATGTAGCATTTAAATCCATTTTTTTCTAAGGTTTTGAAACTTTTTTTTGCTTCACAGGAATGGAAGCTAGCAGAGCGCCCGCTACCTCGCAACCACATGGTGCACCAATCTTTACTCTGGATGCTCTTGAAACAACAACTCAAGCTAAAAGTGTCACTCCTAGAATTAAGGTGGATAAAACCTTCGAATTGAGTAACAAAGAAGGAGTAAAATGGTTTGTGGATAGCTACGATGCTAGTGCAAACTTCAAAGGAGTCCTCCATTTGTTTTTGTCTCAAGGTGATACATCATATGGAGATATGGGGATTGTGGTAGGCGCTAAGGATGATGTGGATGCAAGAGCAAACCCATGCTTCACATGCACTGTATTGCCAGAAGGAGAAACTACAAAAGCAAATAAGTTTTGCTTATCATTGGAAACTTTTCACCCCCAGCAGACATGACTGGCAGTAAACTAGGAAAGGACAATTGTATTGTAAAGTTAGGATTGAAGATCATTGACTTTTCCAATCAAGAAGACTCAGGGATGGATAATGTGGAGGACCTAGTGAAAGCAGTGAGGCATGCAAAGAAGGCTTTGGATTCACGAAAAAAGTCCATACGTGAAAAGGAGACAACCACTCAAGTTAGGAAAATTGTGGAGAAAAAAGGCAGGGCCATAGTGAAGAGTGCACTTGAAGCATCTACAAATGCTGGTGCAACTTCTTCAAAACATAAAAAGGAGGGTGACAAAATAAAAGCCCTTGATGTAAGCATAATAGTAGCTGAAGACATGGCAGGCTCTCAAGTGCAAGAAGAGGAGCAAGCACTTGCAAAGAAGAGAAAGGCAAAGCACTCTACAAAGGTTCAAGAAATCTCTTTAAAGAGGCAAAGGACAAAACCAGCAAGTGGTTCAAAGGAGATAGATGCGTCCGATGACGAGCTAATGGAGGTTGAGACTCTAAACAAGGGCAGCAAAGCAATTATCTCATTAGAAATAAAGAAGGGATATTATCCCTTTGGTCTAAATGAGGTCTTCAGCATTGATGTGATGAAATGTTATCCTGCTCCTTCAAACTATGTGTATAGAAGGTTAAATAAGGATTGGGTTCGTATTTTGACCCAAGACTTTATTGAGGACCCAAAGCAAGAGGAGATACTTGCAATTTTGATGCCCTGTAATCGTGCTACAAAACAATCCCTTGATAAACTCGCAAAAGAAGATATTCATAAAGTTGAATATTGGATTATCTCTGGTCAACACTCCATTAGTGCTGCAAAAAGCTTGCAAGCTCTAAATATGGCTAAAGTGACCCCTCCACTGCGTCAGCAATTCAGGTTCAGGAGATCTAAGATAATTGTAAATTGCCCGCCCAAGATTTCTCGTGACATTTCCAAGGATGCGAATTTATCTGTTGCAAAGTCATTGCAAAAGGAGCCATTCCTCGATCAACTTCTACAAGCTCGAGCACAATGGCATGCAAACGGTCGTCCTAGTAAACCTTTGCCTGGTGTCAATCAACCCAAGATGGACGAGTCTTGGAAGGTACTCTTTTGATTCTTTGCTATATCTTGGTAAATCATAGACCTACATTACTTCTTCTTTACTTCTTCATAGATCTATAGTTTTAAGTATAGCAGTAGCATAAGAAAGATGCATGTAAGGCTTCTTCTCAAACTACATAAACTTAATAGTTTGGTTTGAAATTGAACTTCAAGCCTCACCTCTCTGTGATGGTGTAGCACTTGCATATCTAATTATGGCTCGAACTTAAGTTGGAGCCTCACTTGCAAGTGCTAGATTTGCATACGGAGGTGATGCTCAAACCTAAGATCGAGCATCACCATTATATACTAGTTTAGCACTGCAAGTGAGGCTCAAACTCAAGTTTGAGCATAAGCTTCAAATGATTGAAAACCCATAGATGCATAATTCCTCCTAATATTTTGTGATATCTATAGTGAGGGGGCTAACTTCTTACTTTGCAACTTTGCAGGCCTTTGTGGAGACCACGGAGCACACATTACATAAGAACTTTGTCAAAAATGATTTACACTTGCTTCTATGTGATGATGATGTATGGCAGAACTGGGTTAAGATCATGAGGCTTTATGCAAAAGGCTTGCTACCAAATACAAAGGGAGAAACCCAAACTAAAGGTCTTGATGAAAATCCCAGACTTCCAACTTTGAAGAGTGGGCAAATTCAGCAGGCACCAGGAACAGTCCAACTAGGCCCAACGTTGTTTAGGTGCATTTTAGGCCTTCAGAAGAGTGAAGTTTTGGACATTCAAACATCACTTCTTGACAAGAGAATATTGCTTAAAAAGGGAAAGCAAACCCATCAAAGAATGGATATGGAGGAGATGGCTTGGAAGCTAAAAACAGATCGAGTTCTCAAAGATGCAATAACCGCCTTCTATTTTGATCTGACAAGGGAAAAGATGAGTTGGGAACAGGTGTGTGAGACATATAAGCTAGGGGAGTATGAGTATAATCAATTGAGGAGTTACAGCCAGTCCTTTGTTAGGGATGCTCTCAATCCTTCAAAAAAAAATCCTTCACTTCCAAAAAGTGTAGTAACTTTACTGAATCACCTATATAGAGCATCTATGGGTATTGTATCTCAACAAGAGTCTATTCCTTGGAAAATTAGGGGGGTGGGTTTTGATATGACAAAGATTATAGCCTTTTGTAGTGAAGAGCATGTACCATTTCAGCTGGCAATCATGGACCTACATGGTACAAAGGAGCAGCTCTCGTCAGAATTTTTCTCCAAGTTGGCACTTGCTTTGAACACACTAAACTCACAATATGAATATATTCTTGTGTGTTTTGTTGATTTCATCACCATTGGAATTCTTATCGAAGGGATTTCTAGCCAGTCAACAAAGGTGCACTATGAATTTGGTGTGATCCACACACAAAAAGATGATGCCTGGACATCTGGAACAGTTGAGATTGCAACTGTTATTCTTTTCATCAGCAAGGTTGACAAGTTTGAGGCCATTGATAAGGTTCTCACAAAAAATGTATTCATCTCAGGATCTAGTGGCCAAAATAGAGAATTCATCGACAAAGGCTTTATTGATGGTCTCATCACAGGGTTTTGTCCTGAACAGAGCTATGTTGTAGAGATATATTGTGGTGGAGTTGTGCTAGAGGAGAGCTTGCTAAAGAAGAGACGATGTATTGCTTTATGCAAAGATGATTTGGAAGCGATGGCATTAGAATCAAAGTGCTCTGCTCTTTTAGATGGTCACTCGTCCTTGCAAGAGTGGTGTGGTGCAAGTGGCGGCACAAAAAGCAAACACTAGATGATGCAGAAAAAGAGAACCTTCAAAATCTTCACATTGATGACCCACCAAGTACAGAGGACGAAGAGGAAGGTGATGATATTGACAACAAAAATGACACAGATGATGATAAAGAAGTTGGGGATGCTACAGACTTTGAAGATGCAGGGCAAAGGAATGAAGAGGACCAAGGGAATGATGCTCTATTCAATGAGGATGCCGAAGATAATTTTGAAGATATTGGAAGGCATGAAAATGATGATGAAGGTGGGAATGGTGATGATATATTGGATTCTGCAAAAGCCATGGAAGCTACAAATGTTGGGGTTGCTATGGCCGTTGAGAAGATTGGGGATACAGATGTCAACAAGGCTTTCCATGCTCATAGCCCATCAAGCTCTCAACCAAAGAAAGGTAGAAAAGTGCATTGATAGTGCTTATTATGAATGTACAACGAATGGTGATCATTGAAAGGAGCTTATCAACAACTAATATTAGCATAGGTTTTGTTCAAAGTGTGGATTTGTTGAAATAATTATTTGTCTTTTAATTAATACATTGGCTTTTTATCCTTTATTTCATGCCAACGTCTAGTACAAATGATGATGCACACTTACTATTAAGAAATTACTCCATATCCTAGTGTAGCAGTGAGGCTCAAAATTAAGTTTGAGCCTAATACAAATGATGACTCACACTTACTATTAAGAAATTACACTTACTCCATATCCTAGTGTAGCGGTGAGGCTCAAACTTAAGTTTCAACCGTACCTCCACTTATGTCCAACCTTGGGGATGTCTTCCAACACAAGGCACAATCTCAAGTTGAGCGATCTTTACGTTGCCCTTGTAAGTGAGGCTCAAACTCAAGTTTGACTCTTATGTTATGGTTCCTAATTCATTATGGTACATCAGTCGAAGTTTAGTAATCTAAGTTTGGATACAAAGTATATGTGTAGATATAAAAATGACTAGTATTGTATTAGCCTTGGTGTATTATTTAAATCCTAAAAGTAATAGCATTTTATTTTAATCTTACAGATATATACAAAGAAGGGAAAGACGAAGATAACATTGCTCAACTAGAACATCATCATGAAAGCCCTACTAGAGAGATCAACTCTCATGATTTAAATGCTAGAAATAATGAAGACAACATGGTGGAGGTAGATCACATCGATGATTCAGCTTTGCAAACATCTTCAAGGCCTTCAAGTGATAGGACTAAAGAGACTAAGGACATTCCTAATTTGCAAGTTAATGTTGAGGTTAGTGAGAATAAAGATAAAGTTAATGAAGAGCTTCAAGAGACTTCTGCAACCAAGGAGAGACAAGAAGAGATTGTTGAACAAATGGTTGAGGCTACATATGCTACAAATAAAGGGAAAATAGTTGAAATCAAGGACTCTGTGGGGGCAGAGGGTGTTGAAGAAATTGATGAGGCTACATATGCTACGAATAAAGAGAGAATAGTTGAAATCAAGGACTCTGTGGTGGCAGAGGGTGCCAAGAAACCTAAAGGTATATCTTTTTCAATAGGATGTTAGTTAAGATGATTTATTCAGCAATTTTGTGTGTTAAAAAGTATGTTTCTCAATGAGAGTTTTTTTTGCAGGTATAGCTACTTCTGACAATCACAAGTTAAGTACGCAAGAAATAGAGCAACGTGTTGAGGAGCTACGTTCTGATACACAAAAGAGTAGGCCTCTAGGAAGTTTATATTCTTTTGAGAGAGATGGAGATAGATTAGTATTTCAATCTTCACCAATCAATAGGGAAATGCAATCAAGTCTAGGAGCCATCGTCATAGATGAGTATGGGAGCATGAAACGAAAGTAAACTTGTGGATGTTTTGTTGTAATTAGCTCTCATTGATAATATAGGATCACTTGTTTTAATATTGTTAAGTATGTAAACACATTAAAGTGTTATCATTCTTCTGTATTGTATGCAGAAAATATTCCTCATGCAATCACCATAAAGAAACATGCACTTATACTTGATCTTAATGGAGTTTTACTCAACAAGGAAGAGAAGAGGCATCCACAAACAAATTGTATTCGAATTGATATTGGTCGCACCACAGTTGTTATTCGCCCCGGGTGTTTTGAATTTTTGGATGAGATTTGCCAGTACTTTCATGTTGGTATTTGGTCCACCATGCTACACAAGAATGTTTGTGCCTATGTAAACACTCTTGAACAGTATGCACATAAGAAATATCATTTCTTTATGGTGTGGGGACAAGAAGAATGTTATATCCATAATCTTCGAAAAGTGTATAGGCCAGATAAGCCTACTGTTGAGGCTATGTTTAAACCTTTACTCAAGGTTTGGAATCAGTTCCAAGATATTTGTAATAAGAAGAATACATTGCTTATTGATGATAGCCCTTTCAAGGGATGTGTTAATCCAAAAGACAACTGTCTCTTCCCTGAAAGTTTTCAAGGAGGGCACGACTACGTACTGTGCAATGACCTTCTACCCTACCTTTTAAATCTAAATAATACAAATGACATTAGGTCTATTATTTTGCTTAATCGGCTAGGTCAATCTCCTATCACACATGGCCATAATTTATTTATCGATTTTCAAGATGTACTGGAAGAATGGCTCCAATTCACCTCCCTATTTTTGCGAGAAGAAGTGGAAAACTCATCTTCTGCATCTTCACACTTACCATTATATGGTGATAAGCTAAAGTATGTCCAATCAAGAGGGAAAAAAAGAGAAGTAGAATCTATAAGCAAGGATCTAGCAATGTTGGCATCCAAAGCTGGAGTACCATTACTATCCAAAGACCAGCTAAGCTTGTTAAAAGTGTGTTACAAAAGAAGGATTTTGAGTGATCAACACACTATTGCTTATGCTACTCGCTTGGGATATGATCGTGGTCATCTCATAAGTGGAGTTGCAGCAAAAGCATACATATCAAGGCTACAAAAGGCTTACTTGAGCTTATGGGTAGGATAATGTCTGGTTTCATTAAACATTGAGTGACAGTATAATCAGATTCCAACCTAACCCAAACTAGTTGTTGCTGCAGGTCGAAGGAAACCATTTCTGAGGTCTAAACGTGCAGTTTGAAGTATGGGATCTGCACAAATATCAGGACTTGTTGGGTGCAGAATGTTTGGAGCCATTTTGTACCTAAAAGCCCATAAGATAGACTTAGGCTTTGGCCAAAACAATGTGCTTAGATGGGTTTAATTTTTGGATTGTACGAGCCAAATCTTTACACTATTGTATCAAGAAATCAAATGCCTTCAAACTGACTGTCATTTGATTATCTCTTTTGTCAATATTTGCAATTCGATTGCAATAAAGATGTGTTTGTTTTTTATTGAATATATTGCCTTGTCAAGGTGTAAGGCTATGAATATCATAATAATTTAATTTGGATAGACTCAATTATCTCAATAGTGAAAATCTTTTATACATCATATTCAATAAATTTGATGAAATTTAGCATTGACAATATACTCGCTCTTTTATTTTTTTGGTTGAACTAATGAGGTATTGGAGCATTTGTCTATGAAGGTTTAAGACCATCCATATCATGGATGAATTTATGTTGTTGGTACATAATATATTTATTCAAAATTTTGAATGTACATTAACCAAACATTTTTTTCAACAGGATATGTTGAAGCATATAGCTTTGATTTCAAGTGTACAGAAAACTTACTATTGAGGTGGCACCAATCATTGGTGACTTATGTACCTAGAGGCAAAAGAGTTCCACCACCCCCAGATACAATAAGGAAACAAAGAAGAGTATTGATACTTGAACTCAATGGTGTTTTACTTAAGACCATTGAGATGCAACATGGTGATGTATGTCCAGACTGGGCCAAACATATGCATCTTGTGGAAGAGAATACAAGTGTTTGGCATTTGATTCGCAAAGATGCATTCACTTTCCTTGATTTTTGTATGCAATGGTTTGAGGTATGGATCTGGAGTACTAATAGACTACAAAGGACTCGATGCATTCTTGAGTTGTGCTTTCCTCGGCACCATCAAAAGTTTAAGGTCGTAGCAGGGCATGCAGCATGTCAAAAGACGGATCTTCTTATTGGATATCGATTTGTATACCACAAAAACTTAGATGTAGCATGGAGAATTTTTCATGACCTGGATGGAAATAACACACTAATTTTGGATGATACCCTCTACAATGTAATGTGGAATATGCCCAGAACCTACTTGATTTTTCCAAAGATGTGGAATCAAAATACAGAGGAGCTTCAAAGTTTTTTGGAGACAACAATCAGCGCATGGTTACTTGGTTGGATTTATGCAAAGAACAAACGGGAGTATACTTGCAACACTTTAGTAAATGAAGCAGCTTATGATAGAGAAACTTTGTATGTATTGGAGCAATACATGAGAAAACGCTATGTTTGAGATACAATTTGTACTCAATTATTATCTTGACGAAGGGTTTTTGTCTTCGGATAAATTGTAAACTTGAATGTAATAATCTCATTGAATGTAACAAGTGTTCTTTGGCATTATCATCCCATGTTTTTACTTCAATGTCCCTCAAATTTGAGCATATATATCATGATTTATAATCTTGATATAGTGTCTAAGATGGGTTTTTATCTGTGGATCAATCGTAAACTTAGCATATTGTTACTGTCATTGAGATTTACTTTTTGTTTTGTTGTTTCTAACACCACACCCTTTAGAGATCTCTCCTTTCTAAGGTTCCTTTTTATAATGATATTTAGAATTCTTTTGGCAAATTAAATAAACCCCATGTTTTTACTTCAATGTCTCAAAGTGGAGATAGTATTTAACATTATCTTCTTCATATGAAAGGTGTTTTATAATCTCAATTAAGTTTAGTGTCACGTATGTATCTATACAACTACAAACAAATACGCCAAATAGTTGTGTCAAGATATAATCTATTGGCACAAAGAGTGCACCAACAAATAGATGTTAGCTCAAACTACACAAAAATACCGAGTTTCCAACCAATCCTATAAGAAATGGGACTCAAATAATTCCCAAAATTCCTAAATTTGTCTTACAACACAAAATTTTGTCAAAACATGTTAGGTGTCCTAACAAAACATTCTACACACTTTCTACAACAAAAGTTTATGAAAAATATTTATACAAAATTATGAAGCGTCACAATCTCCCCTTCTTTAAGAACTCTGTCCTCAAAGTTTAAATAAAGGAAACTCTGCATGCAATGAATCTAAGTCTACCCCACGAAGCATCTTCTAAGGGATATACATCCCACTTAACCAAAACTTCTCCTATGGTCCTATTTCTAAGTTGTCTCATTCTTTTATCTAAAATGTATTGAGGTTAGACCCTCAAACTCTCATCTTCTTGAATCCTAAATTTGTCTTGCAAAACATGAGAAGGATTAGCAGCATAGCTTTTCAATAAACTCACATGGAAAACAGGATGCACTTTTTTATATTGCTAGGCAGTTCTAGTTCATAAGCCAATGTTCCCACCCTCTTTAAGATTTTAAAAGGACCAGTGAAACGGGGTGATAGTCTCCTATCCTTCCCAAGACTCACGTTACTCTTCTTAGGAATGACTTTCAAAGATACCATATCACTGACTTTGAACTCACTAGGTGCATGCTTCTGTCATAATAGAGTTTCTACCTATGTTGAGCCTTCTTGATACACTCCCTAATAGTCTTGACTTCCTCATCCATCCTCTCAATCATCTCTTTGGAAACCTCAACTCGGTTCTCAGGGTCTGAAAAGTTCACCAGTGTATAATAGTTTTGTCCATAAATGGCCTGAAAAGGTGTCATTTGGATGGAGTTATGCCATGAACTATTGTAAGCAAACTCAGCCAAAGATAAGAATTCAATCCAATTGGTTTGCTTTTCATTGACATACATTTTAAGAATATCCTCTAACACTCGGTTTACTCTCTCAGTTTCCCCATATGTTTGAGGATGAAATGCAGTGCTCATCATAAGCTCCGTACCAATGGCTCTGAATGTAAGATTCCTCCTCCGCCTGAATAATCAATAAGCTTTTACCTCAATCCCCTATAATCATTCCCTATTTCAAAATACAAGAAAATGTTATTTTTTTCTAATTTTTATCTAGAGAGAAGATAAATTCTAGAGAGAGAAAATTTAATATTGAGATATTTTTAGATATAAAAATTCTCCTAATAACTAAAATATATTTCCCTAAAATAGAAGTTCAAAATAAATTTTCCAATGTACGTTAGGAATCAATTAAAAATGATATAAGGGACCTTAGCCTAAGGGTCTAGATTTTCAAAAATTTCTAGATTATGGTCCATGTTTAGGCTAGACCTTAGGAGGAATTACTTTTAGCATATGTATGAATCCTTAGTCTATTTTGGGGACTTTTCATATCTTAGAAGTTTAAAGTCTATTTTGGGAACTTTTCACATCTTAGAAGTTTAAAAAGTCATTTAGCTCTTGAAAAGGGAGAAGGCTTTTCAGTTATGGATGTTCTTGATACTAGGCGGATTTTCTGTGTAGCTATGGGGGATTTTTCTGAATGCAAGATGCAGTTGTCAATCTGTTTGTCAGTCTATTTGTCAATCTAGTTGTAAATCTGTTTGTCACCAGTGTTGTCATTTAATTTGCCAGTTTGTTTATCAAAAAGTCTAAATTTCCTTTGAAGTTTATGAAAGATGTGATAAGCAATAAACACTGGCGATCACGGTGTTTGTGATGAATTTCATGCGCGGGCTTACATTCTTCTGATAATGGCGAGTGCTAAAAACATTCTGATTTGAAGGCAAATTTTGATTTGAAGATGGATTCTGATTTGTCAATGCAAATCTCAGCATAGCAGAGTCAAATTTGTGAGCGTTCACAGTGTTGTGATGCAATGTCAAGGTCAAGTTTGCTTTCTTCTGTAAGGGGGATGAGTGCCAAGAAGATGCCGAGCAGCAGTTATGGTGGCGGTTACAATGGAAGTTATGGTTCTTGGAAGTCAGATGCTGAATGGTAATACATTTTGGAGAATTCACAATAGCCTTCATATTCTTATTTTGTAAGATCAGTAGTAAGGCGGCAAGGTTCATTGCAAGGAGGATCATGGCGGATTTTGGCAGTATGGTAGGTTTTTGACACATCTCTCCTGGTAAGCAATCCAGTTTGATGCAGTTGTCAATCTGTTTGTCAATCTATTTGTCAATCTAGTTGTAAATCTGTTTGTCACTAGTGTTGTCATTCAGTTTGTCAGTTTGTTTGTCAGAAAGTCTAAATTTCCTTTGAAGTTTATGAAAGATGTGATAAGCAATAAACAATCCAATTAAGGTTCCTATGGGGGCCAATAGGATTAATCCAAGTGCTGGGATGAGATAAATCCAAAGAATAAAAGAAAATACCCAAAAATGAGAAAATTCTCATATAAGATGAAGAGTTGACTGAGTACAAGGTTTATTAGTTAAAAATTAAGAGATATTACTAAAAAAATGAGATATTTTGGAGAAATGATGAATTTTTGACACCTTGGTAAGGAGAGGGGACCTTTGAGGTAGGTGTCTCCTTCACATGTGTGAAAGAGTTTTTAATTCAAAAAAATTATGATATTTTTATCTCTCCTAGATCAAACTGGATCAAAAGGGGAGCCAAACTGGTCCAAATCTTGTCCAAATTGAGTCAAACTGAAGCTGGAAAATTCTGGAACCCAGTTGGACTCAGTTAGTGGCCTCCCTCACCTATAAATGGACCCTCATTCTTTTGTATTTTCATCTGTAAGCTATACCATGCTAGTATTACATTAAAATAATCATATTTTCTATTATCCCTTAAAAATCATCTACTTTTGGGGAGCTTGGAGCTTCTCTCTCTCTTCAACAACTCTTCAAGCTCTCTTCTCCACTTGCTAAACTAATTGATTGGCTGGGGGATTCACTTATAGAAAAAGAAGCAAGCTAATCTTTGAGGTAAGAATGAATTTTATGGTTTTTTTGTTAATATTCTCAAATGACCTCTTCTCAACCCCTCTCAAGCTTAAAAAGTTTCTAATTGGTTGTTTTAAACTCAAATCAAGCTTTCCCTAAGAATTTTTAATGTGTAATCAAGAAAATGTTAATCTTTATGCTTAATTAGAATGCTTTCTTATGTATATCTCTCTCTCAAAAAGAATAGTCATTCCTATGGCTAATTCTTTAGCAAAAGAATGCTTCTCGTTGATAAATTCTTAATTCAAAACCAAACTCTAAGCTTGTTAAGCTAGAGAGTAAGAAAATTGGGAAATGAATTTGGGACATGGATCTCAATGGCTCGAGGATATCAGCCATTGGGTACAATCTAGGTGTGAGCCCTGGCAATCCCCTATTATTTCCATATCTTGACGTCGTCAATCGCTCCTTAATGAGCAAGCACAAGTGTGTGTGTTTTTTTTTTATTTTTAGCTTTTCTTACAGCCCCCGTTTACAGCCTCAAGAGGCCTAGCACACCCTTTGCTAGGTTAAACAAGTGTTCGTTTTCCCTAATTTGCTTAGGTGCTACACACGTGAACTACCTCTTAGAGATATTTTTTTAAAAAAAAGTGTTGAGAAAACGTGGTGCTTATGCTACATCAAGATATGTGGAGGAGAGAGACTCACAAAATACAAGAACACATCTTGTTTATTAAGTTGCTTATGAATACAACTTGGCCTTTGCTCACACACAAATGCCTTCTAGCCTCACCTTTAAATAGGTGAGCTAGTGGACCATAAGTCCATTCACACACACACCCTTCTCCTACCCTTTTACATGACCTTAGTCTTTTAATACCCTCCCTCAATACCAACTATGAAAGACTTGGAATAGGTGGTATTGGACATAGGTTACCTTTATAACATTAGGTGTACAAGGTTAGGAATATAGGTGTTATTACATTGAGATTTAAAATAACTTCTCAGAGGAGTTAGAGGTTGATACAAAGTTAGCCTCTGACTCTTTGTTAGGACATTTAGAAGTAATATGTCCCATTTGTTTACACTTGTTACATTTCATCTTGTTAGGATATTTGATCCAACAATTATTTACAAAATGACCTACCTTTTTGCAATGGGTACACCTTACTTTGCTTACTTGATGTGATAAAGCTTGTTCGATATTCAATGGATTCGATGCATTTGAAGATTTAGCTCCTCCCTTTGGCCTCTTTTCTTCATCAAGACAAGATTGAATGACTCCTTCAAGGGTGGGATTAGGTATGTTCTTCAGGGTGGTGACTAAGGTGGGGTACACCTTCTTGACTGCTTTTAACAAAACAACCACTCTATCATCTTCATCCACTCTCGCATTCACTGATGCAAGTTGAGCCATAAGGCCCTTCAAGTGAGAGACAAAGTCTCCAATGCCATCTCCCTCTTTGAGCTCCAAGCTGAAAAATTCAATTTTAAGTGAGATCTTGGAATTCTTACCACCACGAGCTCCATAGAGCTTGTCAAGCTCATCCCATTTCTCCTTTGCAGCAGTCAGAAGCTGGTTCACATGGTGAGCCTCATCAAGATGGAGCATGATGATGGCTTGAGCCCTCTCATCATCTTCAATATCTTCAGCCTTAGTTGAATCAATAACCTTAGTGCCGAAGATGAATGGCCAAAAACCTTTGGACATCATCTTGTACTTGACAAGAACTTGCCAAGTGTGGAAGCCCTCTCCTGAGAACTTCTTAATTTGGGTGTTTTTCTTTGACATTGGATATTGAAGGGAGATTACAAGAGTGTAATGGGCTGATTTATGAAGAAGAAAACCAAAAAATTTGTGATGGTTTGGCTTAAGTAGAAAGAGAATGGCTTATGAGAGTGCAACAACCCTTAATCAAGCCAAGGATGTTGCATATAAAAAAGAGATTAAGATTATGAATCTTATGGTTTAGCACTTAAGGTTTGTGCCCAACCACTAATTCTGATGGAGATGAGCTTCGTTAGTGTCAAGGAACACTTTCTTTGGTGATTAAGATCACCATTAGTATTTAGCAACACTATTAGTGCTTAAGTGCACATTTTTAGCATCTAATGACACTTGTATTGGTGATTAGATTCACCATTAGTGTTTAAGAACACACTTAGTGTTTAGAAACACTCTATAATGGCTTCCCTTTGCTGGATTTGAGGTTTTCCCTTTGCTAAGAAGCACTCATCTCCAAGCTTATGTAATGCTTGCTAATGGAGATGTTAAATATCACTTGCTTATGAGGACTTAATGATGTTCCTCTCAATATAAAAACTCTGAGATATAGGCTTCCAGATTTGCAATAGGCTCTAGGGAAGATCAATAAGTGATTAGACTCACTCTTAATGAAGATTAGTGAGATTAAAAACCAAAAAACCAAGCTTTACACTTCTTGGCTATGGCTGCCAGATAGGTGACTGTTAGGGTTTGCAGTAGATCTCTCTCCACAGGAAGAATTTCCAAGAGCCTTCTTAGCCCACGGTCACTCACTTGGGGGGCTAATAAAGCCCTATGGTGGCTGAGGTTAAGGTGCCTTCTGTTGAGAGATCTGACCATGTAATTAGCACGTTGTTCAGAAACAGTGTCTTTCTGGGAAATGTTCAATGCCGGGCTGTACAGCGCGAATGTTGGGGCTATGAGTTGCTGGGCTACTGTGCCTTATGCTGGGGATGAGATCTCCAAAAGAAATCAGGGGCTAAAATGCCTTCTACTATCCTCCCCAGGTCCTCCACTAACAGTAGGTACAGAATGGCTTGGAGGTTGAGAAGATAAGACTTCAAAAAGGAGATGCAAGCACTCAAAGACTTCCACCACACAACCAAGCTCTAGATACCATGTTGAGAAAACGTGGTGCTCATGCTATATCAAGATATGTGGAGGAGAGAGACTCACAAAATACAAGAACACATCTTGTTTATTAAGTTGCTTATGAATACAACTTGGCTCACACACAAATGCCTTCTAGCTTCACCTTTAAATAGGTGAGCTAGTGGACCATAATTCCATTCACACACACACCCTTCTCCTACCCTTTTACATGACCTTAGTCTTTTAATGAAAAGTGCATGCCACTAGTGTTCCAGATGGAAGCCGATGTCTCAAAAGTGCATGTGAGTCTTAGGATGAAGTTTTCTAGAAAAAGTGCATGCTAGTAGCATCCCAAATGGAACAAGAGGTCTCAAAACCTATTTTCCATCATTGTCTCAAGATAAATTTTTTTTAAAAAGAAAGATTTTACCTATTTCGTAGTCTATTTTTTAATGTGTCTTGAAATGTAAGATTCCTCCTCAGCCTGAATAATGAATAAGCTTTTACCTCAATCCCCTGTAATCATTCCCTATTTATGAATACAAGAAAACATTATTTTTTCTTGTTTTTGTTTAGAGAGAAGAAAAATTCTAGAGAGAGATAATTCAATATTGAGATATTTTTGGATATAAAAATTCTACAAATATCAAAAATACATTACCTTGAAACAAAAGTTCAAAATAAATTTTCCAAGGTACATTAGGAATCAATTAAAAATGATATAAGTGAACTTAGCCTAACGATCAAGATTTTCATATATTTCTAGATTATGGTCCAATTAAGGTTCCTATGGGCCAATAAGATTAATCCAAGTGTTGGAATGAGAAATCCAATGAATACAAGAAACTACCCAAAAATGAGTAAATGCTCACATAAGATGAAGAGTTGACTGAGTACAAGGTTTATTAGTTAAAAATTAAGAGATATTACTAAAAAATGATATATTTTAGAGAAATGATGATTTTTTGACACCTTGGTAAGGAAGGGGAGACCTTTGAGGTAGGGGCCTCCTTCACATGTGTGGGAGGATTTTTAATTCAAAAATATTAAGATATTTTTATCTCTCCTCTCTCTTGAATCAAACTAGATCAAAATGGGAGCTAAACTGGTCAAAATCTTATCCAAATTTAGCCAAACTGAAGCTGAAAAATTCTAGAACTTAGTTGGACTCAGTTAGTGGGCTCCCTCATAATAGACCCTCATTCTTTTGTATTCTCATCTGTGAACTATACCATGCCAGTATTACATTAAAATACTCATGTTTTCTATTATCCCTTTAAAATCCTCTACTTTTGGAGAAATTGGAGCTTCTCTCTCTCTTCAACAATCCTTGGAGCTTTCTTCTCAACATACTAAACCAATTGATTGGTTGGGGGCTTCCTTCTAAGATAAAGAAGCAAGCAAAATCTAGGGGTAAGAAGTAATTTCATGGTTTTCATTAATATTCTCAAAAGATTTCACTTCTCAACCCCTCTCAAGCTTCAGAAGTTTCAAATTAATTGTTTTCAATGCAAATCAAGCTTTCTATAAGAATTCTAATGATTAATCACAAAAAAAGTTAGTCTTTATGCTTAATTTAGGATGCTTTTTATGTATATCTCTCTCTCCCAAACGAATAGTCATTCCTATGACTAATTCTTTATTCAAATGGATGCTTCTCATTGATAAATTCTCAATTCAAAAATCATCTATACTAGTTAAGCTAGAGGTTAAGAAAATGGCTTTTTTATGCTTTTATGCTAATAAAATTATAGTAAACTTATGATTTAATTCCATAAATTGGATTTAAGTCTAATGATAGTTATTCTATCATAATTGTATTACAAAGTCTTATTCTTTCTAAAAATATTAAAAATTATCAGTAATAGCAGCAAAGCTATGGTAAAAATTTTAGAAATTAATACATAACTCATTTTTATGCTTAATGTGAAAAGAGGACTTCCTACCATATTCTAGGATTAGTCATCCTACCATATTCTAGGATTAGTCATCCTATGCTAAAAGAATGATTCTCATCACATTCATGGAAAACTAATTTTTAATATTTGTGCATAATTAATTAATTAAAGAAAAGAAAAATTTTTGGTAATTTAATTTTTATGCAAAAGAGAAATTCCCATGATAATGGAGATCCATGTAATTAAATGGAAAAAGAAAAATTTTGGTATATTAAAATTATGAATATTTTTATTTAAATTTAAAGATAAATTTATTTTATGCATGAGAAAATTTAAATGATAAAAGAGGAATTCCCATGACATTTGGAATCCAATCATTTAAATGGTAAAAGTGGAATTCTTGGCATATTTGAATTAATGGATATTTTTATTTAAATTTAAAGAAGAATTTTAGATAAATTTTTTTTATGCATGATAAAATTTAAATGATAAAAGGAAAATTTCCATGACATTTGGAATTCAACCATTTAAATGGTAAAAGTGGAATTCTTGGTATAATTAAAATAATGAATATTTTTATTTAACTTAAAGAGAAATTTAGATAAATTTATTTTATGATAAAAGAGAAATTCCCATGACAATTGGAATCCAATCATTAAATGAGAAAAACAGGAAATTTTTAGCTTATTCAAAAAAATGGATATTTGTATTTAGTTAAAAGAAGAATTTTTATGGTATTTCAGTAGAGAAAGATTTGAATTAAATTTTGGTTACAAAAGAGGAATTTTCACCATAATTCCACCTAGAGATTTAAGGTTGATAAATTAAGTGGTAGAAAGAATATCTTTAGATATTTTATGTGGATAAATCACCAAAGTGATATTTACCTAAAATTAGATTAAATGGAAGAAGAGTATTTTTATTAAAATCGGATATTCTCATATAAAACCATTTCTTAATCTATTATGGTTAAGAAGGAATGAAATTCATAAAGTTGGAATTTTCATGCGGTTAGAATTTTAGTAGATGTTTATCTGAAGAAAATCCTTGGAATCAAAGCTAGAACTAAACGGAATGATTTTGGTTAGACCACGACTGTAAGAGGGACGGCGAGTAAACTACTTGTCCATCTCTCGATCTGAATCAAGCAAAAACTTCATGACCAATTCCAGTTCTTAATACAAAGAATAGACTACCGTTGAATTAACCTAGTTTTTCCTTGACCAAAATCACCAAGAATCTAGTTGGACATTCAGTCAAATGATGGGTAGATTACCCGATGAGAGATCAATGATTCTCATTATGAAATTATGGATTAAGGAAAAAGGGCTTTGTGGAACCAATCTCAAACCAGGAATTTTACTTGCATAGAACCTCTGTTTTCTTTTAAAAGGATTGTTTTGCGCTAGAATGCTAGAGGAAGCATTTGGTATATATGTTTAACTAAGAAGAGGTTTGTTGTGCAACTAGCAGGGATTCGTCGAGGGACGTCACTCTCGCGGGCGGGCAAAGCCTGTCGAGGTCTTGACCAGCCTCGATACGGTTAAAATGGTGCGCTTCCGATACGATGGGTGTGAGGACAGACAAAGCGACCTAAGTAGGATCCTAGAGGGTTCTGACGAGGTGATGCATGGGCTCACGGTTGCTAGGATACCCATGCGTGCATTGAGTAAGATTCAGATGGACTAAAAAGAATGACTTTTGTGAATCCAATTTTGATATTGGATCTCGTTGGTTGGCTAGCTGGTCTTCAACAACGGAGAGCCCAGATGACATATTTTGTAATACAATGGACTCAATATTTTGGAGGATTATGATCAGTAATACTATGATTTTCATTGAAGGATTGTTTTAAAGACAGCCAAATCTGTTATAATTTTCATTGAAGGATTGTTTTAAAGATAGCCAAATCTGTTATAATGGCAATTTCATATTGGCTGTGTACGTGGTATGCCTACCTTTATTTTTGCATGAAACATTGGCTAGGGGGCCTGGGAACTCTTTTCCTCGGTACCCGGGCAAAACATACGGATATCCGTGGGCGAGGCCCTGAGTGTGGATCCCTGCCCTGCGCGCGAGAGGCTGATGCTGCTTTCGTCGCCAGTGTCCTCGGAGGGGGCGGGGGTCTCACACGAAAAGAATTTGAAAAAACTATGTATGAGAAAGTTGTAGTAACTTTGGAGTACTACAACTTTGTCTCTTTGATGTTTTCATGATTTTGTCGTTTAAAGACTCAAAAAGTAGCTCGAATATGGTACACAATCTTTTTTGGGACTATTTTGGATGATTTTTAGTGGTGCCTGTTTTTGCCTTGATTTTCAGGTTGAGTTTTGAGGTTGCTGGTCGAAGGCCAAAACGATGGATTTTGCTCAAGACCAATTTCAAAGAGCTCGATGCTAGCTTTCCGAGATGAGCACGAGAGCTCATTCATTAGCCTCAAGTTTTAGGAGATATGAGACTCCAAAAGGGCTTTTTTTTGCCATGGGGGTCTATTTCATGCCGTGAACTGAACTTGTTTCATGACATGAAATGGGTAGTTCACGGGACAAAAAAAATTGTGCCAATAGGCATCTATTTCCCACCGTGAAATGGAGTTTCATAGATTTTTTTTTGGCCATGGGGTCTGTTTCATGCTGTGAAATAGGTGCATTTCATGCCGTTAACTGGAGTTTCACGGATTTTGTTTTTGGGCTGCAGGGGGTGGGGGTCTATTTCACATCGTGAAATGGAGTTTTTTTTTTGCCCCAGGGGGTTTGTTTCATTCCATGAAACAAGTGTGTTTCACACCGTAAAGCACAAGGAAGAGGTATGGAGTAAGTTGAGTAGCCAAGAAAGTGCAAAGCATAGCATGCAGCCACATGAGCAAAGGGATTTATCCCACATTGTTGTACAAGTCCAAGGGTGTACCTCCTCATATAAAAGGGAGCCATTTCAAGAAATGAAATCATATTACTTGCACACATCTCAAGCCTCTTTATGATGAGTACAAGTCTTAATCTTGTAACCTAATTGCAGTTGAGTCTATTACACATACTCATCATCATGAGCTCACTTAGGTATCATCCACCTTAGATTAATCATGTTTAATTAGAGTAAGATTAAAATCTAATTAGGTAGTTGATTGTCATTAGGAGAGCTTGATCCACAATCTTAACAATCCGTCCAAGGTTGTAGTCATTGTGAAGCTGTAGTTGCCCAAGAATGCCAAAGATCTTGAGAGGTTCTTGAGGCTAATCAAGTGGCGTAGTAGATTTTGTTGAGAGTGTTGATATCCCAAGCTCATCTACATCTTCATCGGCAGTACATCATGAGCTTGAGAGGGGCTGTTGAGATTCAAGCTCGATGTCAGTGTGAGCCAGCTATGCTATGTGCTGGCAGATTAGGTAGGAACATGTGTGAGACATAAATGACCGCGTGTCCAGCTGGTCATGGTGTGTGTGGACATTACATTAGGTTTACTTTGTAGTGTGGACATAACACTATGTTGTGTTCTCCTTTGTGTGTGTGAGAGAGATGGTGACTATGGCTTCTCTCCTTCTTTATGGTTGATGATTATGGATTAGGGTTTGCTTCTCTTGTGTGTGTTACATCCTGCTCCTGTTTTTTATCAGATTTATGAGGTTCCTGGGCAAACGTGGTGGTGCCCCTATACAATCTGACGGTGAAAGATGCAGAATATGTCTAGTCTAGATCTTGTCAAGAGGCATTCCGAAATCTCATGAATAATATTGATAGTAGCTCCCATCCTCTAGCAGCCCAACTATGAACTGGTGTTCCATATGTTTGTTGATGCCTCTGATGTAGCAATTGGTAGTGTCTAATGTGGGAATCATAACAGGGATGGTACAGACCAGTATACTATGAAAGCAGGAGGCAGTCTAGGATAGAAAAGAATAGACTACTCCACCATGGAGGAGGAGTTACTAGGTATGATCTACTCCATCAAGATGTTCAGACACTACTTGCTGGATAAGACATTTAAATTTCATGTATATCACAGATCTCTCTTATACCTAATAAACAAACCAGACCTGGCAAGAAATATGGCCAGATGGATGCTCTTGTTATATAGTAATTTGAGTTCAACATAAGGCACACCCCCAGGAACAAGCATGCAGCGGCAAACTTCTTGTCAAGACTGAAAACAGGAGAAGAACCAGAGGGGGTGGAAGATGATTTCCCAGATGCGCATCTTTTCCTCTCACAGAAGGAGAGAAACCCAACTAGTATGAGGAAATGCTGCAATTCCTATCTGGCTTGTCCTTTTCAGAGTACATATCCATAGATCAAAGAAAGAAGATGACTCTCCAAAGCAAGTCATTCATGGTGGTGGTAAGCTGGGCAGCTCTACAAGATGGGCATCAACCAGATTCTGAGGAGTTTGTCTCCCCAAGCACGAGCAACAGGCTATCCTGGCAAAAGCTCACCATGTTATAAGCAGTGGGCATTTTTCTAGAGAGGTCACAAGGTGGAAGGTGTTCCTAGCATAGGTCTGTGGTGGCCAACCACATGAAAAGATGCACACAAGTTTGCAAAGGAGTGCGACCAATGCTAGAAGCTGGGACAACTGAGTGATGTAGACAGAATATCCCATAACCCAGTCCTGCCACTTGAGCCATTCCAAAAGTGGGTTCTGGACTTCGTTGGCCCATAATTTCAAACCAGCTAGTCAAAGGACATGAAACAAATACATCTTCGTGGCCATTGATTATTGCATAAAATGGGTAGAGGCTAAGGCCCTTAGAGACTACAAGGCATCATCCATAGTAAAGTTTCTTTATGAAACAATAATGACAAGACTTGAATGCCCTATAGAGATAATCAATGACAAAGGGAGCCATCTCATCAATGTAGTGATCAGGAAACTGACGGAGCAGCATATGATAATACACAAGAAGTCGACATTCTACTACCCACAAGCCAATGGGCAAGCAGAGTCCACTAATAAGATTCTCAAGGGAATCGTGATCAAGACAGTAAATGGGAAAAGGAATGACTAGGTTATGAAGCTGCACTCAGCATTATGGGCATTCCAAACGGCTTATAAGAATGCAACAGGACTTACACCCTTTAGCATGTGTATGGATTGCAACAGGACTTACACCCTTTAGCATGTGTATGGATTGCAATAGGACTTACACCCTTTAGCATGTGTATGGATTGTAAGAAGCATGGAGTTCCTGACACAAAATCTCAGGATAGCAGTAGTAGCTAAAAGGATCTCTCTAGAAGAAATAAACAAGATCAAACCACTCCTCAAGATGGATGAAAAGAGACTCAGTGCCTGGATAGCAAAAATTGTGCAAAGGAGAAGAAAGCCAAAGTGGACAGGAACGCAAAGTTAAAGATCTTTGGGAAAGAGATGCTATCCTCATGTTCACATCAAGAATGGGACCCCACCTAGGAAAATTGAAAATGAGATGGATGGGCCCATACAAGATTGTCAAGAAACTTGGAACATGAAATTTTGAGCTAGCGAGTCTATATGGTGAAAAACTCAGGAAGTTGGTAAATGGGTACAAGTTGAAGCCCTATTATGGAAAGATACCAAATGAAGGAAAAGGGTGTCCAAAAAGGAATCAAGGTCCTGATCTAGAGACATTTCACGAACTAGAATCCAAGTCCACCAGCCACCACGAGTAGGAAGAAGGATAGATTATGGAGAAATAAAAAATGGTAAAGAAAATAGCCCAAAAATAGATTTCCCATATGTAAATATGATAATGGTATGTACAGATACCAAGGAGCCAGGTGGCAATAGCATGGTACAAATGAGAAAGTCGAGGTTTCTGCCACAAAAAGGGGTGTATGGACATGAAGGGGAACTTATCACATATTCTCAGCCCAGACCATTAATAACCTTGTAAATAGTGTGCATGGCATTGATGGCTAGGTAGCGAGGAGGATCTGGGCGATCATGAAAATATGAAGCAATTATGGCCAACCTTGGGGAAGGTGCAGACAATGGCCGAATTCTTCTCCATTAAAAGCTTAGTTTCCAAATCACCTTTCGAAATCTCTCTACACATGCTTGATTCCCTCTCAGCTAAACTCTACTCTTTTCCTCACCTTCTCATGCTGAGCCCTTGCATACCCAAAGCAAGAACCATGGTGCTAGAATTCAAGCCTCTATCCTCCATTGTATATAAGGAAGTGGATAAGCATTTCGAATGGCTAGAGAGCATGGGGTTGAAAGATTTCACTCAGTTGCCCTAGGTGACGCTACATCAAAATTGCCAAGCCACGGAGCAGCTATAAAAGATCAGCACAATCATGCTTCCATTGGGCGAGAAGAGGGTATTCAACCCCCTCTATGTGGCTGAGGTCTTCAAACTACGGCTGAAGGGGAAGGAGAGGTCAAATCATCCTAGCCAAGAAGACTTGATCAAGGAGTTCAGCCCTTTGGAAGGTAAGGTTAAGGAATTTAAAATCACAAGAGCTCTAGATGAGGACAAGTAGAAGCGTATGCGCTTTGTGGTGGAGATGATCAATCTCACCCACAAGCCATACTGCATGTCAAGAAGATCCTTCGGATTGGTGAAGGCAGAGCGGAGGCATGGATGAAGATAGCTTGGGCAGAGGTTCTCTACAACAACCTAAAGGACCAAATCAGAAAGGTCACCCACCCAAACACCAAGGCAAAGATTAGACCCTATCTGACAGATGTAACATGCCCATCTTCATTAATAAAAAAATGTCCATGTAATAGATGAATTTATGAGTTTTTATGGTGTAAAAATTAGTGATTTTATTAAACGAGCCATTTTTACTTAGAATCTTTAAATTTTGAGTCTAAATTTGGAATTTGCATGCAATTTTGCCCTATTATAGGATTTTACAGCATCCAAAATAGACATCAGATCAAGCTTATACACAGATTTTGGTTATTTTTAGTTAAAAATAACGACCTTTAAACCTTAATAAATGAGCGATCGGGTGTCCGATTTACGGACAATTTGACCAAGGGAACATCCCAGACATTTTTGCTAGAAAAATTTTGTTCACCCCTCGGCCGGTCCGGCATGCAAATCGAGGCTGGCGTCCCAAAATTTGGAGACCCCGCCGCAAAAAAGGATCATACACACTCACCGAGGCACCCGTACAATGGTCGCACAAGGACCAAACGCCGATCGTCCACTGTATGGTCCACACGCACCGCCATGTGGACATCCATGCTGCCTCTGACCAAAAGGGTACATGTGTACCACTCCTTTGCATGTGCACCACCACCGTACCTTTCCCCAAGCCCATGTCACGACCACTGATCTCGGCACACTTTGATGGTACACCGTCCTTTCAACTATACTTTGCTCAGTGCCCACACCTGTACCCCATAGCTATATAAACCCTCGGGGTGCTCCATGGCCAGCACACATTTTTGCGTAGAGTATACCTTGCCTAATGCCGTACCGCTAGCCCGTACCATCCTTCTATGCCTCTGTGCTATACCTGTAGCCGCCCCTTGTAGCCTTCCTTTCAGCCCCCCTAATCTTCCAACTCTCAGATAAGCCCATTTCCAACCAAGCCACCCTTGTGAGAAGAGAGTGTCCTTAGCTCTCTCTCCCCCCCGTGTGTGAAGAGACTTACACAACAACCCTCTCCACTCATCAAAATGTTTTTGCCTTTTCCTTAAGGACATCTCACAAATCCCCCCCCATTTACATGGACTTTAGCATGAGGTTTTCTACCTTAGAGAAGGTTGGCACGTTGCAGTTTTTGGTCCATAGAGTGAGCAAACGATCTCAGAATTAAGATCTGACTGAAGCATTACGACCGCAACAATGAGCCCTACAAGGCAACGTTCAGGATGGCCCCATCCAAAAAACGCCAAAATATTACCTCAAAGAGGAGCACGCAACAATTATGAGATTGGAGAAGACGCTCCTAATGCGGCTCCAACTCTCCCATTGTTGCAAGCTCCACAAGGAAATGGTGGCTAGGTTAGCTTGGTTATCTTTTAAAAAGAGTTTTTTTTAATATTAATGTCAATAAATAAAGAAAGAAGATGCGTGTCTTTTCTTTTGAAAAAATGCATGAAGTTACTATTTGAAGTGATGCTGCATTCAATGGTTTGTATTGAAATTGTTATCTTTTAAGAGAAAGAGTGCAAGTTTTTCCTAGCTTTGATGCTAATTCCGTTCCGTGCTTGTGTAGCCGCGCGACATCATTAGCAAAGCCCGAGATTGGCCCAAGGTATCCCTTATACCATTGGGAGAATAAGGCTCGCCGGATTGAGGTGAGAGATTGTGATGCTGTCTAGTTCTGAGGTCCCAAGCTAGTGCAGTGAATAAGCCCACCCTAGTGCATAGACATCCCTCTGAGGGGCGAGATGATCGATCGAGTGACAAAGCCTGAGAGGGCGACAGGCTGGCTTGAGTCCTCGCCACCAGCAGCGGCCGACGAACGAGGTGTATGGTCCTGTAGAGTTTTGCCCAGAATGTAGAGGCTAGAAGGCCAAATTCTAGATTATCGGCAGTATAAAGGAAAAGAATAAGAGAGCCAGTTTGGCTTGTATGGAATTCATGTATAAACTTTTTTTATAAATCTTGTCTTTGGCATTATTGTACTATGGAAAAAGATTGTTTTAACGAACCTTGTGAAAAGGACCTTAAATAAGGAACATGTTTATTTATGTCAAACAGTGTGGTAGGATTAATTAGAAAACAAATTAACGCGTGAGTAGGGTGGAAAGTGGGAGGATGGAATGCCCCGACGGCACCATCCTACGGATGGGTGGACCCAATTAGTCGGGTAGCTTTCCAACAGATTAAGTGAAATCCCTACGCTAGATAAATAGGTTCTTGTTCTATTCTAGAAGACTAGGCCAGCGGCTGTGCCTTGCATGGATGAGGAAAAAAACGTCGTCTCTAGGAATCAAGACTAGTAGTTGCCCAAATTATGATCAATTACCCTATGGGTGATTTGATTTTTTAGAAGACCACACTCCCCTTGTGGGATAGGGCTAGGTCTTACCTATGAATCATATCCTTGAATCTCTCCATAGTCAAGGTGTCGATGAGTAGGAAATTTTCTCCAAGTTAAGACTTAGTGGACTATCTTAAGTGTTTCCCCTATTTTGGAAGGGGAGAACTTGACAATTGGTATCAAAGCGAATCTTAGCTCCTAGGACTTCCCATTTAAGGACTGTTTTGCAATGTATGTTTTACCTAACATAATGCCAATTAATAAAAACACCTTACTAAAAACAAGTTGAATTGATGTTTGAATGATTGTAGGAAGAGGAAGATGCCTACTCAAAGTTTCTAGTTTTCCAATGCATCAAGACTACTAGTCACTCCTCAAATTTCGAGTTCCGTGATGACACCATGGTGCAGATACTAGAGAAGATGTCCCTCCCCCATTTCTCTCGTATTGAAAGAGGATGGAGTAGATATTTCTGAAGTCGTGGGCCGAGATATTTCTTCATCCGAGTGGATCGAATTGGGAACCTTACCACCGACCTAAAGCGGATTCATTGGATTAAAAAGTTAAAGATGGTCCGTCTATTTTGGTTTGTCGGTACTCCCAGGCCCGACACCTCTGTGACTATAGATGGGATTCACATACCTCAGGGGATCGTTGGGTGTATGACCGAGTGATGCAGATCTTACCTACCAACACAGAGTAGCTGTGTTGGGACCTACCCCAATCCATAGTCTACTACCCTTACCATCAGTCTTTTGAGTCTTAGAAACTATAGCGGGACTCCCATACTTCACCTATGTGGACCGCTCTACCCTTATGTCATAGTCGAGCTTACGAATTTCCCTTCATGACAAATAAGACTAAATATATTAGTCTCAAATCTTTGTAATAAAACTTGTCCTTGTAAATATTTGGAAATAAAATGATTTCAATGTTTTACTTTTAAAAAAAAGCTTAAGCGTTGTGCAAAGTATGAATCTTGTAATCTTAATTTTTTTTTTACAACAATGATGGCCAGGACAATCAGCCTCCACTTCCCAATGTGCTTTACACTGATATCTAGGAGAAGAAGCTCCTGCTCAAGCCAATGCAACCTCCCTCCTTTAAAGGAGAAGGTTCAAAGATTGAGTGGATGATTATTTCTCTGCTGTCGAGTACTGAAGCAGCAAATCAGTCTATGCTTGCACGGTTTCGCCTCATCGGAGATGCTAAACTCTAGTGGAAACAGTGATGCCATGACAACCGAGCATTCTCAAACGTGGGAAGACATCAAGTAGGCCGTAAAGGAAAGATATCTTCCCCCATCCCATGAATCCATAAAGATGAATGAGTTTTTTAGTCTTAGGCAGTGCAACTTAACTCTTGAGGACTACTGTTCCAAATTTATCACTCTTCGGAAGTATGCCCCAACTATGACTACTTCCCAGCAAGTGGCTCGTTTCTGCCAAGGGTTAAATGAACCCTTAGATTCTCGCCTTGAAGTAATGAGGCCAAGCACATTACAGGACGCTCTCATACGAGCAAAGCCCCTTGTGAAAGAAATGAGGACTAACAAAGCTAAGCCTCAAAAGAGATCTTACCCTAAGGCAAATCCTAAAGATCAATCCTACAAGAAACCCCAACAGAATTTCCCCTACTACAACAGAGGGCGGCAAAGCAACTCTTTTGTCCCCCACTCATATGTTGCTTCTTCCAGAGAGAAGGCCCTCTGTGTTTTGAATGCACTCAGCCGGGACACTTTAGGGCCAACTGGTGGAAGAGGAAATCAAGGTCGTGGAACCCCTATACACCAAGGTGCAAGAGGCGACGGACGTGGTAGAGGCCGCAAAGGAGAAGTTGCTAGATCTGCCTGTACTATAAGTGAAGAACCGACCTTGGAAATGGCTGAAGAAGAGCACACCACCATCCGTGGTAGAACACCAAGGTCTGAATAAACAATTTGGTGTAATCCAAACTCCAGCCACTCATCACGGTAAGCCATTCCAGCTTTTGATTGATTGTGGCAGTACCCATTCATTTCTTTCTCCTAGGTGTTTGCAAAAATTAAACTTGGGTCAAAAAATAGCTAGAAGAATGATTGTAGAGTTAGCCAGTGGGAAAGAAGTAGTATCTCGCCACTCTGTAGGAAACCTTGATTTTGAGCTAGGTAATGAGCAAACTCATGGCCACTTTAGAGTCTTGCCATTAGGGATTTATGATCGAATCCTTGGGATGGGCTAGTTAATTGCAACAAAGCTAGCATTCACTGTAACCAAGGGAGTATCACTTTTGAAACTGATCATGGCTAAGTAGTATCCGTTCAGGGGAAAACAGGTAAACCTAAATCTAGGGTAGTCAAGGCAAAACATCTTCTCAAGGGAGCACGTAAGGGTCAACAAGTTTTCTTATTCAAGATCAACACAGCCATTGAACCTAGTAAGGAGACATAACCCTCTTGGCTCCAAGAATTCTCTAACATCTTCCCTGAGTGATGAGCTTATAGGGTTACCGCCTCCGCGAGAAGTCGATCATGAAATCAAGGTGATCCTCCCTAGAGCTTAACCCGTCTCAAAAATGCCCTATAAAATTTCCCTCCCTAAAGCCATTGAACTTAAAGAGCAACTTTCCCAATTCATTGAGCAAGGATTTGTACACCCCAGTAGCTCTCCTTGGGGGGTACCTATTGATAAAAAACAGAAACAGGAGGGAGCACACACAAGAGAAGCAAACCCTAATCCATATCCATCAATCATAAAGAAGGAGAGAAGCCATAGTCATCATCTCTCTCACACACACAAAAGAGGAACACAACATAGTGTTATGTCCACACTACAAAGTAAACCTAATGTAATGTCCACACCACACATGACCAGCTGGACACGGTCATAAACACACCACACGATATCTATCTACCATACTGTCACTCTGTCAGCACCCATGTGCTATCCTCCAGCTGTATACGAGCTTGACATTTCAACACTCCCCATCAAGCTCGACATGTCCATCTCTAGGACTCCCAATCTAGTACGGAAATACTCGAACTTATCCTTACCAAGTGCTTTGGTAAAGATATCTGCAACCTGCTCATCTGTCTGCACATATGTCAAATCAACATGCCCATCTAGCACTTTCTCTCTGATGAAGTGATAGTGGACCTCAATATGTTTGGTCCTGGCATGATAAACTGGGTTGCTATCAAGCTGAATACTACTCATGTTGTCACAATGAATGACAACTCTCATATCACTCTGTAACCTGACATCATCTAGCAACTTCTTCAACCACATAGCCTCACATGCAGCTATGGCTGCTCCACGATACTCTGCCTCTGTGGTAGATAAAGCAACTGTAGGTTGCTTTTTACTGCTCCAACTCACAGCTCCGCTACCAAGGCTGAAAACATAGCCACTGGTAGACCTCGTGTCATATGCACTACCGGCCCAATCTGCATCTGTATATCCATAGACATGCATGTCTTTTCCTGCCTCATAGAAAAGACCATAATGCACGATAGTTTTGACGTATCTCAGAATACGTCTCACAGCATCCAAGTGAGGTTTACGAGGACTTTGCATAAACTGACTCACCAAACCAACTACATAACTGAGATCTGGCCTCGTAATGGTCATGTAGATAAGACTACCAACCATTTTCCTGTACATGGTGATATCATCAAGATCATCACCCAAATCAGCCCTAAGCTTCATGTTTTGCTCTAATGGTGTCAACATTGGTTTGCATGCTGTCATACCATACTTTGCCAGCATGTCAAGTGCATATTGCCTTTGCACCAGCCATATACCTTTGCTTGTTCTTATCACCTCAATGCCAAGAAAGAACCTTAAATCACCAAGGTCTTTCATATCAAACTCTTTGCATAAAGAGGCCTTAACCTCATCAATGCCTTTCCCACAATCACCTGTGATAATCAAATCATCAACATAAATGACTATCATCACGATACCATCATGTGTCTTCTTCACATAAAGTGAAGAGTCTGCATTTCCAACCACAAATCCAATACTGACAAGATATCTGCTGATCTTGTCACTCCAAGCACGAGGTGCTTGCTTCAAACCATAGATTGCTTTCTTTAACCTGCAAACAAAAGTTGGATATTTTGGATATACATATCCTTCTGGCTGTTCCATGTACACCTCTTCTTGTAGTTCACCATTCAAGAAAGCATTTTTTACATCCATTTGATGTAAATCCCAACCTTTTTGTGCTCTGCTAGTGCAATGATAGACCTCACTGTAGCCATCTTAGCCACTGGGCTGAAAGTTTCATCATAATCAAGACCATAAGTTTGTGCATATCCTTTAGCGACCAGCCTTGCCTTATGTCTCTCTAGGCTGCCATCTGACTTGCACTTTACCTTATACACCCATTTGCAACCAATTGCATTCTTTCCTTGAGGTAACTCAGCCAATTCCCATGTATCATTTTTGTCCAAAGCATCCATCTCTTCATCCATGGCTTTCTCCCATACATGCTCTCCAATAGCCTCTGTATAGCATGTAGGTTCCACATGCTTTACCATAGATGTCATGTATGCATAGTGCATAGCAAAATCTCTATATGTCAATCTTTCAACTGGATATCTGACTCTCTGGGATCTCCGCAATGCATGCGGGTCACTCTGTACACCTGTAACTCTAGCATGTGGTGGCACATATCTGTCCTGCCTAGCACCAGCAGGTGTGCGTAAAACAGGTATGCCGAGCTCCTCATCCATACTCTCAGAACTAGATGACTCATAACCTGTGATTCCAATTCCTTCGACTTTCTTCTTGCCTTTATCCATAGCACTACTCCCAGTGCTCACACTCTCATGCCTCAAACGTCCTGACCATGGACGTACACTGCTACTCTCAGCTTCTGCTGCTGCTGGCCCAGACATAGTAGTAGAACTAGAACTTGCTTGTGATGGCAAGTTCACAGGCACATTAGCCTCAAGTGAGTCAATGACTCCCTCATCTTTTGCTTTGTACCAACTAGCAAGCTCATCAAACACCACATCTCGTGAGATGACTACTTGTCTAGTTTGAGGGTTATAACATTTGTAGGCCTTTCGATCCTGTGCATATCCAACAAATACACATTTCTCTGCCTTAGGATCCAACTTCCGTCTTCTTTCATCAGGCACATGGACATAAGCTACGCATCCAAAGACTTTGAGATGTCCAATGTCTAGCCTGTAACCTGTAAGCCGCATCTCTGGCGTGCTTCCATGAATGGCTACTGTAGGTGTTTTGTTCAGGATATACACTGCAGTAGCACATGCTTCTGCCCAATAGTAATCTGGCATGCTCTTTTCATTGAGCATTGCCCTTGCCACTTCACATATGACTCGATTCTTTCTCTCAGCCACACCATTCTGCTGAGGTGTATACCTGCATGTCAACTGTCTTCTTATCCCATGCTTCCGCAAGAAATGCTCAAAAGCTTTTGAGGTGTATTCACCACCTCCATCTGTTCTCAAACATTTAATCCAACAGCCATATTGCTTTTCTACAAGAGCTTTGAAATCCATGAACTTTTCCAGCACTTCACTCTTCTCTTTCAAAAAGTATATCCATGTCATCCTGCTGAAGTCATCTATAAATGTCACATAGTATAGACTTCCTTTGATAGATGGATTTTGTGCAGGGCCCCATACATCACTGTGTACTATCTCAAGTGGCCTGTTACTCATATTTCCTTCTCTAGGAAACCTCAACCTTGCCTGCTTTCCAAACTGACAGGCTTCACAAACATGCATATGACCATCATATTTGAATCGAGGCAATCCACTGACAATGCCTCTTGTTTGCATGTTCTTTAATCTCTGTATATTGACATGTCCAATCCTCTTGTGCCACATGTCAATGTCCTGCACAATCCCATTGCTCTTTGAAAACATGGCTGAGCTCAATTCTGGTATGCCTGCATCCAATTTGAACAACCTTCCTTCCTTCTTGCCCTTGGCAATCAATCTACAACCATGCTTAAAGGCTTCCACAAAACAGCCATTCTCATTGAATCTTACTTGTAATCCCTGCTCAACCATTTGGCCTACTGATGCCAAATTCTTTGTAATGGATGGTACATATAACACTTCTGACATATTCTTCACATTTCCATCATGCATCCTCAAAGGCACACTGCCAACATGTGTTATAAGATGCTGAGTATCATCTCCTGTGACCACATAACCATTTGTATCCAATGGTTGCATCTTCTCAAACCACTCACCATGACATGTCATGTGGTTTGAGGCACCTGAATCCATATACCATGACTCATCTCCTGCATTTTGAGAATCCATTGTCCCCATAATGTGCTTCATTGCAAAAAGATGATTTGAACTCCCATCATTGTTACTAGTAGATGCATAATTTCCATGTTGTGGTCTTCCATTCCTCACATCATTCTGCTTTTTGTAACAATCTTTTGCCATATGTCCAAGTTTGCCACAATAGTGACATTCAATCCCATTCAAATTTTGTTGAGGACCTTGCCATCGTCCTCTACCACGAGCACCTGTTCCAAATCTCCCCCTATGGGATTGAAATCCACGACCTCCACGTGATCCAAATGATGACTGTGAATTCTGAAAATTCTGATTTGATTGTGGTTGAGTAGACCTGTCATTCCAACCACGTCCTCCACGGCCTCGGCGAGGGGTAAATCTCCCCCTGCCTCGAAAGCCTCTAGATGAGTAGAAAGCCTGATTCCTTGCATGCTCATCATTGCTTGACGAGGATGCACCACCTGTAACACTCATACCACCAAGGCCAAGCTTCAATTCTTCCACAATGAGTAATGACACAAGCTCATTAAAGTCTGGCATTCCTCCCAACCTTACTGAGATGGAAGTGTCAAAAGATTTGTATTCTTTGCCTAAACCACGCAATGTGAGAGCAACCAAATCATCATCATCCATTGGGGCATGGATTGATGACAAGGAATCTGCATAACCCTTGATTTCCTGAACATACTCATGTATACTCCTATTCCTTCATGTTACACTGTGAATCTGTTGCTTTAGTTGTATCTTCCTTGCACCAGTGTCTGTCTCATACATTCGGCACAATATACCCCATGCTTCTTTCGGTGTATCTGCACTTGGATGTGAATAAGCAAGGCATCTGTTACACATATTGAAAAGTAATGCAACACTTTCGAAGACCGCTCTACCCATTGCTTGTGAGCCAGTAACTGAGCATTATTTGGTTGAGGAGGTAGGAATGGCTCCGGGTCTTCTTCCGACACGAGACTCCATAAACCTTTGCCTTTCAAAAAACTCTTCATTCAAAACTTCCACACTTGAAAGTTAGTTCTGTCAAGCTTCTCTCCAACAATCTGTATCGGACCATCTCCCATTGTTGCAAAAAATATAGTAGATGTTCCCCTTTGACAAGTTGTATGCAGGACCTGTAAAGCTTCAAATCTCTCCAAATCACATCAAATGCTTGCAAATTGTGTGCATTTACATCCCACAATGATTCATCAACAATGTACACTCGATCAAAGTTGAAACCAAATGATACTTCTTCACAAAAAAATTTCTGGTTTTTTTCTCGCCAGTAATTTCTCGCCAGTAACCAGTCAAAGATTATGCTCTAAATCCTTCAAATCTTGTCCAAATGCAATGATTCAACTTGCATTGGCTTCCCAACACATTGCTCCAACATATCCTAGAAGTATTTGATCAAATTCTTCAAGGTGAATGAGAACCACCAATTTTTGTAGCTCCTTAGTTTGTCTTTTTCTGCATCTGTCAGGTACCACCTCTCACTAAAAATGCTCTATCTCCTTCAAATCTTATCCAAATTCAAAACTTTTTGAATCAAAAGTTTAGCAACTCATAGGACTCTACTTGTACCAAAGGAATTAGGCCAATTTGATATAGACAAGGATTAATGCCTTGATTAATACTGCTCTGTTTCTGGACAGACTTTCTACAAACCTACACACCTCTGATAAATTACTTCAATGAGCTCCAAATACATCAAATGAGCTGCAACCAAGCATCACAAGGCCTTAGCAATGTCTTTGCTAAACTCCCCAAGCTTTGAATGGCATCAAATGGATTAGAATTGAGTGAATGGCATGATATCTAATGAGACTATCCAGAATTCTGCACAGAGATGCGCTGCCTGCTCCTGGGGCCTGTAGAGAAGGGGTTTTTCACAATTGAGTTGATAAGCTTCTTAGCAATGACCTAATGCATCATGGGTATGAAGGGTTTGGCTCAATTTTGCTTCAATCTTCCGCATTCGATCCTCCACCGAGCATATGTTCTCTGTTTTTGTAGGGTCCAAAAAACCAGAATTTTTTTCTTCACAAATTGCCTGAAATCTATCAATTTTTTGCATGAATGATTTGCTCTTGAGTTGCCAGTACATGTGCCCTTCCAAATACATGAGACCTTCACTTCTTTTCTTGCATTTCCCAAAATACATGTGCCAAAGTACATTCATTCACAAGCTTTCCATGAAAGCTTCAAAACAGAAATTTTTTGCTTTCTTTTGCACCTTTAATCTTCTCTTACACTTGCTCTTGATACCTGCAATCCACAGAGGGGGTCTTGCTACACTTACCAATGGTCCTTAGCTCTCAGATCTGATGCCGATGTGTGCTCCACAGCTTCTCCTTTGCTCCAAGCTCCAATGGCTTCCTTCACAGCTTTTTCTTCTTCTTCCCTCTTCTCTCACTCACTCTCACAACACAGCTAATGAGCTCTAGGCTCTGATACCATGATAAAAAACAGAAACAAGAGGGAGCACACACAAGAGAAGCAAACCCTAATCCATATCCATCAATCATAAAGAAGGAGAGAAGCCATAGTCATCATCTCTCTCACAGACACAAAAGAGGAACACAACATAGTGTTATGTCCACACTACAAAGTAAACCTAATGTAATGTCCACACCACACATGACCAGCTGGACACGGTCATAAACACACCACACGATATCTATCTACCATACTGTCACTCTGTCAGCACCCATGTGCTATCCTCCAGCTGTATACGAGCTTGACATTTCAACACCTATTCTGTTCCAAAAGAAGAAGGACGGAACTCTCTGCCTCTAAATAGATTATCGAGGGCTAAATCAAGTCACTGTCAAGAGAATAAGTATCATATCTCTCACATCGACGAGCTTCTTGATAGGCTTCATGGGACCAAAGTTTTCTCAAAAATAGATTTGAGGTCTAGTTACTATCAGATCAAAGTCAAGGAAGCAGATATACCCAAGACAGCCTTCAATACCCGTTATGGCCACCCACTATGAGTTTATTGTAATTTCATTTGGGTTAACCAAATGCTCTTGCAACCTTCAACCACCTAATGCAAGATATATTCCGTCCTTACTTGGATGAATTTGTGCTTGTCTTTTTTTATGACATCTTAATCTACTCCAAATCAATGGAAGAGCATGAGGAGCATGTGCGTAGGGTTCTACAATTGCTACAAAGACATAAACTCTATGCCAAGAAGAGCAAATGTACCTTCTTTACTTATCCAATTGAGTATCTTGGGTTCATCGTCTCCAAAGATGGCATCTCAGTAGACCCTACCAAGGTCAAAGAGATACTAGAGTGGCCACCCATTAAATGCCATAAGAAGGAGCTTTCATTGGACAGGCTTAAAAAATGATGTCCTTCGGTATGCCAAAGGATCAAAGCTGAAAGGGTCAAGATGCCTGGGAAACTTCAACCCTTGGATATTCCCCAAATGAAGTGGGAGTGCATTAGTATGGATTTTGTCACAAGTCTCCCCACTGTACAAGGAGGATATGACTCCATTGTGGTAGTAGTGGACTTACTTACCAAAGTAGATCACCTTATACTACCAGCAAAGAAGACCTTCAAAACTTTTGATGTTGCTCGAATATTCATCAAGGAAGTCTTCAAACTTCATGGTCTCCCAAAGAGGATAGTAAGTGATCGGGATTCTGACTTCACTTCAAAGTTATGGCACTCCTTATTTCAAGCCTTGGGCACTTAACTTTGCTTTAGCATAGCTTATTATCCAGAGAGACTGATGGCTAGACTGAGAGAGTCAATCAGGTAATTGAAGACATTCTCAGCGCATATTGTGGATGGGAACCAAGAAGATGGATTCAATACCTTCCTCTAGTAGAATTTGCCTAACAATACATCTTATCATCAAAGCATAATAATGTCACCATTTAAAACACTCTATGGGCAAGAATGCTATCTCCTCTAAATTTCTCTGATCCAACCATAAGATTTGAGGCATCCAAGAAAATGCTCGAAGAGATGGAGGAACAGACCAAGGCAATCCAAAAGGATATTAAAGCTACTCAAGATCGGCAAAAGCATTCTACTGACACCAAGAGGTCTGAAAAAGGATCTTCAAGGAAGGAGACAAAGTTCTTCTCAAGTGCAACCCAAACAAAGTTCTCTATCACTTGGAAAATATAAGAAGCTCAGCCCTAGGTATTGTGGTCCCTACACAATTATCAAGTGTCTAGGTAAAAGTGCCTATAAACTCCAGCTCCCAGTCCATATCAAAATCCACAATGTATTTCCTTAAGGACATCTCACAAATTCCCCCCATTTGCGTGGACTTTAGCAAGAGGTCTTCTACAATAGAGAAAGTTCGCACGCCATAGTTTTTGGTCCATAGAGTAAGCAAATGATCTCAAAATCGAGATCCGTGAGACTGAACCATTGCGACCATAGCAGTGAGCACTATAAGGCGACGTTCACGATGGCTCCATCCTAAAAATGCCAAAATATGATTTGTGGAGGAGCACGCAACAATGAGATTGGAGAAGATACTCCTAATGCGGCTCCAACCCTCCCGTTGTTGCAAGCTCTACAAGGAAATGGTGGCCAGGTTAGCTTGGTTATCTTTTAAATAGAATTTTTCTTTAATATTAATGTCAATAAATGAAGAAAGAAGATGTGTATCTTTTCTTTTGAAAAAAATGCATGAAGCTACTATTTGAAGTGATGCTGTATTTAATGGTTTGTATTGAAATTGTTATCTTTAAGAGAAAGAGTGCAAGTTTTTCCTGGCTTTGACACTAACTCCATTCCGTGCTTGTGTAGCCAAGCGGCGTTGTTAGCAAAGCAACCTGGGATTGGCCCAAGGTATCCCTCATACCATTGGGAGAATAAGGTTCGCCAATTGAGGCGAGAGATTGTGATGCTGTCTAGTTCTGAGGGCCCAGACTAGTGCGGTGAATAAGCCTACCCTAGTGCATAGACATCCCTCTGAGGGGTGGGAGGATCAAGCGACGGAGCTTAAGAGGGTGACAGGCCGCCGACTTGAGTCCTCACTAGCGGCAGACAAACGAGGTGTATGGTCCTGTAGGGTTTTGCCCAGCATGTAGAGGCTGGAAGGCCGAACTCCAGATCATCGTCGGTAGTATAAAGGAAAAGAATAAGAGAGCCGGTTTGGCTTCTATGGAATTGATTCATGTATAAACTTTTTTTATAAATCTTATCTTTGGCATTATTGTACTATGGAAAAAGGCTATTTCAAAGGCTACATTAAAGGAGGTGTGGGGTGAATACCTGAAGAAGCTAACAATGGAAATGCAAGCCCCCAAACCCACCTACAGGCGGATGGTTCCCTTCCAGAAAGCAAGATAAGAATCCGAATGGAAGATCCAGAAATATGGGCACAGGAAAGCTAACAAGAACTAATCCTACAAGATCTCTGGGACTTGTTGAACACACACAAGGGGATAAGGAGGCAGGACAAAATGGAGTAGGTACCAACAAAGAAAAGGAGTTGCAAGAGCGCAAAATGAGTAGTTGAGAATGGAACTGGAAACATGGAAGAAAAGATTCACCCTGTTAAAAGGTTATGGGAAGAAGGTGCAAGAGCAACCTAAGGGGAAGGAAAAGGAGCTTGTGTTGTACAAAGGATATAATCCTCGATGATCAGCTACAAGAACAAGCTTGGGCAGCCATGAAGAAGTTGGAAGAAAGGGTAGGCAATGAGGCAGCTCTTAGGGCTCAAATTGAAGATCTAGACGGCCTAGTGAAGGAATACAAGGAGCAACAAAGGCAAGATGGGTTGAAAATAAAAGCCCTCAAAAAGGAATTAGAATCCACAACACCTTCCAGGAACACAAGAGGGAAAGGAGGAAGAACAATGATCAATGAGTTGAATGTCACTCTAATGACAGCTCATGCCAATCTAATGAACAAACAAGACCAGCTGGATGCCACAAGGAAAACACATGTAGAGAAGCTGAGGGCGTCCAGGGCCAAAAGGCAGGATCAGGTTGAGACCATGAGGAAAGCTCATGCTACCGAAATACAAAATAAAGAAAATATGATTGAAGATTTCTAAGGGTGGGCTAAAAGGAAGAAAAGTGAAAAGGAAGCCTTGCAGCAAAGACTCCAGGAAGAGAGGGCACACAACTGTCTAGAGAGGGCACACAACTGTCTAGAGAGAGAAAACCCTGAACCACATGCAAAACCTAATTCAAGATGCCAAGTGTGAGGCGAAAAAAAGAAAGAAAGACCTGCCTCTATAGCCCTTCCACCTCGCAAACTTGGAATACACACACACGAACGGGGGCACCACCAGCCACCGGCTGGAACAATTCTCGCACTTCACCACCCAACCCACGCCAGACAGACAGCATAAAACAGGGGCACCGTACTCAAAGTGAACACCCAGCAATATATTCCAGATCAAAACATTATACAAGCTTCTCCCGACACAGAAGCCTTACTCACACAACTCACAAACACACAACACTCAAGCCTGTCAGCCGAGGATACACCACATCCCCAATCACCACATACCACTCGTCTGCCTGCTGTACCAACCACACCAGAATGAACCCGGCCACTCTCGCTCCAGAAGGCGCCCACACCAGCTAACCCTCGAGTCCTCTGCGACCCATCACTTCTGCATGTGTCACCAGCAGCAGCTACACCATCATCTCTCTCTCAATCTCAGTCTCTGTGCTGATCCTCTGTCAGCCTCACCCAAACCCAGGCAGCTTATCTGCCTTGCTACCGGCCCACCACCAAGCAGCAACCAACCTTTCTCTCAATCTCACTCGGCACCCACTCTGTCCTCTGTCCTGTCTTCTAGGCGGCCCACACCAGCCTGCCTGTCACTCAGCAGCTTATCTGCTCCTCACTTCACAGGCTCCCTCTGCCTTCAAAGTCACTGCCCACCTGTCTCTCTGTGTGTGTCCTCCACACTCACCAGTTCTCGTATCCCAGGGCGGCCATCTCTACAGTTTCCAGTCGCCCACCTTGCCCATAGGCTCACCAGCCCGTCCTCTCACACATCCTCTGCACCTTCACCAAGGCGGCTTCTGTGTCGCCTGTGCCTAGATCACCTACACGGTGGTCTCCTTCTTACTCATGCTGCCAACTGCAGCTGCGCCATCAGTCACCAGCCCACACTTCTACTAGGCGGTTCACCATTTGTCCTTCAACGCCAGCCACTCGCCATGCTTGACCAGCTGCGCTCCAAAGCCCACGACTTCCTGTACACGCCAGCTCACGTCGGCTTTTTCACCTGGGAGACTTCCTGTTGGCCTCTACACCAGCCACTGCGCCCTGCTTGCGCTGGCACCACACGTCCAAGAGCTCTCACGTTCACCTTCAGCAGCGGCAGAGTCTCTCTGCAATAGAACCACCGGAGAGCCCCCCCACTGAAACAACTCGGCCGCTTTCGCTTTTCTGCAGCACACGCCGACTTCACCACCTTCGACCGGCTTCCAGAACGCTGCGTTGGCAGCCCTTCAGCGCTCCACGCCACCTTTGCTTTTTTGGCCATTAATTATTATATATTTATTTATTTTACCTAAAATGGCCACTCCCACCTTTTCACACTCATATGCCCATACTACCTTGGCCATTCTCTTTTGATTTGCCCATGCTTTCCATACCTTCAACAAACCGGCTAGTGCCCATGCATTCTTTGGACGCGCACACACTTCAAGACGACCATCGAAGAGCTGGAACCACCTGCATATGACTTCACTCCGGACAAGCCTGCCAACAGCTCAAACCAAATCTGTCCACACTAAACACCTGGCCAGGCATTCCACGGCCAAATTCTTACACACGCCACACATTTATATGTACACTAGCCAAAAAGACATCTCAGAAAAACGCCTGACATACTTTGCCACCCCCCCATCTACTAGAGCATTCATGCTCAGCAGCATTAGACAATTCCAGTAGTCATCCACCAGGATCAAAAGGAAACAGTAACTCACCATCCCAATTCCCAGCATCCCTCAAACACCATGGCTGCATCACTGCACACCAAACATCCACCACATGCATCAGAAAATCACTCACATCCACTTCATCCACAACAAACCTCCCTGTCTTCAAAACCTGTGGCATCCCAGCATTTAGCATCCAATCCATCAACACCTGTGAAGGCCAGGTTTCAGCATCTTGACCTTTCTGCACACCAAAATCCAGATCCTCTCCATCAGCAGCATTCACAAGCACTTCCAGCTCCTGTACTTCAGGCATCTCATCACAACCATCCAGCTCAACTGGCTCAGAACCCTTGTTTTCCAGGGACTTTGCCCTCAGCATTTCAGCAATCCGCAAAGAAGCCTTTGCCACATTCTCGACCATGACAGCATCCATCTCCACCTCTGGCTCCTGCTCATCAAGGCTAGCAATTTCCCAGATATCATCCTCAGGCACAATACTCACCTCACAATGCTCTTCATCAGCCAAATCAACATGCATACCTTCTTCAGTGCTACCAACCCCCCTGGTGTCATCGTCCAAAGACTCCCCAGCACCTAATGCATCCAATGGAAGAACATCCATTCCATTCATTGCAGGTACCATATCACCATCAAGCTGTCCCAGAAAATCCAGGATAATAGGATCTTCCTCCACGCTCTCCACATCTGCATCACAAGCCATCTTCACTTCATCAGAAGTCTCTACCCCATCCTCCTCCCTTTCTGTATCCAGCAAAGAATCATCCTCAAAGCACCCTGTATCCAGCTCCTCTTCCTTCTTATCAGCATCTAATCCCAAAGCATCATCCTCTTTGCTTCCCTGTGCATGCATATCATCCAGATCACTGTCCTGTACAGCCACGACCAAATCCAAAGAAGAATCCACTGGCAACTTCTCATCTTCACGTTTCTCCTTCACCTGCTTCTCATCCACCTGCACATGCTTTTCAAACTTTGGAAAAAAATCAGAAGGCATATAAAACATACCCCTTTGCACCTGTCTCGGCCTTTGAGGCTCCTGTCTCATCAAACCTTGCATAGGACTCTTACCCACCTCAACCAAATTCACCTGCATATCCCTTGCAGACACAACACCTTCATACGAATAAATACCCATCTCCATCTGCTTCAAAACCTTGCCTTCCTTTTCCTTAGCAATGCTAACTGCATCATCAAAAGACTTGGGATTCTTCAACTCAACCCTGACCCTCAAATGGGGTAGCAAACCATCAATAAACAAGCTCTTCTTCAAAAACATTGGAGGAACTTCCTGCTTCAATATCATACACCACCTATTCCACAAACATGTAAATACCTGCACAAAATCATCCAGTGATTGCCCATGTACCTGCTTCAAGACGCTCAACTCTTGCCAAAGCACGCCAGAATCCTCCACTTGCTGAAAATGCTCCAAAAGGCCTTCTTTCAACCTGTCCAAGGTCAAAACACCAGCATCCTGTGCTTCAAAACCCTTCAGCCAGCTTCGGGCATCTCCCTTCAAAAAGATCTTCATCAATCTCAAAACCTGCTCTTCATCTGTGACATGGTTGCTAATGCATGCCAACTCCATCTGCTCCAAAAAGTCACACACATCTTCTCCCTTCCTGCCATGAAACTCCGGGTAAGACCACATCATGACAGCCTATACCAATCCCTGAGCTCTCCTCAGTGGAACACACGCCAAAGCACAACGCCAGAGCCACTCCTCAGTCAAACAATCCTTGAGAAATCCTCAGTGGGGGCACCAGAAGGATGTGAGGCGAAAAAAAGAAAGAAAGACCTGCCTCTATAGCCCTTCCACCTCGCAAACTTGGAATACACACACACGAACGGGGGCACCACCAGCCACCGGCTGGAACAATTCTCGCACTTCACCACCCAACCCACGCTAGACAGACAGCATAAAACAGGGGCACCGTACTCAAAGTGAACACCCAGCAATATATTCCAGATCAAAACATTATACAAGCTTCTCCCGACACAGAAGCCTTACTCACACAACTCACAAACACACAACACTCAGGCCTGTCAACCGAGGATACACCACATCCCCAATCACCACATACCACTCGTCTGCCTGCTGTACCAACCACACCAGAATGAACCCGGCCACTCTCGCTCCAGAAGGCGCCCACACCAGCTAACCCTCGAGTCCTCTGCGACCCATCACTTCTGCATGTGTCACCAGCAGCAGCTACACCATCATCTCTCTCTCAATCTCAGTCTCTGTGCTGATCCTCTGTCAGCCTCACCCAAACCCAGGCAGCTTATCTGCCTTGCTACCGGCCCACCACCAAGCAGCAACCAACCTTTCTCTCAATCTCACTCGGCACCCACTCTGTCCTCTGTCCTGTCTTCTAGGGGCCCACACCAGCCTGCCTGTCACTCAGCAGCTTATCTGCTCCTCACTTCACAGGCTCCCTCTTCCTTCAAAGTCACTGCCCACCTGTCTCTCTGTGTGTGTCCTCCACACTCACCAGTTCTCGTATCCCAGGGCGGCCATCTCTATAGTTTCCAGTCGCCCACCTTGCCCATAGGCTCACCAGCCTGTCCTCTCACACATCCTCTGCACCTTCACCAAGGCGGCTTCTGTGTCGCCTGTGCCTAGATCACCTACACGGTGGTCTCCTTCTTACTCATGCTGCCAACTGCAGCTGCGCCATCAGTCACCAGCCCACACTTCTACTAGGCGGTTCACCATTTGTCCTTCAACGCCAGCCACTCGCCATGCTTGACCAGCTGCGCTCCAAAGCCCACGACTTCCTGTACACGCCAGCTCACGTCGGCTTTTTCACCTGGGAGACTTCCCGTTGGCCTCTACACCAGCCACTGCGCCCTGCTTGCGCTGGCACCACACGTCCAAGAGCTCTCACGTTCACCTTCAGCAGCGGCAGAGTCTCTCTGCAATAGAACCACCGGAGAGCCCCCCCACTGAAACAACTCGGCCGCTTTCGCTTTTCTGCAGCACACGCCGACTTCACCACCTTCGACCGGCTTCCAGAACGCTGCGTTGGCAGCCCTTCAGCACTCCACGCCACCTTTGCTTTTTTGGCCATTAATTATTATATATTTATTTATTTTACCTAAAATGGCCACTCCCACCTTTTCACACTCATATGCCCATACTACCTTGGCCATTCTCTTTTGATTTGCCCATGCTTTCCATACCTTCAACAAACCGGCTAGTGCCCATGCATTCTTTGGACGCGCACACACTTCAAGACGACCATCGAAGAGCTGGAACCACCTGCATATGACTTCACTCCGGACAAGCCTGCCAACAGCTCAAACCAAATCTGTCCACACTAAACACCTGGCCAGGCATTCCACGGCCAAATTCTTACACACGCCACACATTTATATGTACACTAGCCAAAAAGACGTCTCAGAAAAACGCCTGACACCAAGCAGGCAGGAGCTGCTAAGCAGGAGATGTGAGACCATCCAACTGGGATGACATTGAAAAATTTATGAACCAATTGGCCTCTCTCAGATAGAGAAACAAGGGCAAAGCAACTCCTAGGCAGAAGAGTCAGCACTAGGAAAGAGCCCCTCATCTGGATCCCGAGCAGTACAAGGAAGTGGTGGGGCCTTATTATGCAAGGATATGGGTGAGGATGCACAGAGCAGGACTGCGAGTGACCCTTGCCAACAGAGTTACCTGGTAAAAGAAGAAAGGGCACACCCAGATTAGAACCAATATAGGAAGACCACCATACGGGTGTGTTGAGACTAGCAATGCCAAATTGATGGGGTGAGAGGTGAGTTCGTCAAATCGAGAGATTGTATGCACACACCCAAGTTTACATTGAGAAGGGGTGTTGAAATGTGAAATGTAAAATGAATGGGTTATTTGGTTGAGTGTGGGAACGCACCCTAGAGGTGCAACCTAGAGGTGCAAGATATTGTGGCAAGGTAAGAATGCCACATGTGATATTGTATGGTGTGTGAATGTTGACCAAAAGAGTGGAAAAGGGAGTGCCACACGGATGATGATATGTAAAGTGGGGTAAGGCTAGAAGGCCTATATCATTGTATGGTTCATTGAGAATGCAATAGAGATCTAGTGTTGAGAATGCAATAGCTTTTATGCATATATTTATGCATACAAATCATTTATGATGAAAATCTCAAATGACCAATAAAGACAAATTTTGAATAGAAATAACTACAACGCGATATGCAAACAACCAACAGATTCAAACTCTTTTAATATAAAAGAATTTCTTTTATGCATCCATTTATGCATAAAAATCATTTATGATGAAAATCACACTTTTAACATAAAAGAATTTCTTTTATGCATCCATTTATGCATAAAAATCATTTATGATGAAAATCACACTTTTAATATAAAAAATTATCTTTTATGCATATGTTTATGCATACAAATCATTTATGATGAAAATCACTCTTTTAATATAAAAGAATTTCTTTTATGCATACATTTATGCATAAAAATCATTTATAATGAAAATCAAACTTTTAATTAAAAAAATTATCTTTTATGCATATGTTTATGCATACAAATCATTTATGATGAAAATCACTCTTTTATGATCAAAATAAATCCAATATGCTTCCTTCTATGCAAAGAATTTAATTCTAAAGAAAGTAATACTTTTTTTTATAAAATATTTTTAGTAAGCATTTTTCTATACCTAAGATGAAAAATAACACTTTAAGAATACATATACAATGGAAATTACTCTTTTTGAATTAAAAAAAAGTAAAACTTATTTTTCACAATTTTAGAAAATTTTGCCATACCCTCCTTTGTATGGCTGACCATTTTTTAAATTTTAACTCTCTAAAATTAATTAGAAGTTCACCAAGAGTATTTAAATCATTCTAATGTAAACATTTTCTACTTATCAAAGAGAAACATTATGAAAAACTTGATTTTATCCATTAATCATTCATCTAGGATAAAGAATGGTTGGATTTACTAAAGAAGAGAGGGGAATGCCTTTTTTCAATGAGGCATAACATCATATTCATTTTAGAGAAGACAAAAATCATAAAAAACCATAAAATGAATAGAAAAGAGAAGAATCTCCAACTTACACGGAGAATTTGAGAGCTTTCCTTTGGCTTGATGGTTTGAGGGATCTACTCTTGTTTGAAACAAGAGTGGCCACCAATCTTTAGAAGAGGGAAGGTCAAAAACTAATGAATTATGAGTAAATTCACAGTTTTTGGCTCTTGGGAGAATTAGGGTAACAGTGCAAAAACGCTATTAAGCTTCAACAAAGGGGAAGGCTTTTATTTATAGGAAAAAGTGAGCTTCTAACCAAGCCAACTGATTCTAGAATTTTCCAAATCAGTTTGGTCAATTTTTGACCATTTTTGGGTCAGTTTAGTCCACTTTTTGGATCTAGTTGAAATAGGAGAGAGGAGAGATAAAAATATCTCATTATTTGGGAGTTTAAAACTCTCCCATACATGTGAAATAGGCACCTCCTTCATGAGGGAAATTCCCCCATACTGAGGTGTCAAAAATGCATTATTTCTTTTAAATATCTCTCTTTTTTAACTATTTACCTTGTGCTTAGTCAACTCTTCATCTTATGTGAGTATTTACTCATTTTTTTGAATTGGGAATCTGACCCATCGGGTGTGCCAAGTGTTAGTGGATTATGCATTTACATGGTTATTTAACCTTCGGCATGTACCCCACCCTTTTACTCATGCCTTTTTATATCATAACCACCTTGTCTTTCATGTTCGACAACAACAAGCAATGTAATATCTCATGCAATGAATACACAACAATGGCATGCAATCTATATATCTACTAGTGCAACCTTTTTCTAATATTCATGTTGACAATTAAGTGTCAACAACAAGCCTTGAGCTTCTAGCATCTTGACAAGGGATCCATTAGGGCTCAGGTTATGGGTAAAACTCTATTGCTTGAGGCTCGAAAATGTTTTCCCATAGGTAGGCTTTTGGCCAAGCGGTGATGGTTGTGCTAGATCTTTGCTTTTTTATACACCCCTTGGCTTACTAGGGTATCCCTTCCTACTTGATTTCTTCCTTACAAGTTTACTGAGGTTGTTGTTTTGGGAGGTGGCCTTCATCCTATCATCATCATAATGGTTTGAGGGGTTAGCTAACCTAATGATATGAGAGGGATGTTGAACTTTAGGGTTTACTTGAGGGTGAGGTCACATATTTAGATGACAAGGCTTAGGATGTCTAAGTTTTGGGGTGTCTTCATCCACCAGGGTATGATCTCATGGAGAAGATTAAGTGTCATAGGTCTTCTTTGTTGCCAATTGATTACACAATCAATGGCCATAATCCATACCCCTTTTGAGGGTGATGCTATCCTTCATTGTACCATGGTGGGGGGTGGGGGGTCACATAAACTTGTAAGATGTAGGTTTGAGGATGATGCTCTCCTTCATTGTATTGTGATGGGGTCACATAAAAATTGTAAGATGTAGGTTTAGTTCCAATGTATAATTCTACTTCAAAACAACCAATGTCAGCTATAGAGCTTACTACAATGAGAGGGTAGCTGTATGGTGGTGGCCTAATGAAATTTATGTCTATCAAGAACTTACGTTGTGACCCAGGTGGTGTCAACGAATTGGCCATGTAGCTAGGTTACCTTTCTAGGGGAATTCTAGCTCAAGGTGAGTAGGTTCTATCTATTTCACTTGCATCATAAAGGTTCCACTGTAGGTTCTATCTATTTCACTTGCATCATAAAGGTTCCACTGTTGGTTCTATTTTAGCAGCACCATGACTCCATGCCTATGAGGACAAGATTGTGAGTATTTTTTTAGCACAATAATTATACTTATTAGTGCTTCATTAATTGAAAAGGATAATAAATTTCCTTGGAATTTGTTACTAATATAGTTGCATGATAGGAAAATATTTTTAGGATATGAGTAGGTATGTCCTTACAAGTCTTCAAGGTAGTTTTGATTGGCTTGTACAATATTAGTTTCACCCCTAGGGTATGTCCTTACAAGTCTTCAATATTTTTGGATATGTGTTTACAAGTACTACAAGGTAGTTTTGATTAGCTAGTACAATATTAGTTTCAACTACCCCTAGGCTCATGACGTCTTGTATTTGACTCATGTCTCAACAATAATAGGTAGACTCCTCACGTTACATCTCTTATACTCACATCTTTGTAGACTCATATCTCACATATTTGTAGACTATCTTTGTAGACTCACGTCTCACATCTTTGTAGACTATCTTTGTGTAGACTCATGTCAGATCTTTATAGACCTGTCTCTTGTACTCACATCCTTGTAGACTATCTTTGTAGGCTCATGTCACATCTCTTGTACTTGACTTAAGTCTCAGCTAGGTAGACTCACGTCTATAAGCTCACACCAGGCTCATGTCACATCTCTATAGACTTATGTCTTCTAGGCTCACGTTTCATTTTATGGGGCTTCAGAAGTCGTGTGGCTTGGTTTTTGTGTTTTTTCAAGGTTTCTTGGACTTGTATGGGGTAATTAAACTTCCTAATCCTAATTATTAGTGTTTATACAAGTGATTGAGTATTTTTTTATTTTGGTTTATTTTGGATGCTCCAATGCTATTAATTAAAAGCAATGCATGAACAAAAAATCACAACTTCCTCACTCTAATCCACACAAAATGAAGCTTGTAGCTTATGTTTTTGAAGTGGAAGTGGATAAACACTCCTAATCATAATTACTAAGCAATAAAATCAAAGCCTTCTGGGATTGTAAAATCATGCAAATTGTCAAAGAAATAAGGATGTTTCCCTTTCAGAGTATGCAAATGGTCAAAGAAATAAGCATGTTTCCCTTCCAGAGTATGCAAATAGAATGACCTAACTGAATGCAAAACAAGCTTTAAAACAAAATCAAATAGAATGACCTAATGTAAAACAGGAGGAACGTGCTCGCTGAAGCCTTTGCCCCTCAACTTGCTCGAGCTACCGCCTGTTCGCACCCCCCTCCCCGCCCTCGTGACTTAGCCTCTCCCCGCCTGCTCGCACCCCCCCTCCGCGCCCCTGTGTTTCTCGCGTCCCCCTCCCTCCCTTTTCATGCTCGTCGCCCCCTGCCCGCCTCCCCTAGTTTCCCTTGCGCCCACTACTCCCCCCTTCCTCCGCATCCCACCCCTTGCCTACCCCCGCCCTACCCCCCCTTGCGCGCTTTCCCCACCCCCCCTTTCGTTCCCCCCGCTGCCCCTTTTTTCTCTGCCTCTGCCTTCCACCCATCCCCCTTTTTTTTCTTTTTTTTTCGCCCCCCTCTGTCTTCCACCCCCCCTTTTTTGTTTTTCCGCCCTTCCCTCTCTTCCCCTCCCCGCTCCGTTTTTTTCGTGCAGCTTGGCTCTTGCAGGACCCCCGTTTATCGCTTCGCCCTTGACTCAGCTTCAGACTCTGATGGAGGTTCCTCCTGCCCCACCTCAGAGGGACTCTTCTGTGGCCCCCTCGCCCGCCTTTGAGGATACCCCCATCAGGCTTTCAGGCTTTCAGGCTTTCTCTTTCGCCAGAAGAGGAAGCGAGCCTCGCCGCCGCAGAGGTGGAACACCTCCAGGCACATTCCACCATCTGCTGCATAGTTGGCACTCGCCCCAGCAGGCAGAGGGGAGATCCGGGATCTTCTCCAGGCCCGCCTTCTTGCAGATGTGGGCAAGATCCTGGACTTTCAATTACTGGGCTGCGGACACTACCAGATTGAGTTCGAGACAGGCCCAGAGCATGGCCCAGGTCCTAGCCATGAGTCCCCTTGACATCAGGGGTGCTCGAGCTTTCTTCAGACCTTGACAGCATGGTTTTGACCCAGCAGGCCTAGCAGGGAGAGTGCCTATTCCATGTTACAGTTTGCTTTCCTGGACTTTGCCGTGAGTACCTTCCGCTGCTTTCTAGGATAGGATCATTGGTGGGCTCGGTACTTGAGACTGGCCCCACAGCAGCTTAAGTGGTGGCTAGAGCAGCTGGCCTGCCTTCGGTCAGAGTTTTGGTTCCTAACATCTTCTCCCTTCCGAAGGTCATTCAGTTTCCTAGGATAGGGGGGATGAATCGATCAGAGAGGGGAGTTTTTGGGGCTCCCGAACCAGTGTTTTATATGTAGGCAGGTCGACCACCTGGCCCTCGTAGGAGACCCCGATCGCCGTAGAGCAGCAGAGCCCCAATGGCCCGCCCACAGATGTGGCTCGATAGGCAGCCTCCGGGACACCTGCTCGACCCACAGAGACCTCGGATTGGCAGCCTGGACAGGGGCACCATAGAGGGAGACAGCCACAGCAGCATGCCTAGAGACCGACACAGCAGCAGTCACAGCCTCAGCATCACTGGGTTCCAGTGAGAAACAACTTTGCTCCCCTCCAGGAGGAGACCCCAGTGCAGACTGAGGATCAGGAGATGCCAGCACCCCCCCTTCGCCCCCACCCCCCTCCCCCGTCTCCGCCTCGCTTCCACCACCTTCCCCTCCTTCCGTTCTCGCTCCTGCTTTTTCAGCGGCTCCTTCCCCACCCCCTTCTCCCCCCCTCCTCCCCCTCTGCTCGCCTCAGCTCCCTGGGAGGCACTGGCAGTACCCTGGCGCTCACTTGCAGTCCGGCACTGAGCACCGACCTTGCTCGAGCACCGTAGAGGAGACCTACCATGCCGATTCGTGCTTCACGGATATCCTCTATCCACAGTCGGCTGAGTAGTTTCGACACTAGACAGTGCTCGGAGGCTTTCGACTACTCCACACGCCTTTTTGGAGCGGAGGGCCCCCATGAGCCAGCACCCATCAGAGTTCATGTGGTGATACCTCCGGCCCGAGGGGAGGAGGCACGTGATTCAGTGGTGGCCTTCTCCTTCCCTCTTTGCGGCACTAGCGACCAAGAATGGACTCTGGATCTCGCTCTCAGTATTTTGAAGACTCAGGCAGTTGAGTTTTCTCACCATGTGAGCAATTTGGAGATGACAGATGTGATAGGCCGACTCTGGGAGTTGGCACATTTCTTTGATACCGGGAGTGCGGATGCCTCCGGGATTCGACATTTAGTGGTTCGCATAGTGGCAGACCTAGCACGAGACCCTGGCTATGTATGCATACATGAGGTTTCTCTCTCCGAGCGGGAGGCAATCGCTATGGGACACAGCCACTAGCGCCTGGTCCGAGACTCTTGCAGCACACCGGGTGGGCAGATTCGTAGCCGCTCGGATGGGGATTACTCTCCATCCAAGCCGCTTGCGAAGGCCCGCTCAGATGGGGATTACTCTCCATCCAAGTCGCTTGCGAAGGCCTGCCGTATGGCTGAGACAGCCTCCACCTCAGCAGGTCATCCATGAGGATCATCTCATGGAATGTACACGGCCTTGGCGGCGCACACTATGTACGTTATCGTGGTTGCTTGAGGCAAGAGCTTCAGAGATGCCTGGTTGGGGGCAGTATTGATATTCTGATGATGCAGGAGCACCATTTGAGTGAGAGCAAGATTCGGAGATATGGTTCGGTGATGCCTGGTAGATGGGACACATTTTGGTGTGCAGGTTTTGGCCCCATGGTGGGGCAGGGAGAAGTATGTATGGTCATTGCGGATGTATGGCGGAAGGCCATTGTGGATCGCGGGGTCATTGTGCCTGGTAGAGCACAGTATGTTATGCTGAGGATGCACGATGAGCACTTTGGTGTGCTCAATATCTATGCGCCCAACCATGCTAGTGCTAGAGCAGAGTTCTGGACCCTTGTTACAGATGCATTGCCCGAGGCCACACATTGGTGTGTTGGGGGAGACTTCAACATGCTTGAGGACCCGGCCGATAGGGTGGGAGGTAGTCATGTTACAGTGCACGGCACAGAGCTTGCAACTTGGGAGCAATTCTGTATGACACTGCGGATCACTGATGCATGGCAGCATGAGGCTTTCTCTCGTTCTCAGGATAGTCTTAGTTTTTCTCGGTCGGATCATCAGCAGGGAGGGACTAATCTATCACGGATTGATCGCTTCTATGTGGGCGACAAGTTCCAGGAGCGTGGTGGCTCCGTTGGCATTCTCGTTGGCACCTCTTTTTCAGACCATGCGCCAGTTATCTTGAAATTGGAGGAGAGGACACGGGAGACCTGCTTGCAGTTGAGGATCCCAAAGAGGATACTTACAAATCCCAGTCTTTCTGAGGACATTTGGAGGATATGGCATGATAGCCAGAGCTCTGACCTGGATGCAGCAGGCCAGTGTGCCAGGGACTCATCGAGCTCAGCTCTTTTCTGCACACTACAGCCTTGACACGGCTGGTGGGAGAGACTCGAGAGGAGGAGCGTCGCTTGAGACGTAGCCTTGCTTCGCTTTAGCGTCTTCAAGAGCAGCTGCCTACATGTGAGTGGGTGGCGTCCCAGCTGAGCCAGGCACGCCAGGAGGTTAGAGAGGCAGAGGAGCAAAGACATGAGTTCTACTATCATCGCCATGCCTCTCAGTGGACACAGCTTGGTGATAGAGTGACTGGGGAGTTCTTTGAGATCACCAAACCCCGCCATGCTCGAGCAGGAGTACGCCAGCTCAGGAGGCAGAACGGATCGTTAGCCCCACTGAGCCCGGGGAGATTAGAGCCATTGCCACTGAGTTCTATAGAGACCTGCTTTCAGCGGAGCCAGCCACAGAGGCACGTGATGCTTGCAGACTGTGTGGGCCCATGTGCAAAGGAGGGTCACAAATCGTATGCACACAGTTTTGGGTGAGCCCCTTTCAAAGGATGAGCTTGTTGAGGCTTTGAGGGCCCTTCTGCATCATAGTTGCCCTAGGGAGGACGGATTGACGCCTGCCTTCTTTATGCGCTATTGGGACCTTTTGGGGCCATGCCCTCCGCAGGGGCTTTCAGTATGTTTTGGACACTGGGGTGATGCCACAGATCTTTTCAGAGGGCTTGATCTTTCTTATCCCCAAGGGGGAGGGAGTGATGCCACAGAGCTTTTCAGAGGGCTTTCAGTATGCTTCGGACACTAGGGTGATGCCACAAAGCTTTTCAGAGGGCTTGATCTTTCTTATCCCCAAGGGGGAGGGAGTGACAAATGATATTCGGCATTGGAGGCCTTTACAATCCTCAATACTGTCTACAAGGTCCTAGCAAAGGCCTTGAGTTTGAGGATCCAGTGGGGAGTTGATTCATGCTACCCAGACAGGATTCGTCAAGGAGCGCAGTATCCTTGACAACATTTTCACCTTTTGGGAGGCGACGGCCCGAGCTAGATTTCTCAGTGATGCTTCTCGATTTTGAGAAGGCATCACGATAGAGTCGATTGGGGTTTCCTAGAGGGCACTATGCTTTGCCTGGGTTTTGAGCCACACTGGATTCGAGGAGTGGCAGCTCTATACTCCACAGCTCGTAGCCAGGTGTTGATGGCAGGAGGATGGGGGCCGAGCTTTGAGTTGACCAGATCAATCCATCAGGGATGCCCTCTCGCCCCGTTCCTTTTTCTCTTCTTTGCAGAGGCTATGAGCATGTATCTGACAGCAGAGGAGGTTGGTTTGAGAGGACTCCAGCTTCCAATTCGGGGTGAGGACCTGCTCGATTCTGAGTCTGCTGATGACACGTGATTATTTCTGCATGTCCAAGAGGCCAATATACAGAGGGCAGAGCAGTCGCTACAGGTTTTTGGTGTGGCTTCGGAGCATTGATCAATTGGCGCAAGACAGTTGCTTTTTGGATCAGTAGCGCTCCCGCTCCAGCATGGAGCCCAAACCCGCGATTCAGATGGATTCCTCTTGGCACATCAGTGCGGTATCTGGGATGCCAGATTGGACTTGATTTGTCACCTGAGCAGCAAATCACCCCGCTTCTTCTGAGCATTCGGAAGAAGCTTTTATATTGGAGTACAGCTCGGCTATCCTTGGCTGGGAGGGTGGTGGTGACAAATCAAGTGCTTTTTAGCGACTATGTGGTACATCACGTCTTGTTGGATCTTCTCGAGCTCTTACATTAGCCAGGTACAGAGGCTGATCAGGAACTTTCTTTGGTCTGGGCGAGATGGTCAGCCGACCCGGGCTAAGGTTGCTTGGGCAGTTATTACTCTTGCGCTGGCCTAGGGGGTGGGCATTATAGATCCAGCTGATCAGAGTAGAGCCTTGTTGGGGAAGCTTATTGTTTTTGGGGGCTGCTTCCAGGCGGTGCAGAGCCTTGGAAGGAGCTTCTTTTTCAGTGGGCTGCAGGCTAGAGATCCCCCAACAGGGGGCACTTGGGCACCAGAGATATGGTGGATCTTCATAGAGATGAGGAGGACAGGCCTCAGTAGAGGATGGGAGGACGGATTTGCCTTGAGCATCCTCTGCGAGCTTGGGAGCTACTGAGAGCGGGGCTTTCTCAGAGACCTCCCACTTGTGATGAGGAGAGGAGCGGGCCAAACAACCACTCATCTGGAGCCCCGCGATACGCATAGAGCATGGTCATATGATGCTGGGTTCTCGGCCTCGTCTAGCCTGGGGACCATTGGCAGCAGGCCCAGCACATAGTTTTGGAGATTGGCAAGCCTTTTGCAGTCTCCTAGAGGAGATCCAGGCAGAGAGGCTAAGTCACTTCAGAGAGGGGCTGATTATATGAGGGATGACATTCAGGAGGCACTCACGGTGGATGGGAGCCTTTACACAGTTGGAGATCCTGATTGCTGTCAGAGCTTGCACTGAGGATGGTAGATGCCTCTACTATGAGATACAGGATGAGGGCAGACTTCAGAGAGTGGAGGCGGAGTCGCCTTTGATTACAAAGTGCATCTTTCAGAGGATATGGGTAGTGGCCCGCCGCTTTTCGAAAGTGGCATATTGATCCAGACCCTGCAGATGTGGACTCTAATTGGCGCATATGGGCATATGCTGCGCGTCCCTTGGCCCGGCTCTCTAGTGGGACCCTGGTGAGTACGAGTGGCAGGATCTTTATGCGTCCCCCGAGGCCCTAGAGATCACCTTTTTCCAGTACACTGTTCGGCTAGGGAGGCATATTTTAACAGCAAGGAGGATGGTCTCTCCAGCTGCATCGGAGCATTGGTGGCTACTACAGGGACTCTCACAGGAGTTCCTGGAGGATTTTTGGACCAGCAGGCTTTGGGCTAGCCGACAGGCACGCAGGATCTCGACTTTCCAGTGGTGGCTGGTTGCCCACAGAGATCACCTTTTTCCAATAAACTGTTCGGCTGGGGAGGCATATTTTGACTGCGAGGAGGATGGTCTCTCCAGCTGCATCGAAGCATTGGCGGCTATAGGGACTCTCACAAGAGTTTTTGGAGGATTTTTGGACCATGGGCTAGCCGACAGGCACGCAGGATCTTGACTTTCCAGTGGGGCTGGCTCTGTAGTTGTTGGCACCTGGCTTGTCCCTACATTGGCCTTCCGTCAGCCTCCTGTGTCTGATGCGGCCACCCATTGGAGACACAGAGACATTGCCTATGAGACTGTCCACAGGCGCAGCAAATTTGGCTGAGGATGCTGCGCATTTTGGCCCCCCTCTCTCTAGAGGGCATGTATACGTGGGGAGCCGCTGCTTGGTCGACTTCATCAGGGCCTGCTCTGGGATACGAGACTGAGCAGGACAGCCAGGCCATCAGATTCATTAGGGGCCAGCCTCGCCTTGTTCCTTCACCGGATTTCTCATTCTTCGACTGGACACAGGAGAGGGATTTACGATGGGAGCTCCTCAGCAGCCTCACTATATGGTTCACCTGGAGAGCACATTGTTTCAGGGCCTTTGAGGAGAGACTGGAGCCACCAGCAGAGGCTGTTCAGAGTATCTAGCAGGAGCTGATTCACACCCTGTGAGGACAGTATGATCGCATCCGGATCGAGCGATCTTGTGGCGCCAGGCCTTCCACACCACCTGGCGCGCAGCGGCCCTTTCTATACTCTACACGTGGGTACCCCCCGCTGGCACTACAGGCCACCTGTTTGGATTTCCCCCCCTCCTATTGTATGATATAGCCTCTCAGTTATGTGTACTTTTTTGCAGCTAGGGAGAGTCTCCCTAGCTGCCTTGATTGTATCTCTGCTCTGCCTTCTTATGAGCAAGAGAGGGGTTTTGTAGCCCAGTGGGTGTTTTTTTATAACTAATGAAAGGATCTTTTCTCGAAAAAAAAATGTAAAAGAAGATTCAAAACAAAATAAAAATCTAACACTTTTAAAGCTCTAAAACCGAGTGCCTTTCAAAGTGTAACCTCCTAATCATCACTAGGTGAACCCAATAGCCTACTGGAATGGATTGAAAAACGGACCTAGTCTTCCCAGCACACGATTCCTTTAGTTCCTTTAGTGGATGGTGCTAGGCCAGTCATACAACGACCATACACATATAATGAAACCTATGCCAATGCGATCAAAGATGAAGTCAATAGACTTATCAATGTGGGGTTTATTTATGAGTTGAGAGCACAAATCGGGTATCTCTAGTCGTCATCATTTTTTTTATGAAGGGTGGTAAGATGCACATGTGTGTCAACTTAAAAAAGGTAAATGCAACTCACGGTAAGAGATCATTACCACTGCCATACACTGAACATGTTCTCGAAAACAGTGGGTAGGAAAAAAAGCCTATAGCTTCTTAGATGGATTTTTTGGGTACAGTCAAGTATACATAGACTCGAAGAACTAACACAAAATAGCATTCGCTACAAAATGGGAAACATTTACGTACAAAGTAATGCCCTTTAATTTAACCAATGTGTCAGCATACAAAGTAATGCCCTTTAATTTAACCAATGTGTCAGCATACAAGGATTTCCTAAGGAAATTCTTAAAGATCTTCATGGATGATCTCTGTGTAAATGCTAAGTTGAGACAAGAGAACTACCCATCTGAGGCTAATGTTGGAAAGATGCTGATGATATAGACTATGCCTAAACCCTAAACCTTAAAAGTGCAAGTTCATGGTGAGATAGGGTGTAATCCTAGGGCATCTTTTGAGAAACATGGTGCCATTGAGCATAAGGAAGAGGTAGGGAGTGAGTTGAGTAAGCCAAAGAATACATTTTCTAGCAAGAAGCCACATGAGTAAAGTTGAATTATCCCACATGAGCTAGCAAAGCCAATGTTGTACTCACCCATAAAAAAAGGGACCATTTTCAAGCAATGGACATATCACTTGCGCTTATCTCAAGTCTCTTTATGTATCCAAGCTAATTTATCTTGTTGTCTAATTATACTTGAGTTCATCTTAATTAACACCTTATGATGAGTTTTCTTCATTTTTATCCACCTTAGATTAGTGTTGTCATTAGTATAGGATTAGTTTATAATTAGGTAGATGTCTTATCATTAGGAGAGCTTGATCCATGATTCTCAACATGGTATCAGAGCTAGGGTGAGGCTCTCAAGTTTTTAAGAAATGATTAGATTTCATTAGCAAGTGTTTTAGTCTTATATTAGGGTTATCTTCTCTCTTTAAGCTTTTTTGCATTGGGGTTTGTCAAAGTTTGGAAGGGGAGAGAGAGAAAGAATTGTTGTTTGGTTCACAAGTAGTGACTTTGGTGTTCATAGTAGAGGAGAGAGGCAAGCTACACCTGCAGCACTAGCTAGCACAATAAGCAAAGTGAGCAACAAGAAAAGCTAGCAGGTAGTATCGGGAGAGACATAGACCAAAGAGAACAAAAGTTTCGGCCAAAGAGACACCAATAGCACACAGAAAACAAATAAATTGGGGTACGTATAACTCCATTATGGGCTCTATAAAGTGCCAGTAGCAGGAAATAAATAAACAAAGTGGGGTGGGCATAACTCCATTGTGTGCTATAGCCTAAAAGCATGGTAATCTTACTTCAAAGTCGAGGGTACTCTTTAATAGTAGCAGGGGACATAGAAGAAGCATAAAATCCCCATCGTCAAATGCAAACAAGCAGCAGAGCAAACTCACCATAGCAAAAGAAAAGCACCATCCTAGGTATGATTAGCAGTTGGGTAATGTGCTAAAGCGTAGAAAGTGGGGGAACTCCTATAGAAAAATAGGCGAGAGCTCTAGCACATCCACAAGGCAGCCACAATTGAAAGAAAGCATCCTGACTGAGACAACAATCTGCTTTGCACGATGGCCACACGGCAATAGAATCTACATCCACACATTCAAGATAAAAGGATAATTTTCTTAAAAGAAAAGAAGAAGAAGAAGAAGGAAATATCATTTGTCAAAGGTTTTTTAAAAAAACCTTATTCCCTTAAGGGCATGTTCACATGGTTATTAAAAACCAAGTTGAGTCATGAGCCATCTACAAAAGCATTTCACACGAGTCTAGATGATATGGTGTTTAACATCAAAATGGGATCTTCAATGAGACAACACAATCACAACGTCTTCGACACCAACAATGGGTCAAGATTATCATTGGTGGGTGTTTCATTGCATTGACATTAATGTCAACAACATTAAGATCGATTCTTTTGTGTAAAAAAAATTCAATGCAACTTTTTGCAAGCTACAAAATGAGTAGGCAAATCTATGTGTTTGTAAGCATGCTTTACCACCTAAGGGAGCCAGAGAGCACCTAGGAGAAGTGATGCAAACGTAAACACTCTTAACCACCTGAGAGTAGCTAATCAAGCACCCAGGGGAGAGATGTTCCATGTCAAAGTCTAGATGTCAATCCACCTACCATTTACATTAAAGGGGGGGTGAAGTATTTGTAGACCTCACATCTGACCACCTTGAAGTAGCCTAAGAATATGGCACCAAGGGGGGTGTTAAGAAATGCAGTGCCATTGAGCACAAGGAAGAGGTAGGGAGTAAGTTGAGTAAGCCAAAGAAGACATTGTTTATCAAGAAGCCACATGAGCAAAGCTGAATTATCCCACATGAGCTAGCAAAGCCAATGTTGTACTCACCCATATAAAAGGGGACCATTTTTAAGCGATTGAACATATCACTTGCACTTATCTCTTTATATATCCAAGCTAATTTATCTTTGTGTCTAATTATACGTGAGTGCATCTTAATTAGCACACACTCATGTGATGAGTTTTTATCATTTTTTTCCACCTTAGATTAGTTTCTGATTAGGTAGATGTCTTGGCATTAGGAGAGCTTGATCCACAATAACACATGTAGTATCTAAGAACAAATTCTCCATAGATGAAGGAAAGATTTCAGTGATTGTAGAACTTGAACGACAAAAAAACTAAAAGAGGTCCAAAGATTCATGGGTCATAGAGGGTATTATAGACGCTTCATATTTATATACACGAAAATTACTAGACTACTATATGCCCTATTGGTATGTTTTGTGTGGACTAAAGAGTGTGAAGAGTCATTCCATAAGCTCAAGGAGGCCTTAGTAATAGCTTCAATTCTTAGAGCGCCAAGGTCGGATGTCATCTTCTTGCATGTACACATATAGCACACATACTAGCTCAACCTGGCAAAAAGAACATAGACCTTCCTATTGCCCTAGACAACATAATGATCATGATGAGAAGAACTCTACAACTATAAAAAGGGAAGGGTTAGCAATAGTTTATGTAGTTAAGAAGTTTCACCATTATCTTTTGTAGAGCGAATAAATTTATATTTTTTTGTAGACCATCAATAGGCTTTACTCTACCTTTTGAACAAACCATGCACCACATGGTAAATTACTATGTGGTTATTACTTCTTCTTGATTTCAATTTTGCGGTGTCAGCTTGCAAAAGAAACATCGCATGTTTGAGCTAATCATCTGTCTAGAATTTCTGATGGGGAGGAACCAACAGGGGTCGAGGACGATCTTCTAGATGCATCCCTATTTCAAATAAGCTTAGTGCCAAGGTGGAGTTATGAGATTACGAAATATTTAGGTAATGGACTTTCCTTAGAAACGAGACCATCTCCCTAAGAAGGAAATGCCAGTTTTAGTGAAGTTGGTAGCCCTGTACATCCTCATTTTCAGAAAGATGATGTCTTAAGAATTTGTGTATGTGAGGATGAGTATGTTGATATTCTAGAACAAACTCATGCAACAGTTGCTAGCCGATGAGAGTTAATACATGCCCATTGCCCAACAAAAGGATAGAATGCTTTTATAGCAATCACATTTGTAATACCCTTTTGCTAAATAGAACATTGACTTTGTAGGACCCATTAACCCTGCCACTAGAAGCACACAAGCATGATACATCAATGTGGCTATCGATTATGTAACCAAGTGGGCAGAGGCTAAGGCCACAATAAAAGTGGATGCGATAATGATCGCCAAGTTCATTTATGAGCACATCATTACTAGATTTGGATGTCCTCTAATGCTAATTAGTGACCAAGGGACCAATCTCTTAAGTGATGTGGTGGAGTTTCTCTTAGAAGGACTGATGATAATGCACTGTAAGTCTTCCCCTTACTATCCACAAATAAATGTAAGTCTTCCCCTTACTATCCACAAATAAATGTACAACCTGAGAGAGAATTAACAAGGTCCCATGCACTATGCTTAGAAAGACAATTAAAGCATCGAGGATAGATTGGGAGCAAAATCTCTCATCCATATTATGGGCTTATAGAATAGCCTACAAAACTTTAACTAGGACTACTCCATATAACCTAGTCTTTGGATTTGACGTTATACTCCTAGGAGAATTAATGAAATGGACAAACAACGAGTTATGTGAACGATTTAGAGCTCAAGAAACTAGATGAAGCAAGGCTACACTTAATGGTGGGTATACATAGAGAAAAAGAGAAGAAAAACTAGATGAAGTGAGGCTACACTCAGTGGTGGGTATATATATATATATATATATATAGAGAGAGAGAGAGAGAGAGAGAGAGAGAGAGAGGTGGTTCAATGCTTATGTCAATACCAAGAGGTTCAAGGAAGGGGACCTAGTCCTAATTTATAACCTTTAAAAAAAATAAAAAGAAATTGAAATTGAGAGGTACGGGTCCTTTTAGGATCTACAAATCACAACAAGAGGGGTATGCACCTAGAGACCTTTGATGGAGTAAATGGAAGAATTTCTCAGTGGGAGTAAATTAGAAAGTACTATGGACCGTTGCCCTATAAGCCATTTCATGATATTGAAGAAAGGAGAAAACAAGAGGCTGAAATTAAGAAATGGACCCAGCGTGAAGCTTATTCCAGTGGGAAAAAAAACAAAGGAGAGGTGTTATACCTATCCACATGGCTGATCACGAGGAGGAAAAGGTGTTATACCTATCCACATGGCTGAAATGTATAATGATCACGAGGAGGAAGAGGGTAGACCCACAAGGCTTTTCCTGGACTTCCCTATAAACATGCAAACAATAGCCAAACTTGTCTTGTTGGATATAGGAGCAAGAAGAAATATAAGACTTGGGAAAACCTAACTTATCTCATATGCATCTTATCTCATCTTATCACATCCTAACTCATCTCATATACAAGATGAATATTTTATTATAAAAGTATTACTTTTAGCATAATTGAATTTCATGCATAGAGGTATGCATAAAAGATGAATATTTTATTCATGCCTATATAATGAATGTAAAGGGATGATAAAACTTTAGTTCCATATCAACACTTACCCTATGGAAGGTAGTTTCTATGTTATGACTACAGGTATCATGCCTAAAGAGAAACATAAGTGTAGCATAGATTAGACAATGAGGACAACCAGAATCAAGCTTGGGCAATAGACAGTAGGTGTTCTTCTCACAGAAAGATAGCCAGGATAGATCTCTACTGAGATCCAAAAGTTACTAATGCTATTTAAAGAAAGTTCCATCGAGCTATCCATAAACTTAGGGCCTCATCTAATCAACCCTCTCCACATCCCATAACATTAAAGAACCAAGGAGGTAAAAGCCCAACCAAAGTAGTGTTAGGAATTTGAGAATGTGCTAAGCCTAGTTTAATCACATGATTAGTATATGCTTAAGGAGACTCAAAATAATTAAGAAAATCTATAATGATAATTAGCACACTAATGCAAGAGAATAGGCACACTTAATTCAATCTCTATTGCAATTTGTTGTAAACCATATACAATGAGAGGCTTTTAATATAGATAGCCTCTAGCCCAATCTCCTTTACATGTGTCATACCATGTTGTAATCCCTTTTCCACATTCTTTCATGTGACTCTCACCATTCACACAATATCTCATGTGCCATTCTTATCTTTCCACAACACACAAAATAATATCTTGCACCTCTAAGGTGTGTTCACACACTCAACCAAATAACCTGAGCTTATATCTTTCAACACCTCCTCTTAAGAGAAGGGTATGTACTCACACTTGACCATTATCCAAACACTCACACACGACAATTTGGCATTGATCTAAAGTTATCTTTCAACACTCCCCCTTAATGATAAATTGGAGTATTCTACTCAGTGCGTGCACATGTGTTTAACACTCTAGACACTCAAGTCGTTATGAGTACCATTTTGCTTAGGCAGAACCGCTCAAGTGCTTTTTGGACACTTGTGTGCCTAGGAAAAGGAATCAACCCGCAAAGTGCATCACCCAGGCTTTTTTCTCTTTGATGTTGCTAAGTTACTATTGTAAAGCTACTTCTTTGCCTCTAACCCCTTTCCCTTCTTTGGTTCTGCTTGTGTGTAGTGGTCATGCCACCTCTCCATTGTGTACTATATCAGGAGGCCACTAGTTACTTCAATGACATGGCCTTGGTGTTAGTGAGAACAATCATGTTTTCTTTTTTGTCATGTCTACTTTTAGGTCATTACTATCAAAGTCGCCCCTACTCTTGGCATTGCCGTGAGTTGATCGCCACCACCAGGCTCGCTTTGGTGGAACTCCAACTACTATCACAATTGCTGCTTCTTCCTAAAAGTCTAAAGGGGCTACACCCTTATCTCTTGTCGTAGAATTTCAGTTCTCCTTGTGCCCTTCCAACTTGAAGCGTACTGCACACTCTCTCTATACTTGTTGATGGGCTGTTGTAGTGATGTGCCACTTGTCCACTATCACAGTGAGCACATGCCAAAAATTCACAAGGGTGCTCTTCATAGATTTATCTTTAGAAACCAGTAGGTGCGTACCATCATGAAAGCCATCAATAGCTTTCGCACTAGTTTTCTCATCTTCCATGAGAAAATTTACAGCACTACCCCTTTCTTTTGGTGTGCTCAAGACGGGCTCCATCCTTAGCCCAAAAATGCTTATCCTTTGCTTAGACAAGCTTGAACCTCTTCATGCTCTTTGCCAAATTACAAAGAACCATGGGATCCATATATCCTATCAACCCTGCCAAAATCGAGCATTTTCCCATGCCTAAACCAATCTTTGTGAGGCAAAATTACAATAAACCATTGTTATTTTGATGCATAATACTTCTTGGTAGCACCTTGTTGTGATAATGTAGACTTCCAAAATCTTCACATTGTAGAACCCCACGGGAAACTTCAAGTCCTCCAATCTTAAAATGAACCATGTAAAGGCATAATTTCATAATAATTGCTCTCCCTAAAATGATAATAAGTGTGCCATAATTTTTTCTCTATACGCAAACCATGATAAACCAAAACTCTAAAATAAACACACCAACCTAGCCTTAGCTAAACCTTGCTCTGATACCATGTTAAGGATTTGAGAACGTGCTAAGCCTAGTCTAATCACATTAGCATATAGTTAAGGAGACTCAAAATAATAAAGAAAATCCATAATGATAATTAGCACACTAATACAGGAGAATAGGCACACTCAACTCAATCTCTATTGTTGCAATGTGTTGTAAATCATATAATGAGAGGTTAATATAGATGGCTTGTAGCCCATGGCATGTAGCCCAATCTCCTTTACATGTGTCATGCCATGTGGCATTCCCTTTTCCACATTCTTTCATGTGGCTCTTACTATTCACACACAATCTCATGTGGCATTCTTATCTTTCCACATAACACACAAGATAATATCTTGTACCTCTAAGGTGTGTTCACACATTCAACCAAATAACCCGAGCTTACATATTTCAACAAGGAGGAGAAATGTTGCCAAAGGCCAACTAGCTAGCAGGAGAAGCCAAAAGCCAATAACCAATACTTTCAGCCTTGCTCCCTCAAGTTCCCAGAAAGTTCCAAGGAACCAACCTTACTCCCTCTAGTTCCCAGAAAGTTCAAGGAACCAACCCAAAAAATGGGTAGCCAAAGGCTCTAAGGAAGCCAACTTATGTGCTCTCCAAACAACCAAAGCATAAGAACAAAGGTTGAAATAGGTGTGGATTCCAAAGGAAAGTATCCCCAAAATGTTGATGAAAGTCCACGACAAGCTAGTATGGATTCTTAAGCAGAGAAGAAGTCAAGAGCCACACAGGGATGGGTGACCATACAAAGGTCACTAATAGCCCAGGGATATTACTAAGGAATAAACCAAATTTGGGTGCCAAGGATTTAACTCGTGTAAAACTGCAACCCTCTTAGAGTGACGAAAGAAAGGTTAACAAAACCATTATCATACTCAAGGACCATGCATCAACAAGTCACACCAAAGTGTGGGTGCCCAAAGAGCAAGCAAGGGGAAAGCCAAGATAGAGCACACATTTATGGAAGAGTAGGAATAGCTCCAAAAGAAAACCCAAGAACTACCCTCTTCTTCAGCTCTACATGAAATCCTAGCATCCCTACCTGTCGAAGCCTTTGATAAGCATAGCACAAGGGCTATTCTAGCACAAGAAGGCTCAAGGACTCATTATTATCCTGGGCAGAAGCCAAGCTCGTCAAGATGATGCAGACACCCTTAACTCAAATAACAAAGCTAAAGACGTCGTTTCTAAAAAGCTACCAGGAAGTGGAATGCCATCCGACTCTAAGTCAAGTCGGTGGAGGCCAAAATGCGCCAATGGCATAAGAGTTCAAAAGTCAAGTCACTAATGGCCAAAACGAGCCTAAGGCATAAGAGTTAAGTCAGGTTACAAAACGTCAAAAGGAGTCAGGTATAATTCCTTAGGGAGTCACATCACGGGTAATTCCATTTTTCACATGTTGAGTCGCTTGTGCTAGAGAGACAAGCATAAGGGCTCAGTTGAGTCGCCTATGCAGACTAGGCATAAAGGTCAAGTCCAAAATGAGTCGGGAGGAGCAACGGAGCTATGCCATTAAAATACACAAAGGGAGCATCTAACTCTCTCTCTTTCTCTCTTGTTCCTAATATGGGTGGGTCTCTCTTGAGAGGCAAAAGGAGCAGAAAGACCTCTCTTTCTCTCTCTCTCTCTCTCTCTCTCTCCCCCCCCTTGGTTGTCTCACAGGCTTTCCACTAATCCATCTCTCTTTCTTTCTCTCTCTCTCTCTCTCTCTCTCTCTCTCTCTCTTTGCGGGCTTTCCACTAATTCAACTCACTCTCTTTCTCTCTTGTTCCTAGTATAGGTTGTTTTTTGGAGCTTGCAATTTTGGATGGATCTATCTCGAGAGGCAAAGGGAGCAAAATGACCTCTCTCTCTCTTTCTCTCTCTCTCGACGGAGAATGATTAAGTTGTGAGGTAAAGACATCCCACACCCTTCTCTCTCTCTCTCTCTCTATATATATATATATATATATGGCATAAAGAATCTACTCTCTCTAGCAAACAAACTCTCTGTGTTGCTTTCTCATGTGAGAGGACCAATTGTGGTGTAGAGCAATCTTTGTGAGTGTCTCTTGGGGTGGCACGAGGGAGTATTGTAAGAGGTGAGATAGAAAGGAGAGCGGGCGATGGGTTGTGTTGGCCTCGTGTAGGAGGTAATGCTTCTTTTAGCAACCTTAGTAATGACTTTTGCACACACCCTATTTTTGTGCATGGCCGACCCGGTCCATGGCTAAGATTGCTCCATAGCAATTTGCCCAGTCACATGTCTAAAAACCTTAGTCGCGAGACCGAACGAACGAATCCATAGTATGAGTGAATATATATACTATTACCATTTGTAACCCCTCTCCCTCTCTCGCTTGCTTGCTGTCTCTCTCTCTAGAGTAGTAGGGAAGTATACTGTGCGTGGCTATGGTGGGTGCAAGAGAGCACGTGGCGGCGCCGTTGCCCACCACCACTACCGCCAATTGCATCCCCTCTGCCATTCTGCCCCGCCGCATCCTCTTCCACTCTTCCATGAAGGCCTCTCAGGCCGCATCTTCTTCTGCTTTCTCTCTTACCCCTCTAAATGACCCTCCCCCGACCCTCTTAAACGGAGATGACGATGGAGATCGGGCGCATAAATCGCATCCCAAGCTTGCTCAATGCCATAGCCAGCACACACAGGCTCTGTACAGCATGCCTGTGAAGAAAATAGTGAGTTTTGCCCACAATCAGTAAAGAGTAATGAGCATCTGAATCAGCCCAATCGCTATATCTGCATCAGATCAAGTTAATTAACATGAAGGTTAAGGTTTCTAAACCTTACAAGCCTCTAGTTTTGTAGGTTTTTAAATTATTATTGTCTGTTTTTTGGAGGGGAGCAGGGCGCTGGGCTTTCCAACCTTGGTAACACATGCTTCCTCAACTCTGTGCTCCAATGCCTGACTTACACCCCTCCTCTTGCAGCCTACCTTCAGGCGGGCCTCCACAAAGGTTCATGTGAGTTCCTCCTTTTCTCTCCGATCGTTGATCAATTAATATCAATGTTAGGTCAATTACAGGTCTTGGTTAACTACAAGAAAGAGATTGTATTCAAATTTAAAATTGGAAATTTGGCCTAAATCACCGCAGCCAGGTTTCTCAGAGGAAAAAAATGCAATCCCTATACAATGCGCCTATTTCCATTATTCTGAATGTAAATACAGTTAAGAAATGTAAATTACATTTGAAAATTGTGGGCATTTTGGGTCTATGCTCTTTTTAGATCACTTGCAAATCTGGAGGTCTATTCAGCCAGGGTGGAGGTTGGGATGATGAACATTCCTTTCCTGGTGCATATAGGTAGCCTGTCAAAGTAGTGGGCTCTTGAGTAAGGGTTGGTGCATTTACCTTCTCTTGAGTTTTACTTTTGGAGTTTATGGCTTTATGGTATTTGGCTGGTCATATATCTGTATTGGAATCCTAGTGAGTGGGAGTGGAGTGATGCCAACAGTCCCATGAAGTGTTTTCCTTTCTTAGAATACATAGTCATGAATGGGCTTTCTTGGCTGAGACATGTTCAGAGGATTTTTGCTCTGAGACCACATTGGGAGAGTTTATGAGATCACAGTAGTTATCTAGAAGGAAATTTTGGTATAGACTTTGGCATTATGATAGGAGGTGACATCTCCCATTTGTTGTGGTTATTATTAAATGGTAGGTTGCTTGCTAATTAGTGGAGAGCTATTTTGTGTGCGGATCCATTATGCCATAGACGCCAAGCTGCCAGCGAGTTTGCTTAACTTTGAATTAGGAGTAGTAGAGACTCCCAAGATGATTTGGTGTTCTGTAGTGTGACCCATTGGCAACTTCATGAGAAAGAGTTTACATAATTGGTCTCTATAGTGGGTTTAGCTTAGTTTTGTTCGCATATTTTCTACAGGGGTGGGGATCACGACTCTGCCCTCCTGGTGCAACTCATTGGCACCTTCACGAGGGATAGAGTTTACATCACTGGTTTCTACAGCGGGTTTGGCAGACAGGTACTTGTCTCGTAGGCTGCATCAGACATAAGCAGCCACCCTGTTACACAGAACTGCGGTTTGGCTGCTACCCCCCACCCCCCCCCCCCCCCCCGCGCGGCCGCCGGCGGCCCAACCCCACCCGGCCTTCTCTGTAGAGGCAGAAACAGATGCCTTTACCGCAGCCAGAAACTGCCTCTGGGCTCCCTTTTGTGAATGCGCCAAAAGTGCTTTGAATCGGCAATGGCTTGCAATTGGCTGGAAAGCCTTATTCTTTGGACGCTGGGTGTGGTGGAATCACCGGATGAAAGTATCTTGAGCGTGGATGTGACTTGGCAGGCCTTGTTGGGGAAGTGACTGTCTGGACCAGGAGTTGTATGAAGCCAAAAAATTTCTCTGTACCTCCGTCTTGTTGGAATTAGGGTTGCAGGAATGCACACACAACTTCAAGAAGATGAGGAAGCTTGAGCACAACACAGTAGTTTATTATGAGTGCCAAAAATGAAAGATAACAAGCCCTAGAAGATAATGGGCGTATATACAATGCACGGGGGAAAAAACCTCCTAGTGAGGGAAAAAGTGCCCCGGCGGTCCTAAGTGTGTTCACACACATCACTACTATAATATGGTAACAAATCCCCCCTGGAGTGATGCGGTGAACAAGAGCTAGCACTCATGTATAGGGAAGTGTCTAGCTATGTGGACGAATCCACAAAAGGGAGTAAGCCCAAAGCTTTGCGAAAAGCTTCGAACTTCTCACGAGGCAGAGCCTTTGTGAAAAGGTCTGCAAGGTTATCCTGTGTTGGCACATAAGCCAAACTGATCTCTCCTGCAGAGAGTCTCTCCCTGACATAATGGTAGTGCACCTCAATGTGCTTCGTACGAGCATGGAACACTGGGTTCCGCGCAACTGCCAATGCGCTCTGACTGTCAGTGAAGATGGTGGTGGCAGATGGCTGCCCAACACCCAAATCAGCCATAAGGCGTCTGAGCCACACACACTCAACCGTAGCTGTGAAAGCTGCCCTGTACTCAGCTTCACAACTAGAAGTGGCCACAGTAGGCTGCTTCTTGCTCAACCATGATATGCATGAGCTTCCAAGCATGAAGCAAAAACCACTCGTGGACACGCGTGTGTCATAACAACCAGCCCAGTCAGAATCTGAAAAAGCATGTAAATCTGGCGGCAATGATCCCCCCTTGGGATAAAACAACCCAAGATGCCGAGTACCACTCAAATAGCGAAAGATACGCTTCACTGCCTGCCAATGCTTAATGCCTGGGCTATGCATAAATCTGCTCACCTGTGAGACTGCAAACTGAATGTCTGGCCTCGTAATGCATACATAAATGAGGCAACCAACAGCTGTCTGATAGAGTGTGACATCAAAGTGATCTCCAGCATCATGAAGACTCAACTTCAAACCTGTCTCCATTGGAGTAGCAATAGGCTTGCAGTCTTCAAGGCCAAATCTCCGCAACAATGTTTCAATATACTTTGTCTGACACAAAGCAATACCTCCATCACACTGCTTAAATTGTATCCCCAAATAATGATGCAAATGCCCCAAATCTGACATCTCAAAAGAGGCATTCAAATCAGCCTTAAAATCAGCAATATGACTCTTATTTGGTCCTGTGAGCAGCATGTCATCGACATAGAGAGCAATGATTAGATGTACACCATCCACACGTTTAACATACAAAGTGCTTTCTGTTGGACTATTCTGAAACCCATGTGCAGTCAAATATGCATGTATTTTTTCATACCAAGCTCGTGGAGCTTGCTTTAAACCATATAAAGCCTTTTTTAACCTGCACACTTTGTTTTCCTGCCCTCTTTGAACAAAACCACGAGGCTGCGATACATACACCTCCTCATGCAAATCTCCATTTAAGAACGCAGTCTTTATGTCCAGCTGATGTACATTCCAACCATTATGAGCTGCTAATGCACAGATGCTACGAACAGTGGTCATACGACATGTGGGAGCAAAAGTCTCATCAAAATCAATGCCCTTCTCTTGAGCATAACCTTTTGCAACAAGCCTAGCCTTATGGCGATCCACTGTGCCATCAGGCTTACGCTTCAATTTGTATACCCACTTAGTGCCAATGGCCTTCTTGCCAGGAGGCAAGTCACATAAAGACCATGTACCATTCTTCATAATAGCATCGTATTCTGCTTGCATAGCAGCCATCCAATTTTCTGAACTTTGTGCCTCATCAAATGAAACAGGCTCACTTTCATCGCACATACTAGAAACAGCCAATGCATAACAATCTGACGCATAAGAGGCACCATGAGAGCCAGAACGAGTGCGACTAGACAAAGGGGCATCCAACTTGCTGTCACGCAAAGTCTGCACCAGCCATCTAGGCATATTCCTAGAGCCCTCAATCTCTTGTCTCTCATCCTCAAGTGCATCATGCACATCTGCATCAGATATAGGCTGATCTGTGCCATCATTTAAAACCTGCATAGGCTGAAAAACTGCCTCATGAGGTATTGCACTTGACTGTGCACCACTGAAAAGAGGCAACAATGTATCATAGACATCACGTGAGCTGATATCTGTCTCCTTAGTACATGAAACCAAGGGCTGAACTGCATCTTCCACAAATACAACATCACGGCTAACCAAAATGCGCTTTGTCTGTGGATGATACAAACGATAGCCTTTGCTCTCAGCACTATATCCAACAAAAATACATTTGACAGCTTTGTCATCCAATTTTCTGCGATGTTGCACAGGCACTAATGCATATGCCAGGCAACCAAAAACACGTAAATGGCCAACAGATGGCTTGCGGCCATGCCAAGCCTCATATGGAGTGACAACCTGTAATGCTTTGGTGGGACACCTGTTTAGTACATAAGTGGCACACATGACAGCCTCAAGCCAAAAACCATGTGGTAGACTTTGACTCTTAACCATACATCTTGCCATTTCCATGAGAGACCTGTTTTTTCTCTCAGCCACACCATTTTGCTGTGGTGTATACGGCACTGTACATTGGTGTTTTATCCCACGCTCTGCCAGAAATGTATTAAATTCTGAAGACATATACTCCCCCCCTCGATCTGAACGGAGGGTGCCCATCTTACTTTCTGACACATTTTCAGCCATAACCAAAAACTGTTTGAAGCACAAAAACACTTCGGACTTTGCCTTCAAAGGATATACCCATGCATGCCTGGTAAAATCATCAATGAAAGTCACGAAGTAAAGGTAGTTTCCAAATGATGGAGTTTGCATGGGACCACAAACATCACTGTGAACAAGCTGCAATCTGCGTTCAGCTCTCACTGATCCATCTTTGGGAAAGGAAGCACGCTGCATTTTACCCAATATGCAGCCCTCACAAACATGCTTGACAGGTGCCTCAAGCTTAGGCAAAGAAGACACCATTTCAGATTTCTGCAGGCGCAGCAAACTTGCAAAATTCAGATGACCAAAACGTGCATGCCACAGTTTTGCATCTGAAATAGCCTGCGTATCCATAATAGCACATGCTGAATCCTCTACACATTTGCCATCCATATTGAGCTTATACAGCCCTCGACATAGTGAACCAGATGCTACAATGTTGTCACCACAAGAGAGATCATGAACAGTACATCTGTCATCCACAAATTTTACCACCAAACCTGTTTTGGCAAATGCGGAGACTGACAGCAGATTCTTTTTGATCCCTGGCACATACAATGCATCAAAAAGTGTAAAGGTGTTGCCATTTGCAACATTCAGCACAATCTGTCCAACTCCTTTAACGGGATAAGAGGAGTTATTGGCACAAGTGACAGTATTCCCTGTGGGAGCAGACTCAAGGAAAGTGAATAAACTGCGCTGCGAGGTGATATGCTTAGTGGCACCACTGTCAAAGTACCATACATCTGAATCTACTGCAGACATACATGTGTCATGCAAAGATGGGTCATAACTGCACTGCGCATTGAATGCCCATTCTGTATCTAGCACAACATTAGCAGATTCATTGTTAGAAGGAGAGGCATCTGCAACAGCCATACCAGCCTCTTTCTTCTTAGCCTCTTTCGCAGCCAGCTTAGGACACGCTTTGATGACATGATCATTTCCCTTACAGTACTTGCAAAATGTCTTCTGTTTGTCACCCTTCTTCTCATCTTTGTCTTCCTTCTTTGGTTGCGCAGCATTTGCAGATTTCTGCTTACTAGAAGAAAAGCCAGCTTTACCTTTCCCGCTTCTCTGACTAGCACCGAAAGCTTGATCTGCGACACGCATACTATTCCTGTTTTGCCTTGACTGGTCTTCTTGCAGCAAAACAGAAACTAACTCCTCAAATGATAAGGCATTGGGATTGCCTTTCATCATCAAGCGAAGAGTGGAAGCAAAACCCTGATAAGAATCTGGTAGACCATTCAAAACAGTCTGCACAAGTGAACTGTCTGACAGGATTTCATCTGCAGAAATGAGCTGCTCTTTGAAATCCTTGATCTTTGTCAAAAAGCTATCCATAGAATCACCTTCGTTCATATGCTCATTCTCCAACTGTTTTCGGAGATAAGCAACACGAGCCTCATTTCTTGCCTGATACAATGTGGCAAGTACATCCCAAGCATCCTTAGAAGTCCTGCAGGAGCGAATATGTGGGATAATGGTACGTTTGACAGACAGCGCAATCAAGGCATGAGCCTGCGCATCTCTACCATCCCAACGAATCTGCTCTGCTGAAAGTGGTGGTTCTCGAACAGCTGCAACAGCACTTGTGCCTGCACCATCATCAACAGTACCTGTTTCTGATGTGTTTGCAGCATTCCCAGCCACAATAGGACGTGCATCAATACCCTGCACAATGTTCCATAACCCCTTTGCTACCAATACATGTCGCATCATATATGCCCACAATGGATAGTTGGTGCCATCCAACTTATCCTCAGCAGCCAACATGCGGAATACATCATTGTTGTCAGCCATGGCCAATGACTGTACTACTAGATGTAAATGCTGTCTGTAAGAGGTAAACCTGTATAAAATCGACCTGTGCTATGTAGCACAGCCCAAAACAGACGAATGGGCACCTGTCCTGCAGATTTTAATCTTGACAGAAAATCTGCACAGTAGGACGATTTTGCCTGCGCAGTACTTGGAATGCAAAAACGGAGGGCGAAATGACTTCAGATCAAAATTCTGAAAAAAACGAGCCCTACGGGCTCTCCCACGGCATATACTAACCTGCAGACGCTCGTGAAACCTCGTTGCAATCGGAGGAGATGAAGCGGCAGGTGCCGGTGATGCTGCCCGGGAGGAGGAAGCCTGCTCTGATACCAATTGTTGGAATTAGGGTTGCAGGAATGCACACACAACTTCAAGAAGATGAGGAAGCTTGAGCACAACACAGTAGTTTATTATGAGTGCCAAAAATGAAAGATAACAAGCCCTAGAAGATAATGGGCGTATATACAATGCACGGGGGAAAAAACCTCCTAGTGAGGGAAAAAGTGCCCCGGCGGTCCTAAGTGTGTTCACACACATCACTACTATAATATGGTAACACGTCTGTGCTTCTTCCCTTTGTGAAGCCTTGCTTTGGTAGAAAAGCTTAAAGGAAAACATATGATGTTGGTTGGTTTGAAATAGGCTGTGAAAGCTTTTACTGATTACTTTCTCATGTCTTGACAGGTCGAGTGGCAGGGTTCTGTGCCATGTGCGCCTTGGAAAGCCATGTAAAACAGGCCTTGTCAGCACCTGGAAGGGTTATTTCTCCAAACCATCTTGTGAAGAACTTGCGCTGTATCCAATGCTGCCACTATTTTGTTAAGAGTTTGAGCTCTCTTGACTTTACTAGGCCCTAAATTTGTACCACTTTGTAAAGTTTAAGAAGGGTTATGCACGGGCTGGTGAGGGTTCATGTTCTAGTATGCATGTGTATCTTGTTTTTCCTTTACTGTAGATTCTACCAGGCATTTCAAGGTCATTTCAGATGTGGCGGCAAGAGGATGCCCATGAATATATGCGGTATCTGATTGAGGCATTGCAGAAATGCTGCCCTATGGAGGCTTCTGCTGGTGGTTCATTGAACTCTCACAAAAGCTATATTCAAAAAATCTTTGGGGGGCGGCTTAGAAGCCAGGTAATATTGTATGCTTGTGGTCTCCGAGGTTCAATGCACCTAAGGTTCTGGCTTAGGTGCAACTTTCAAAAGGAAAAAAACTAGTGAAACTTTTACGAGGTCATACTTCTCGTAAGTCCAATTCGGTTATGCACGCGTATATGTGCTGCACGTTCGGGAAGACAGGCACTATGTGTACATTTATGTGTAAACACCAAACAAACTTCAAATCAAACACACGTGCATGTGCTTGCACACCCAAGCCTCATGCAGGCAGGCAGGTACTCCATGCACACACACATGCATACATCCTTTTATCCATGACAAAAGAATCAAAACTTTCAATCAAGCATCTGCACATGCATGTGCGTGCACTGCAATATAATCATGCATGCCTACGTGCGCGCACGCCACAACACAATCATGTATGCATATTTGCGCACACGTACAAATTTCTCCACAAAAGCCTGAAAACCCATTGAGCTCCAAAGCACTTGCATTTACAATGCAACCAAATCAACCAACTACCATTCGATACCATGCTATGGAACAACTTCTATGCGACCACATTCGACACAGCATGGGAAAAGGAAAGGCTGTAGTGTCTCCCACACTTGTTTTCTATCTTGGTTGGCTTGCTACTAGTGATGCACACTAAACCACTTTTGTGCATTTGTCATGTTGGATGCTTTTCAGGTGAAGTGCACTCAATGCTTACATTGTTCCAATACCTATGATCCATTTCTGGATCTTAGCCTTGAAATTGTTCGAGCAGAGTCTTTAGTGAAGGCTTTGGCTCGCTTTACAGCAGGCGAAGTTTTGGATGGAGACAACAAATATCAATGCAGTAAATGCAAGAAAAAAGTCCGAGCTTTTAAGCAATTTACGATCGACCAAGCACCACATGTGTTGACAGTGCAGTTCAAGCGATTCAGCAGTTCAGGAGGGTTTGGTGGTAAAATAGACAAAAAAGTTCACTTTGATAGGAAGCTTGATATGAAGCCATTTGTCAACAGGGGAGAGGTAATTGATTTGACTTGAACCTTTACATGTATACATGTGTGTGTGTGTGTGTGTGCGTGTGTGTGTGCATGCATGCAGGCATGTGCTCAGTACACAGGCATCCTTGGTTTATGCTAGTTATGTATGGTTGAAGATAGTACTGTATGTATGAACGAATTCATCCTTTGTAAGATAGTACTTTATGTTATATCTGGTTGAAGACATTATAATGTAGTGTGTGTATGTATGTATGTGGCCTTGGTTTAAGATAGTACTTTTGACTGTCTTTCTACAACTTTTTGTTTGACAGCGGTAATTTACGAAGGTCTTTTGGTTTTCCATGTGTGCTCAGGAGGGAGAGTTGAAATATTCTTTGTATGCAGTCCTAGTGCACTCTGGTTGGTCCACCCACTCTGGACATTATTATTGTTTCGTGCGCACAGCCACGGATATGTGGCATGTTTTAGATGACAGTCGGGTACGTTCAACTGCTTTATTGAGACCTCCATTTTTTCACTCGTCAACTTCTTTTGTGTTGTTTTCCTCAGCTTGGTCATCCCTTATTTGTGTTCAATGCAGTCTAACCTGATGTGCCATCAATTATCAGGTATCTCAAGTTAGTGAAAAGACTGTGCTTGAGCAGAAGGCGTACATACTTTTTTATGCACAGGACATGAAAGTCTTAGCAGCTCCCAATGGCAATCATGATGGAAAAAAAGAGACAGACACTTCTTGTGCAGATAAAGCTCATGGGAACGGTACTTCCAGTTCAGTCAAAGCTCAGGCGAATAGTACTACTTCTAGTGCAGCTAAAGTTCAGGTGAAGAGTACTTTGAGTATCAACCACCATGGCAATGGTGATAAAGATGCTTCTAGTGTGGCTAAAGTTCAGGCGAATGGTGTAAGTAGCAACAGCAACAGAGATGTTCCCCATGTGGCCGAAGTCCAGGTGAATGGTACTTCGAGTATGAATGGGGTCTCTAGTATGACTGCTGCTGCAAAGGCCTGTAGACCGGTACCTGTAGAAGCGGTTTTCAAAGCAAGCCTGTCAAATGGGTCTGGGGTTTCTGAAAGTCCCCAGTTGGCTGACAAGATAACCAAGACAAATGGGAGTCCACACCTTGAGATCAAGAGGAATGGATCGATGAAGCTTGTCTGCCCAACTGATACCAAGAAAATTAACATCGAAGAAACTGTGCAACAAATGTTAGGCAGGCAGGCTGCCACTAGACTGACTCAAAATGGGAACAAAGCAGAGAGTGGCTATGATATTGAATGTAAAGAAAATAGCAGCATTGCTGCAACTCCTATGTTAAGGATTACATCATTTGAAACAGCTGGTAAGCATGTTTTAACATCCTTTATATTTGTCTGGTGTTCTGATCGTAGTCTTGTTTTTCCCAGTTAAATCTCAAAGCCCATTCTTACTCTTGATTTGGCTCTCTCTTGCAGTTCCACAGTGGAGTGATGTGGAAAAATACAAAGGGAGTGATTTGGAGGCTCGAAATCTTCCCGATGAAACCCAGGCTCACTGCGGCCATGTTTTAGATGAATGGTGAGTTGAATGCAAGGTTGTAATTAAGGTACAGTTTTCGCCCACCCGAGCGTGTGAAGTAAATGCTGATCTTTCTTTCAGGGATGAAGCATATGATCGGGGAAAGAGAAAAAAACTACGGAAGAAGATTGTAGTGCAGCAGACATTTTCAGAAGATTCTGAGGGTTCTCATAATCACAAAAAGAGGAAGAAAACATGTGAAGAAAGTAATGATTTACTGCTTAACAGTGAGGGATGTCCTCACGGCAACTTATTTCAAGCTGTAGCTGGCAGTAAGTCTCAGGGGGGCGTTGATCCTGCCCAGCTAAAGAAGCATAAAAGGAGGCAGCGGACTTTTGGGCATAAGTTGTTTCTCAAGAGGCATCGTTTCAAACAACTCGGCAGAACTCGTCAGCACAGAAGAAAACGATGACTCAACTTTCGACTGCTCTCCTTGTCTACTACAAGTAAAAGCTTCTTCCATTCAAACACAATTGCAAACAAACTTTTCCATGCCAAAATAGATGGATCGTGATTTGTTGAAACTTGTATTCCATGCGTTATTACAAATGTAGAAATGGAAAGTTTCATTCACTCTAAGAGCTTGTGTTAATGTTTGATATGACCAGAATGCCTCTCTCCTTGTAATTGTTCATAGTTTTACTCCACTTTAGAAGGTTATTGAAGTCTGAAGGTAATGTGTGCGTGTGCATCCATGTGAAGGCTATTGAAGCATGAAGGCAGAGTATATGCAGGCACGTGTGGGTGTGTGTGAGTGGTTTCTGTGGTGCATGTACACGCATGGTGCATGTGTGCACGTGTGTTAGTTAAGTCTGAAGGCAGAGTACATGTGTGTGCAGGTGTCTGTGGTATGTGAGCGTGCATTTGTGTATCTGGAGGGGTACAGGGTCAAAGCATTGTCAGGCAATGGTGTGCAGCTGTCTGTGGTATGAGAGGGTGCATGTGTATCTGGAGAGGGACAGGGTCAAAGCGTTGCTAGGCAATGATGGGATTAACTTTTTGTGATGGTCTTGTATTTATTACATCTGCTTTTTGTCTGGCCTTGGTTGTGCAGGTAAAGTTGTGGGAAGTGATTGCTGTTCGTGGTATTCAGTCGTGGCAAGTGCTGACTGGGTTTTGGAGAGAACACGCTTGTCACCTCAGCATGTTAGGAAGTCTTATCCATATTGACGTGCTGTGGATCACATTGATGTCTTTGTGCTGTTTCTGCCAATTGCTCCGCATTGTCAGAGGTGCTCTCAATCGGCAGTATAACGTTGAGTGGTTCCTTTTAGAGCTGCTCTTTGCAGTGTGTGTGACATGTATATCACAAACACCGAGGAGATTCTATACGGATGGCAAGCTTTGAAAGACATGTTTTGCTCGTCTCAATTGAGAGTTTGATTTAACGAGGGCATTAGAAAATGCATTTGTGTAGAGGACCGTTGTAAAGGAAGAGTGTTTTCTATGATTGACGGAATTCATTACATTTACTGAAGAAAGTTGTAGCCCTAGGTGGAAATCCTGTGTGATGCAAGATCAATTCGAATTTTTGGTTACTTACAAGCTTTAAAGCAGTAGTGTGCAAATTGCAGATGCGTGGGCTTGATTGCTCATTTTCCCCCTCCCCCCTCTCTTTCTTGGGGGGTTCTAGTAGTCAGATCATTGAGTGGGCACTAAGAGGCTGATTACAGCTTAATGATGCAGTCAATTTTGTGTCATGCTATTTTTAATCTTCAACTGTGATATGCTTGTAGCCACTTTTATAATGATGATATTGGAGCAACATAGTGTATAAGGGGCATGCATGGATGTACAGGCAAAAATTATTCTTAGGTAGGCTTGTTGAGAACTACAGTACATAACTGGATTCATTTAATTTTTATTTAGCACCAGCCATCATCCTGGCTCTCCATCATTAGAGAAAGTGTTGAAGCCAGCCATCATCCCGGCCCTACATCATTGGAGAAAGTGCTGAAGCTCGGTATTGTGGTTTCCTGATGAAGATTTTGATAGTCTAAATAAACTCTCCCTCTTCCTCCCCTGGATATGCTTCTGTAGGCTTGGTTGGTGTAGCTGTTTCACACAACCCTCACAACCATTAATGGCTGTGCTCGGACAAGGGATGTGTGAAGCTGGAACAATGCATGCTTTCATGATGTGCACAAAGCTGAATGAATGGATGTTCATCTTGCAGTACTCATGAATGGGGAGTGTGGGGAGGGATGGTGTGAATGTGTATGTTAAAGCATAGCACATAATCTATGCTAGTCAATTTGATATGAAATGAAAAGCATGTCTCTAAGGGACTGTAAAACTTATGCTGTAAGGAGTTTGGGGACCGAAGGCTCCTTTGACATCATGGTTTACAGATTTGCCAAAACAAGTGGCTTAAGTTTGTAACAAGAAATTTAAGTGCAAGGCCATTGTATTAACTTCAGATGTATTCAACTTCAATTTAAGCCTCTTGAACCATGCATAGAAAGACTTAATTGGATGTCCATGGATAATAAAGAGAGTGGTCTTTATTATCCATTGTTATGGAGAGCCATATTTTCGAAAAATCATATTTACACACTTTCGTACACTCATAAAATAAGGCCATTATCAATATTTTTTTGTAAATTTATGCAAAAGGGTTAAAACCCTAGCTAGACCTTTGTTAACAAACCCTAGACATGGGCATTGACAAGCAAGGATATCACCACTCTGTGTGACTTGTTGGCTTTAGTAGATTGAAAGACAAAAAATCAAATCATGAAAGATAATATTAGGGAGTTTGTGAAATCTTAATTTTCATTTTGCAAGATGAAACAAATGGGAGCATGGTGAATCTTTTTAAGCTTTTGTCAAAACCAGTTCGTATCCTTGAAAAGCTTTTAAAGAGTAGATTTCAAATCCATTTTCTTCAACGGTGCTGGGTTTGGCTTACTGAAGATACACCAAAAAGTATATTAAAAGAATACTCTCAAAGTAATGGGATTTTCTCACAACTCTCTAATATGGTCTTATGAGGACAATTGTAAGAGACTAGATGCAAGTGTAGATATTAGTTGCAAGCTAACAAGAAAGATCTAGTAATAATAAAACAATTGATAGAGAGAGGACACACCACTAGGACCATCTCCTATTCTCAAGATAGCTTCACAAAGGGAATTCTTGTCCAGCCCCAACTCAGTCGGGCGGCCCCACTCCCCTCGGATGGGTTCAAATCATGTTAGAAAAAGCAAAAGAGGTGGCAGGTGGGCATCCATCTGAAGCCACCCTTACATATTGCTTACCATAAGAATGCATTTGCAAGTATGAATGTGCTTTATGACACAACATAGACGATCAGGAAATCTTTGTAAATACTAATTTAAGCTTTATACTTCTCCACATAATACAAATTACCATTTATAGCAGCCAACATGCTCATACAAGATTCAGAAACGGCTTAATACAGTTGAATTTTCATCAAAATTTGCTCTTATGTTTTGCCTTAATTCACAAGGCTAAATAAGCAGTTAGCTATTTTCAAGTATACTATTTAATTTGCCCTATCTCATTGCATAGTATAATTAATCTCATTTTCCCAAAACCCTATGAGAGTCTACATGGAACCATGCTTGTTTGGCAAGGCCAGCCAAATTATTGAACACACAACACAACCCATCTCTTTCAAGTCTGCTTCTTCAAAGCTGATTGCACTTAGTCGTGAACCCATCTCTTTCAAGTCTGACATGCCATCTCACTTTAACACCCAAGCTCAAGCACAAAACAACGAATAGCACGATAAAAGAAAGAAAGGAAGGAGAAGAAAAAAAACATAACCAACCCACTTCCTGTTCTCATTTATCCGGATGACAGTACTGCGATTGCCAACTCTCTAGCTCATGCCCCCTTCACATCAACAAGGGCGACTCTAGGTATCTCCACATGCCGGTAAGATAGCATTGCTACAGCCACAAATCATGCTGCATCACTCTCTTGTAAAGTCCCACACCTTTTTGAACACGCACTCACCACATAACAACCGTGCACTTACCCCCCCCCCCCCCGCCCCCCCAAAAAAAACCCCCTAGTCCCACTTTTTGAACACGCACTCACCACATAACAACCTTCCACTTACCCAAAAAAAAACCTATGGACTTTCTGAATTCTTTGCTTTTTAATGTGATTATGGATTATAAGCCTCGATGAAAAGGCTCCCCCCTTCTCTTCATTAAGAATTTCAGCCTTTCTTTATCCTAAAATGAGTAACAAATAAATTGAGTTAAACTTTTCCTATTGATTACTCTTTAGAAGTGAAAAATTAATTAGATTAGAGTGCTTTATTTCATCTTGGGATAAATTTTAAAGTAAATTTAGAATGTAAAAATTGAGAAATGGTCAGCCATACAAAGGAGGTTATGGTAAAATTTTCTTAAATTTTGTGGAAATAAGTTTTATCTTTATGTTATTCAAAAAGAATAATCTCCACCGTTTATGCATTCTAAAAGAAATTCTTTTTATTTTAAAAGTGTTATTCCTATTTTATGCATAAATAGAAAGATGCATATTAAAAGTGTTATTCCTATTTTATGCATAAATAGAAAGATGCATATTAGATATTTTTTTATTATAAAAGTGTTATTTTCATTAGATTCAATTTCTATGTATAGAAAGATGCATATCGGATATTTTTTTTAATTATAAAAGTGTTATTTTCATTAGATTCAATTTCTATGCATAGAAAGATGCATATCGGATATTTTTTAATTATAAAAGTGTTATTTTCATTAGATTCAATTTCTATGCATAGAAAGATGCATATCGGATATTTTTTAATTATAAAAGTGTTATTTTTATTAGATTCAATTTCTATGCATAGAAAGATGCATATCGGATATTTTTTTAATTATAAAAGTGTTATTTTCATTAGATTCAATTTCTATGCATAGAAATATGCATATTGGATATTTTTTTATTATAAAAGTGTTATTTTCATCATTAGATTTAAATTTTATGCATAGAAAGATGCATATTAGAAATCTTTTTATTTTAAAAGTGTTATTCTTGTTAAATTGATTTTATGCATAAATAGATGCATAAAGATTTTTTATATCAAAATTAGATTCTCTTTAATTCTATGTTTAATTTCCATGAATATTTGATAAATGAATAAGTAAATACTCTGAGAGGAAAAATTCTATCGTTTCATATTCACTCGGTTTGTAAAGAAAAAATTCAAAAAATCTATCGAAGTCGAAATATTGAGATAAATGATTAATTTATTCCTCATCGAAATTTGTGATTAATTTAGAAATCAATTAAGTGAATATTCAATGAATGAAATTCAGTGAATTAGTAATTGAAATATCACCCCCTTTTTGAGAAAGATAATTCAAGAAGAAAAAGAGATGTGAAGTAAATAGAAGTGATGAGATGTGTGATGTGAATCAGATAGATGTGAATGAAGGGATGCATAGATGTGATGTGAATAGAGGTGATGAGATGTGAGGTAAATAGATGTGACGAGATGTGTGATGAGAATCAGATAGATGTGAATGAAGTGATGAATAGATGTGATGTGAATAGAGGTGATGAGATATGAGGTAAATAGATGTGTGATGAGAATCAGATAGATGTGAATGAAGGGATGAATAGATGTGATGTGAATAGAGGTGATGAGATGTGAGGTAAATAGATGAGATGTGAGGTAAATAGATGTGTGATGAGAATCAGATAGATGTGAATGAAGGGATGAATAGATGTGATGAGATGTGAGGTAAATAGATGTGTGATGAGAATCAGATAGATGTGAATGAAGGGATGAATAGATATGATGTGAATAGAGGTGATGAGATGTGAGGTAAATAGATGTGAAGAGATGTGTGATGTGAACCAGATAGATGTGAATGAAGGGATGCATAGATGTGATGTGAATAGAGGTGATGAGATGTGAGGTAAATAGATGTGATGAGATGTGTGATGTGAATCAGATAGATATGAATGAAGGGATGGATAGATGTGATGAGATGTGAGGTGAATAGATGTGATGAGATGTGTGATGTGAATCAGATAGATGTGCATGAATGGATGGATAGACGTTTTCTTGGTAGCAGTGTGAGGACAGTGGTTATATGCAAATTACAAAATGTGTAAATACTTGTCCCACTAGGCTAAGATGAAACATAGGATCTAAGAAAATCAAGAATGGTGCTATTTGTAACTTCATTTTGACCATTTGACTCACTGGATAAAAGCAGTATAAAAATTAAGTTTTGTACCAAGATTGTCAAAAATAATGTAGTTCGAAATCACTACAAAACTTTATATCTCTATCATAGTTAATAATCTTTGGTAATCCATGATGCACAAACACTGGTTTAATGAATATATGTGTAGCTTGATAAGCAGTTAATGTATTTTTCAAGCAATTAAATAAGCATGTTTGTTAAATTTATCAACAATAGTTTGAATCATGTCATTCTTGCTAGTAAAAGGAAAACAAGAAATGAAATCCATTCTTAGTTGTTCCCAAGGTTCATTAGTAATAGATAAAGACATAAGCAATCCAAATTTCTTTTCTTTATAACTTTTTATCTTTTGATGTATAAAATAATTAGAAATGAACTTTGCAATGTCATCATGCATGTTAGACCAAAAGAAATCTCTAGCAACAATTTGAAAAGTAGAAGAGACACCTCTATGTCCAACATAAGGAGATTCTTCAATTATGACTTGCCTAAATGGTTGAGTGATGCGAAATTTCTTTTGAAATAACAGAAACCCATCATCATATGAGTGATCTAAATGCAGCAACCAATCATTATCCCTCATTTATTATATGCATCAAAAAAGTCAGAATCATTTTCATAGGTTCCTTCATGTTATCAAATGAAATACCCTCAATATAGATATGTTATTAATGCTAGGTCTTCTACTCAAAGAATCAACTACAAAATTTTCACATCTAAGAGTGTATTGAATAGCTGGCTAAAAACTTTGAATAAAAGATGCCCACTTAATATGTCTATTCAAAATCAAAGGTTTTGAAAAAGCAAATATTTGATGCTTTGTTGATCATTTTAATAATAATGTTGAACCCATGACATAATGCTTTCAAATTTTTATAGCATGTACACCAACAATCGGTTCTTTATCATAAGTGCTATAATTAATCTTAGATGGTTTCAATTTCCTACTCTCGAAGGCAATAGCATAGTTGTCTTGTATGAGTACAACACCAATTCTATGCCCACTGGCATCAATCATCACTACCACAAAGAATGGTCTAAGAAAATCAAGTAGTATCAATATAGGTTCATGTGTAAGTGTGTACTTAATAGAATTAAAAGATTTCTCATGCATGTTAGTCCAATAGAAAACTTTGGCCTTTTTCAACAGTTTAGTCAAGTAATGCGCTTTATAAGCAAAGCTTTTCACAAATCTCCTATAACATGAACACAATCTAAGAAAAGATCTCAATTCATGAATGTCCTTTGGTCTTGGCAAATTTCTAATGGTCTCTATCTTCTTAGGGTCAACACGAATTCCATCAGTAGACACAATGTGCCCAAGGTATTTAATCTCTTTTCGGAAGAAATTACTCTTTTTTGGATTGGCATAGAGTGGATTCTCCTTCAAAAGGTTGAATACTTTCTCTAAATGATTTTCGTGCTTATCTTCAACTTTGCTAAAGACTAAAATTTCATCAAAGAAGACAACCATAAAATTTTGGTGCTTCAAGAATATACGGTTTATCATACGACTAAATGTAGCTAGAGCATTAGTAAGTCTAAATTGCATTACTAAAAAGTCATAAATAACTCGTTTGCGTGCAAAAGGTAGTCTTGTAGACATCCTCTTCAACCATTCTAACCTGATGGTAACCTAATTTAAGGTTAATCTTGGAAAATACCTTAGTTTCTTTCAACTTATCTAAGAGATCGTCACACGGGGTATAGGATACCTATTCTTGACAATATTCTTATTCAAAGCTCGGTAGTCTATACACATGTGAAACGTTCCATTCTTCTTTTTGACAAGGAGAATGGGTGCTCCGTATGGTGAACTACTAGGCTTGATAAGTTTCCTATCAAGTAAGTCCTCTATTTGATTTTGGATCTCTTTTTGCTCTAAAATGTTTACCCTATAACGAGCTATACAAGGTGGGATGCTACCATGGATAATGTTTATCCTATGGTCTACTGGTCTCGAATTAGGAAAACCTAGTGGTAATTCATTCATGAAACAATCCAGAAATTATGAAATTAATTTCTTATGCGATAAGTTCTTAGGAGTTAGTTTAGAAGCAGAAAGCTCGTTAACCAAGACGAAATAAGTCTTCTCCTTTTTCCTCATGGCTTGCTTAGCCTGGGTGTGGCTAAGGAGTGCACATCCACTAGATTTCCTTAATCCTTTAAGATATATATGCTCACCACCATTAAAAATGAATGATAAATCATGAGAGTTGTAATCAATGCATGGGTTGTGCTCATGTCTCCATGGCATACTGAGGATAACATCATATGAATGAAGGGGTCAACGAGAAATGGAAATGGATAATACAACATGTTTCACTTCCCTAGTGTAATGATATTTAATTCCATAAAATGTAGTTTTAATCTTGTACTTAGAAGGAAAAACATCTAATTTAAGATCATGCACAAGATTTTCTGAAATAAAGTCATGTGTATTGCCATCATTATGCAATATACTTACTTCCTTGCCTTTAATTGTACCTTTCATTTTAAGAAGCATATGAGGAGAGATTTTCTTTTTGATGAGTTTAGGCATACCTAGATCATCCTATTCATCTTCTTTTTTGGAATTACTCTTTTTCTTGAGAGAAAAGTCATCATCTTCACCATCAATCATGTTGACTTGAGTGGTGCGTTTCTTCTTATTCTCTGGGCAATTGATTGCAATGTTTCCTCATTGTCCACAATTATAGCATTTAGGTATGAAAACTTGCTTTGGCTTCACATCTTCACTCTTCCTATTATTGTTGTTAACACCTCGTTTGTCATTGTTAGAAGCTATGCTTCTATTTGTATTGGTATTCCTACCAAACTTACAAAAAGAAACAAACTTTTTAAATTTGTTAGTATGAGACTCCTATGGTGGTTTGTTCTCCCTTGGTTCTCCATTCTTTTGCTCACAATTGTGGGCCAAAGAGATAGCCATGGATAGAGAGTGTGGTTAAAACATGTTGATCTCTGTCTTAAGTGTACGCTTCAATCTAGGAATGAATTTCTACTTTTGGTCCTTCAATCGCACTCCCTTGATGGCTTGAAGTTGGATAAGTGTTTTCCAAAATTTATCCACATACATCTGCACAGTTTCTTTGTCAAGTTGGCATAACATATCCCATTGTTGACACGCGATAGCTTTGTATTAAGTTGGGATAAATTTTTGTTTGATGAGCTTTTGAAATTCCTTCCATGTCCTTGGTCTATCTTATCCTTGCTTGATGGTGTTCCACCATAGAAATGCACTTTCATCCAAATGGTAACTTTGTCTTTCTCAAAACATTCTTTCCCAAAAAATAGTCATCGAGTTGACTAAGCCATGACAATAAAATCTTTGGTTCCTTTTTACAATCAAAATTCTAAAACGTGAATGATTTTCATCTATAAATCCGTGAGTGACTTTTCAAGTAGCTTGGAGGAATCTCATTTTTTCTTTGAAGAAGCCCCTTCAATTGACTCGATGATATGACAAACTTTGTTGTATGCAAGTGGAAGCCCCCAAAACTTGCTTTTGTCTCGAATTTTGCAAAATCTGAAATTTCAGCAAAAAGGGAAATTTGTAGTCTTTAATTTATTGGAGAAGGCATGGTTTTTGAAGCTTGAATTTTGGAGAGTTGAATGATTGAAAGTTTAGGGAAAATCTCTTTAAAGAAGCTATTTTTAATAGCTTTTAACTAGGGTAGGTAGCTGTAACATGTCCATCTTCAATAATACTATATGTCCATTTAATAGATGAAATTATGGTCCTTTTTATAATATAAAAATCAACATTTTAATAATTGAGCTATTTCTACTTGGAATCTTAAATTTTTGAGTCCAAACTTGAAATCTACACACATTTTTACTCTAATATATAATCATCTGGGTGTCTGATTGACGAACGAAATCCCGAATACGAAAACACCCCGGATAATTTCACCGAAAAACATTTCGATAGCCATCCGCCGCACCGGCACGCTAGCGTCCCAAAAAAGGGTCCCTATCCCAAAATATGCCTCCTTGGGAAACGTGCATAAAAAGACCTTACCATGGACCATACACATACTAGGGTGCCCACACATGGACCAAAAACCGGCCGCCCTAGCATATGTCTCCATTGGCTACCGCCACGTGGACACCCATGCAACCACACTAACTTGGAAGGTACATGCGTACCCCACCTTTGGCCCGCTTACAAGCACCACTCTTTCTCAAGGCCCATGCAGCCACAAGCTGATGTAATTTTCACGTACACCGTCCTTTCCACCTCTCCTTGCTCTCTCCCTACTTATACCCATACCCAGACTAGACCCTATATAAACCCCCCCAGTCCTAGCACCCCCCTCTATGCCCAGCAGAGCCGAATGTCTAAGTGGATACTCTCCCCGATAGCCCTCTACAGCCACCCTCCCAGCAAGGCCTTTTTCAGCCAAGCTCCCACCCCTCGTGTTTGTGGAGGGGATGTCCTCCACCTCCACCTCCCCCCCCTCCCCCTGTGTGAATAGACTTAAGGACAGAACCCTTCTCTTCCCCCCCCAGCCCTCTGGTTTTGTTTATAGCTAGCCTTGCTCTCAACTTAAGGCCACTCTACTGTTTGCCCCCACCCCCTATATAAAGAGACTTAAGTTAAGTGGCTGTTTTAATGATCACCGTGTAAGATCCCTAATTAATGAGAACTTGTCTATATATGTCACACAGTGTGGTAGGATTAATTAGAAAACAAAAATGATAGGTGAGTTGGGTGGAAAGTGGGAGGGTGGATTGCCCTGACGGAACCATCCTATGGGGACGGATGGACCTGATTAGTCGGGTAGCTTTTCAAAAAATCTAATCAATTGCACTACACTAGGTAAATAAATTCTATTTTAGAGGACTAGGTCAGTGGCTATCCCCCCCATGGATGGGGAAAAAGGAATTGCTTCTAGGAATCAAGGATAGAGGTTTCCCAGGATAGGTTGGTGACTCTATGGGTGATTCAATTTTTAGGACTATTTAGGAGACATGCTTCCCATGTGAGGTAGAGCTAGGTCTTATCTAGTAGTCATATCCTCGTATCTCTACACAGTCGAGGTTTGGATGACTAGGAAATTCTTTCAAAGGCTTAGTAGAATATCTTAAGGATTCCCCTTTTTAGGTTGGGGACCTTACAACAATCGGTATCAGTGCAGAGTTTTAGTTCCTAGGATTTGTTATTTAGGGTTGTTTTAAAGTATATGTTTTACCTCAATTAGATGTTGCTTGATAAAATACCTTACAATTTCTAGTTTGCCAATGCATCTTCGAGACAGCTTGTCTTTCTTTGAATTTTGAATTCTACGATACAATGATGCAAATACTCGAGAAGTTATCCCTCATCCCTCTCATATCCAAAGAGGGTGGAGTAGAGATAACTTTTGGAATCGTGGGCTGAGGTACTTCATCATCTGAGCAAACTAAATTGGGAATCTCACCATCAATTTGAAGTGGATTCGGTGGATCGAGAAGCTAAAGATGGTCCACTTATTCTAGTTTATGGGTACCCCTAGACTAGACAGTTACGTGACCATAGAAGGGAACCATATATAACAGAATTGTTGGGTGTATGACCAAGTAATGCAAGTCTTACCCGCCGACTGAGTAGCTAATATGGAACAAAATATAATCCATAGTCTACCTCCCCTACCATCAGTTTCCCATATCCTAGAAACCATGGCGAAACCCCCATATTTCACCTATGTGAACCGCTTGAGCCTTATGCCCTAGTTAAGCCTAAAAGTCTCTTTTATGATGAATAAGACTAAATACATTAGTCTCAAATCCTTGTAATCAATCTTGTCCTTGTAAATATTTGAATTACAAAATAAAATGATTTCAAGGTTTTACTTTTATATCCTGAGCGTAGTGTAAAGTATAAGTCTCATAATCCTAAATTTAATCTTGCAATGATGGCCAAGACGATCTTCTCCCCCCAATTTGTTATACCTTTTAATAGTAAAACTCATATTTCCAAGGGTGATTAGGCCTAATCAAGTCTACAATAACAATCAATGATCTCTATACAAGCTCATGATTATTTGCAACTCTTGCCACTCAACAATGATCAGCACAGTTGCAGGAATCATAGCAACCCTCAAAACGTTGAACACACTCCTTTTTATAGCACGAGTTTTGGGTTGTGGATTTCTCTGTATCGCCATTGATACTATTGCCCATATTTAGCCCAACTAGCGGTAGCATCCACACCTCTCATTGTCAAGGTACTAGGTTCGAATCTACACTAGTGGTAGTTACATTTTGTACACTTATGATTTTTTTTCCACTTCTATAAGTTCTTTCTACATCAATTACCATCTCATTGCATTCATCTCATTATGATAATCACATTGGAGCTTCAACATAACGAGTTTAGCACCCATTTCTTACTGCTTGTTCACAGTTGCATTCCATTTTAAAAACAAAGAGACTCTTCCACTTCCACAAATGATGTCAATAAAGTAGAACATTATGTTTTTTCATTGATTGGACTACCTTTGTTGATGTATGTGGGCCTTTGGGGGATATTTTGTTTCTCTCTGAGATCACCTTGGAGTTGCCTCTATCTCCCAAGCTGCATGTTGTCTTGCATCATCTTCAACCTCCTCATCTTCTTTACCATAATTTTCTTCTTCTTCTCTTTCTTCTTTCAATTTGTCTTGGGCTGCGTATTGTATTGCACACCACTGACGTCTTCATGAATGTCTTCTTCTTCCTCTTTTTATATGTCTTTTTTGTAGTCACCTCCTCTACTGCTATGTCTACTTCTTCTTCTTTTTCCTCTACTGCTATGTCTACTTCTTCTTCTTTTTCCTCTATCTTTTGTCTTGTTATCTTTCTTTGCACACTTTGGGCATCTCTATAGCATCCCACCTTTGAAAGTGTTGACCTGCATTCTCATACCATCTCTCTGTTTTTCATTCAAAGGACTATTTTATGCCAAAATGCTGGAGGAAGCATTTGGCTTATGTTTTTCTAGGAAGAGGTTCGTTGGAATAGCTTGCAGGGAGTCATCAAGGGACGTTGCTTGCGGCAAAGCCTGCTGAGGTCTTGACCAGCCTTGGTATGGTAAAACTGGTGTGCTTTCGGTAGGATGGGCGAGGATCGACAAAGCGGTCCCTGAGTGAAGTGCTAGGACACCTAAGGAGGATCCTAGAGGGTTCTGACTAGGCGATGCACGGGCTCGCGGTTGCTAGGACACCCATGCGTACGTCGAGGAAGATTTCGGATGGACAAAAAGGAAAGATTTTTGAGAACCAAATTATTGGATCTCGTTTGGTTGGCCAGCTGGTCTTCAATGAAGAGTTTAGAGGATACATTTTTGTAATACAATGGACTCAAAATTTTGGAAAATGATGATCTGAAATATTATGATTTCTATTGAAGGATTGTTTTTAAAGCAAGTCAAATCTATTGTAAATGGCAAATTCATATTGGGTGTGTACGTGGTTACCTACCTTGATTTTTGCATGAATCGCTGGCTAGGGGGCCTGGGAACCTTTTCCTCGGTACCCGGGCAAAAACCCAACCAAATCTTTATAAAGGAATCCCACCAATTTAGTGGTCGAGTGGTTGGCTAACCCATGGGCCAGATGGGGTTAGGCTGGATCGGAGGATTCTTGAGAAACAACTAGATACGATGATTAGTTACGTTATTTAGTTTTAAATCCTGAGAAGACCTTGTTCTGTGGGAGGGGATCATCGGTTGTGCCTCATAAATGAGGAAAAAAGCGGTGATTCCATGGACCAAGTGCAAGCCTCTTCTTGATCTGACCATGTGACTTCAGGTTTGGTCAGATCAGTTTTTCTAGTTAAGACTTGACTCAGAGTAATTTCCCCTGCCATTAGAAGGTTTTTTTCAATTGGCAGAATCGCCTGTGCCTTTTGGGCGAGGGCTCTTCCAGGCCTGATCGTCTCGGAGGGGCTTGGGCTAGCCTCTTGTCCCCCAGACATCCGCGAGCAAGGCCTCGAGTGTGTGGACCCCGCCCCGCACGGGAGCCCGACGCCACTTTCGCTGCCGACAAGAGCCTCGAAGCAGGCGAGGGACCTCACAGCTGGTAAGAGCCTTGTTGAAAGCTAATAAGGATAAACATATTCTTATCAGAAATTGATAACAAAAACTTAGAAAAAAGCATTTTCATAATGTGTTTTCATTCCGTAAGCTTCTTTAATGAAGAATTTTTAATCAAAGAAATTATTTTTATAGATGGAAGTTTCGTACTTATTTGGTATTCCTGACCTCACCTAGTCACAAGACATACTACATTCGCCTTTGAGCATCTCATCTCTTCCACTACTGTAACTCGAACAAGCCGAGTCAGATTCGCACGCCATTTCGAGGATTTATATTTTCCTGACCCAGCGGAGAGATGACAACATAAGTGGTTTGCAGAGGGCAGTATGTCCACGCCTCTTGCAAACCGGCGTGCAACACTGAGGCGAAATCTCTCATTGGCCATGATTCTGATAAAGTTGAAAGTGGTACATGGTGTCATTCTATATCATTCAATGCCTCAGAATTTTAGACTCTCATGCCAAATCTATAGACTCCTTAGTCACTTTATTCCTAAAGGAGAAGATAATAACTCCCTTGGCAATAAGTGAATGTCTGTATCAGGGCATGGCTATGGCCCAAGACCGCCGTCTTATGCGTCTCCCGAGGAGATTTTAATTTTTGGAACCGAGTTGCTCTATGTACATATTGAAACTTTTATATAAATAAAGAAATGTTTTGTGGAGAAAAATTCCCTGCTGTGTATAAGTGATTGTTTATGGACGAAGTGATAAAGAAAAATCTGTTATCGGACATATGTCATAGATCTCCAATAAGATCATTTGTCTTGTTTAAGAAATTTTTTTTCGAACCTCTTAAGTCTTAGGATCTTGTGGACGATATCAAAAATAAAAATTTAATAATATATCATTTTTTGGCAGAATCATGAGACGACGAGGAAACCGTGGCCATCAGCGAGACCCTCTCCCTGAAGATGATGAGCTTGACCCTGATGTTTGCAAGGCTCTTCATAGAACTTAGCCAGGACCCTTCAAAGGAGAAGGGGAGAACCTAGGCGAGGCTATGGAGAAATGGGTGGAAGCCATGGAAGAATATTTTGACGTCACCGGCTACAATGAGCAAAGCAAAATGGCTCTTTCCAGGCTGAAGATAGTGGAAACAGCCAGGGTGGCATGGAGGAACCATTGTGACACCAACCGTCTGGACAGAAATATTTAGTCCTAGAACGACCTTAAAACCTATTTAAGAAAGAGATTTTGTCCCCCCTGGATTTTTGGAAACCAAAATGAATGAATTCTTAGAGCTGAAGCAGGGGAGCAAAACCATCGAGGAATATCACCAGGCCTTCACTCTTCTACTTAAATATTCACCACCTCTAGATGAAGAGCAAATCATGGCCAGGTTGATTCGGGGAATGAACAAACCCTTGGACACACTGGTCAGTGTCCATGGTGGCTGAAGTTGTCAGAATGGCAAAGGACTTTGCCAAAGCCTTCATCGTGAAGAGCAAATCATGGCCAGGTTGATTCGGGGAATGAACAAACCCTTGGACACACTGGTCAGTGTCCATGGTGGCTGAAGCTGTCAGAATGGCAAAGGACTTTGCCAAAGCCTTCATCGTGAAAGTCCCGCCAAAGCCAGCTCCCTCATCCTTTAAAAGATTTCAGACACTGGGAAGTTCTTCCAACTTTTTGCCTCCAAAGACACACCAAGGTCCTAACGTGAATGTGGAGACCGGAAGTTTCAGAAATAAAGGAAGACCTTTTCCCCGAAGTACATTCTCAGGAACTCCGGCTCTCTCCATGATGCAAAGGAAGAGCTTCAAAGCGAGAATAGATGCTTCGGATGTCAGGGACTTGGGCACCAGCTCAAGGATTTCCCATCTCCTTTTGTGGGCCAAGGAAGCCACGGTCCCAAAGTTCCGAGAGACAGACTCCTTCATATCAGTCCAATCAGGGTCCCCCGCGCGCGCCAGGATCAGGGTAGCCCAAGAAGAGTGCCAGCTCAGCCTCCATGCAAAGCAGTTTCCGCACTCCCTCCCAGAATTGGAATAACCAAAGAGAGAGAGTTCCACCTTAGTATGCAGCTGCCAGAGCAGTCACCATAGTTGAGGAAGTGGAGGAAGAGAAAGGATAGATCTATGTAGCAATAGAGCATCAGGGGAATAACCATCAGTTCTCAGTCCTCCAAACTCCAACAGAGTACTAGGGTAAGAAATTCAAGCTTTTGATTGATTCAGGCAGTACTCATTCTTTTATTTCACCAAGATGTCTGCGTAAATCAGTCCTAAATCAAAAATCAGGGAAACCTATGCAAGTGGAATTAGCTACCTAGTGGGAAGATTCTTTTCACTCACCTTGAGACTGACTTTATTCAGTTTAGCCTAGATAGGAACATAACAGAGCGCCAGTTCAGAGTCTTATCCCTGGGAATATATGATGGAATCCTTGGAAGGGATTGGCTCCAAAAGAATCAGGTTGACATTCATTGTCACAAAGAAACCATCTCTTTCCTTGACCTTCATGAGAATAAAGTTCAAGGAATTGAAATTTCCGGATCCCCAGTGCTGCAATTAGTCAAGGCTTCCAAATTATTAAAAGGGCTCAGAAAGAGGCAAGTTGTGTATGTCGTTAAAATGAATCCGATAGACATAAAATGCAAGGCTAAAGAACCAGAGTGGTTAAGTGAGTATGCAGATGTATTTCCTGAAGAGCTGACTGAGATGCCTCCGTCTCGTGAAGTAGATCATGAGATTGAATTAACCCCCGAAGCTCAGCCAGTAGCCCAACGTGCATACAAAATGCCAGTCCCTGAAGCCATAGAACTTAAGGAACAATTAAGACAACTATTAGAGCAGGGATTTGTCAGACCCAGTGTCTCACCTTGGGGTGCGCCCGTTCTCTTTCAAAAGAAGAAAGATGGAACGTTAAGACTCTGTATTGACTACACAGAGGACTGAATCAATTAACAATTAAGAATAAGTATCCTATTCCTAGGATTGATAAACTTCTGGATCGATAAGTGGAACCCAAATGGTCACAAAGATAGATCTCAAATCCGAGTACTACAGATCAGAATCAAGGACCAGGACATCCCAAAGATAGCATTCAATACTCACTATGGGCATTATGAGTTCACAGTCATGCCGTTTGGATTGACTAATACCCTGGCGACATTCAATCGTCTTATGCAAGATATTCTCAGAGAATACTTGGATGATTTTGTTCTTGTCTTCTTTGATGATATCTTGGTATACTCAAAGAATGCTGTAGACCATGAAGATCATGTGCGCAAGGTCTTGGAAATCCTAAGGAAACACCAACTCTTTGCAAAGAAGAGCAAATGTTCTTTCTCTGTTGACCAGGTGGAATACTTGGGATTCATAGTGTCAAAGGATGGGATTTCTCCTGACCCCGCAAAGATCCAAGAAATTGTAGAATGGCCAGAACCCAAGTCAGTAAAGGAAGTCAGAGGATTCCTAGGATTAACCGGATGGTATAGGATCTTTATACCTAGGTATGCTCAGATAGCATCCCCCTTAACTAACCTTCTCAAGAAGAGTACACTTTTTCAGTGGACTGCAATGTGTCAGAGTGCCTTTGACAAGCTAAAGATAGCCTTATAGTAACTAACCCTGTTCTTAAATTGCTAGATTTTACCAAACCCTTTGAGGTAGTTATTATTGATGCCAGTGGATTTTCCTTAGGCGGTGCTCTAATGCGGGAAGGTCATGCAGTGGCCTATAAATCCAGAAAACTCAGAACACGTGAGAGGAATTATGCCGTCCATGACTTGGAGTTACTCTCAGTAGTGTATGCTCTGAAATTGTGGAGACATTATCTTTTGGGACAAAGGTTCACCTTGATGATGACAAATCATCAAAGTTTGAAGTGGATCTTCACCCAAAGGGATCTCAACATGCATCAAAGGAGATGGATGCAGACCTTGCAGAAATTTGATTTTGAAATAAAGTATCGACCGGGGAAAGAAAATGTGGTTGCAGATGCGCTCAGCACAGTAGAAAAGCCTCCTTGCTTGCAATAACAGTAGTGTCAAATCCATTGATCAATGAAGCAAAGGAGAAAATCTTGTAGGATAAATTCTTTGCCCCTATTGCTACCCTTTTGATGCAGGAAAGCAAGACTCCTCAGGAAATGAGTCAAGTTCTTGGTGGATACAAACTAGATGAAGGATGCATGTATTATAATAATCGGCTATGTATCCCCAATGATGAGGGAATAAAGGGAAGAATTCTCAGAGAAGCCCATGATAGCCTGATAGTAGCTGGACATCCAGGGTTTATAAAAACCTATATGTCTGTGAAGAAAAGCTTCTTCTAGCTAGGACTCAAAAAGGATGTACTTGACCATGTGCGGAAATGCTTGATGTGCCAAAGAGTCAAGGTAGAGAGAGTCAAGATGCTAGGGAAACTGCAGCCTCTAGACATTCCACAGATGAAGTGGGAATGCATCAGTATGGACTTTGTCACTGGATTTACCTTCAGTGCAATCAGGTTACAACTCCATTTTTGTGGTAGTTGACAAGCTAACCAAAGTTTCCCATTTGATTCTAGTGAAAGAAACATACTCTACAGTGGATGTTGCCAGAGTTTTCCTTAAGGAGATCTTGAGATTGCATGGTTTACCCAAGAAGATAGTAAGTGACCGAGATCCCAAATTCACATCAAACTTCTAGACTGCGTTCTTTGAAGCAGTAGGAACTTTCTTAGATCTCAGCAAAGCCTATCACCCCGCCGAAACAGATGGCCAGACGGAAAGGGTGAATCAAGTAATTGAAGATATCCTTCGGTCATGTTGCAGTAGGGAACCCAAGAAGTGGTTAAGTCATCTGCATTTGGTCGAATTCGCTTACAATGCTTCTTATCATCAGAGCATTGGGATGAGTCCTTTCAAAGCTTTGTATGGACAAGATTGCCTTACACCGTTGACTTGGTCTGACCCATTGATCAGAGTCAAAATGTCCAAACAAATGCTTGACGACATGGACCAGAAGATGCAATCAATCCGTAAAGATATAAAGGCAGCCCAAGACAGGCAAAAGCAGTATGCAGATAAAAAGAGATATGAGAGAGAGTTCAAAGAATCAGATATGGTCTTCATTCGAGTACCACCAAAAAGAAGTTCCTTATCCTTAGGGAAGTACAAGAGGTCTCCCCCATATACTGTGGGCCATATGCTGTCATAAAGAAAGTGGGCAATCTAGCCTACAAACTTCTTCTACCTCCCTATCTCAAGGTACATGATGTATTCCATGTCAGCTTGCTTAAGAAATATGTACCTAGCCCGAGTCACGTGCTTGATGTGATGAAAAATTGATCTCTCTGACTCAAGGTTAGATGGTACTCCAACTTGAGGAAATCCTTGACATTCGGGAGAAGATTCTCAGGAAAAGAGTCCTCAGAGAATTCTTTAGTAAAGTGGAAGTTCTTCCCTCTAGAAGACGCCACCTAGGAGAAAGAAGAAGAGTTGGCAAAGGATTACCCCCACTTTGCAAGATGAGAACATCTCGCATTTTTCAAGTGGGAGAGGATGTAAGATTCCTCCTCGGGCTGAATATTGATTAAGCCTCTACTTCAATCCCTTGTAATCATTCTATGTTTCTGAATACAAGAAAATATTATTTTTCCTTGTTTGGCCTAGTGAGATAAAAATTTCTAGAGAGAGTGGTAAATCAATATTGGGATATTTTTGGATAAATAAATTCTACAAATATCAAAAAAATGTTTCCCTGAAATAGAAAATCAAAATAGATTTTTCAAGGTGCAATTGGAATTAATTAAAAATGATTTAGAAGACCTTATCCTAAGGGTCAAGATTTTTTGAAAATTTTGGATTAAGGTTCCTATGGACCAATAAGATTAATCCAAGTGTTGGGACAAGATAAATCCAAAGAATAAAAGAAAATACCCAAAAATGAGTAAATGCCCACATAAGATGAAGAGTTGACTAAGTACTAGGTTTATTAGTTAAAAATTATGAAGTATTAATAAAAAAAATGAGATATTTTGGAGTAATCATTCATTTTTGACACATGCGTAAGGAAAAGGGGGCCCTTCAAGGAGGCGCCTATTTCACATGTGTGGATGAGTTTTAAACTAAAACATAATAGCATATTTTTATCTCTCCTCTCTCCTAAATCAAACCAAATAAAAAAGGGAGCCAAACTGGTCCAAACTTCTTATCCAAATTCAGCCAAACTGAAGCTAGAAAATTCTAGAACTCAGTTGGACTCAATTAGTGGCCTCCCTCACCTATAAATAGACCCTCATTCCTTTGTATTCTCATGTGTGAACTAAACTATGCCGGTATTACTCTAAGTTAAGCTTATTTTCTATTATCCGCTAAAAACCCTCTACAAATTGAAGAGATTGGAGCTTCTCTCTCTCTTCAATCTTCCTTGGAGACTCCAACAACATACCAAACCAATTGATTGGTTGGGGGCCGGGCCTCTACTGTGATCAAAGAATCAAGTAATTTAGGAGGTTAAGTGTGAATTATTATCTTCTTTTTCCTAAATCTCCAAATGTTTCTCTTCTCAACCCCTCTCAAGCTTGAGAAGCATTAATTTGAATGGCTTTTGAATACTATTTTTCTTTAATGTATTGTAATGAAGAAACACATAAATTTTCATTTATGCTTAATTTATAATGGTTTTTAAGCATTTCTCTCTCTCCCCCCCAAAGAAGGGTCATTTCTATGACCTATTCTCAATTCGAATGAAACTTCTCATGAAGCATTTATCTAATCTAAAAGTAATTTCTATGCTTGTCTAATTGGAGGCTAAAATAATGGCTTTTTAATACTTTTAGGCTATTTAATTTATGGTAAAATTAAGAATCAGTCCATAATTGGATAATGATCCAATTAGTGGTTATTCTAATCACATGAATAATACTAAACTTTATTCTTTCAAATTTATTTAGAATTACCAATAATAGCAGCAGAGCTATGGTAAAATTTTTGTAAAATTAACACATAAATCATTTTCATTCATAATATGAAAAGAGGACTTCCTACCATATTCTAGGATTAATCATCCTAGATTAATTGAATGATTCTCATTATAATCATGAAAAATTAATTTTTATATTTATGCATAAATAGTTAATTAGAAAAAAGAGAAATTTTTAGTAATCCAGTTTTATGTTAAAAGAGTAATTTTCATGACAATAGAAATCCATGTATTCAAATGAAGAAAGAGAAAAATTGTGATGCTAAAATTATGTATATTTTATTTAAAAAATCAAAGAAGGATTTTAGTTAAATTTATCTTTTTGTGTAGATAAATTTAGATGATGAAAGAGGAATTCCCACCATATTAGAATTCAAATATTTAAATGAGAAAAGTGTAATTCCTAGTGTAAAGGAATTAATGAAAATTTTTATTTAAATTTTTAAGAGAAAATTTAGTTAAATTTATCTTTTTGCATGGATAAATTTTAAATGATAAAAGAGGAATTCCCACTATATTGGAATCCAAATATTTAAATGAGGAAAGTGTAATTCCTAGTGTAAAGGAATTAATGAAGATTTTTATTTAAATTTTAAGAGAAAATTTAGTTAAATTTATCTTTTTGTATAGATAAGATTAAATGATGAAAGAGGAATTCCCACCATATTGGAATTCAAATGTTCAAATGAGAAAAGTGGAATTTTTAGCTTAATGGAATTAATGGATATTTTTATATAATTTTAAAGAAGAATTTTAAGAAGATTTAATTTATGGTAAAAGAGGAATTTCCATGATAATTGGATTGCACTCATTAAAATGAGAAAAAGAAGGATTTCAAGTTTATTCAAAAAATAGGTATTGATATTTTAGTTAAAAGAAGATTTTTTATGATATTTAAGAAAAGATGGATTTGAATTAAATTTTAGTGTCAAAAGATGAATTTCCACCATAATTCTACATTAATCACTAAAATTCATTAGAGAGCTTCATTAACATTGAAGAACCATTCAATTGAATACTTCTCAAGCTTGAGAGGGGTTGAGAAGAGAAAAACATTTAGAAGATTAATAGAAAGTCCATAAAGTCCCACTTTACCTCTTGTTTAGCTTGATTCTTTAGTCTTAGGAGAGGCCCCCAACCAATCAAATGGTTAGTATGTTGAGGAAATCTCCAAAGAAGGTTGAAGAGAGAGAGAGAAGCTCCAATCTCTCCAAATTGTAGAGGAATTTTAGAGGATAATAGAAAATATGTTTATTTTAGAGTAATACTGGCATGGTCTAGTTCACAGATGAGAATACAAAAGAATGAGGGTCTATTTATAGGTGAGGGAGGCCATTGCCTGAGTCCAACTAAGTTCTAGAATTTTCCAGCTTCAGTTTGGCTGAATTTGGACAAGATTTGGACTAGTTTGGCTCCTTTTTTTATTTGGTTCCAGGAGAGAGGAGAGATAAAAATATCTTTATATTTTTGAGTTTAAAACTCCTTCACATGTGTGAAATAGGCATCTCCTTGAAGGCTCCCCCTATCCTTGCCAACAAGGTGTCAAAATGGTATGATTACTCCAAAATATCTCATTTTTTTAAGTAATATTTCATAATTTTTAACTAATAAACCTTGTACTCAGTTGACTCTTCATCTTATGTGGGCATTTACTCATTTTTGGGTATTTTCTTTTATTCATTGGATTTATCTCATCCCAACACTTGGATTAATCTTATTGGTCCCCATAGGAACCTTAATTGGACTATAATCCAAAATTTTCAAAAAATCTTGACCCTTAGGCTAAGGTCTTTTAAACCATTTTTAATTAATTCCAATTATACCTTGGAAAATTTATTTTGATTTCTGTTTTAGGGAAACATATTTTTGATATTTGTAGAATTTATATATCAAAAAATATCTCAATATTGAATTATCACTCTCTAGAAATTTTTATCTCACTAGGCAAAAACAAGGAAAAATAATATTTTCTTGTATTTCAGAAATAAGGAATGATTACAAGGTATTGAGGTAAAGGCTTATTTATTATTCAGGCTAAGGAGGAATCTTACATCCTCTCCCACTTGAAAAACGCGAGATGTCCTCATCTCACAAAGTGGGGGTAATCCTTCGCCAAATTTCTCCTAGGTGGCGTCTTCTAGAGGAAAGAACTTCCACTTTACTAAGAATTCTATGAGGACTCGGCTCCTGAGAATCTTCTCCCAAACGTCAAGGATTTCCTCAGGTTAGAGTACCATCGGGCCTTGAGTCTCGGAGAGATCAATTGTTCATCATCAAGCATGTGACTTGGACTGGGTACATATTTCTTAGCAAACTGACATGGAATACATCATGTACCTTGAGATGGGGAGGTAGAAGAAGTTTGTAGGCTAGATCGCCCACTTTCTTTGTAACAGCATAACGGTCCATAGTATCTGGGAGAGAGCTTCTTGTAACAGCATATGGTCCATATAGTATATGGGAGAGAGCTTCTTGTAACAGCATACGGTCCATAGTATCTGGGAGAGAGCTTCTTGTAACAGCATACGATCCATAGCATCTGGGAGAGAGTTTCTTGTACTTCCCTAAAGATAAGGAACTTCTCTTTGGTCGTACTCGAATGAAGACCATATTTAATTTTTCTAACTCTCTCTCTGATCTCTTTTTATCTACATACTACTTTTGCATATCTTGGGTTGCTTTGATATCTTTACGGATTGATTGCATCTGCTAGTCCATATCATTAAGCATTTGTCTCGACATTTCGACTTTGATCAATGGGTCAGACCAAGTCAATGGTGTAAAAAGGCAATCTTGTCCATACAAAGCTTTGAAAGGACTCATCCCAATGCTTCAATGATAAGAAGAATTGTAAGCAAATTCGACCAGATGCAAATGCTTTAACCACTTTTTGGGTTCCCTGCCCCCAGTATAACCGAAGGATATCTTCTATTACCTGATTCACTCTTTCAGTTTGGCCATATGTTTTGGGGTGATAGACTGTGCTGCTGAGATCCAAGAAAGTTCCTACTTCTTTGAAGAAAGCAGTCCAGAATTTCAATGTGAATTTGGGATCTCTGTCAGTTACTATCCTCTTGGGTAAGCCATGTAATCTGAAGATCTCTTTAAGGAAAACTCTTTCACTGGAATCAGATGGGCAACTTTGGTTAGTCTGTCAACTACCACAAAAATGGAGTTGTAACCTGATTGCACTGAAGGTAATCCAGTGACAAATTCCATATTGATACATTCCCACTTCATCTGAGGAATGTCTAGAGGCTGTAGTTTCCCTGGCATCTTGACTCTTTCTACCTTGACTCTCTACACATTAAGCATTTCCGCACATGATCAAGTACATCCTTTTTGAGTCTTGGCCTGAAGAAGCTTTTCTTCACAGACATATAGATTTTTATAAACCCTGGATGTCCAGCTATCAAGCTCTCATGGGCTTCTCTCAAAATTCTTCCCTTTATTCCCTCATCATTGTTGGGGATACATAGCCGATTACTATATTACATTCATCCTTCATCCAATTTGTACCCAAGAACTCGACTCATTTCCTAAGGAGTCTTGCTTTCTTGCATCAAAAGGGTAACAATAGGGGAAAAGAATTTGTCCTACATGATTTTTTCCTTTGCTTCACTGATCAATGGATTTGACACCACTATAATTGCAAGCAAGGAGGCTATTCTGCTGAGCGCATCAGCAACCACATTTTCTTTCCCCAACCGATACTTTATTTCAAAATCAAATTCTTGCAAGGTCTGTATCCATCTCCTTTGATGCATGTTGAGATCCCTTCGGGTGAAGATCCACTTCAGACTTTGATGATCTGTCGTCAAGGTGAACCTTTGTCAAAAAGATAATATCTCCACAACTTCAGAGCATAAACTACTGAGAGTAACTCCAAGTCATGGACGACATAATTTCTCTCATGTGTTCTAAGTTTTTTGGATTCATAGGCCACTGCATGACCTTCCTGCATAAGAGCACCACCTAAGGCAAACCCACTGGCATCAGTAACTACCTCAAAGGGTTTGATAAAATCTGGCAATTTGAGAACCCTTGTCTTATGCTAGGGTGGTCTTCGCTTTTGTTGGTGGTGCTATCAAAGATAAGCACCGTTTGACTCCATGGTGGTATTGACCAATAGGTCCGACCTTATAAGCGAACAAGCTTTAGGAGAGTTCACTTTGTCAAAAAGAGGGTTATTTTGCACCAATCTACCTGATTGTAGGTGCATGGAAATGCGGAACTACTATGCAGAACCCCCTTGTGAAAAGATTGTTTTTGTTTTTGGAAATGGTACGGTTGTACACTTTGAAGTGGTACGGGCATACACTTTCAAAAGGAGAAGGGGACGGGCATACGCTTCTCAGGGGGAGATGGCACGGACATTCGCTTTCTAAAGAACATGGGCGGAGCTTCAAAAAGGAAAGAGCGTGTGCTTTTGAAATGGAGAGGGAATGAGCGTTCACTTTCAAAAGTTGAAAGGAATTGATGTTCACGCCGCGAAATGGAGAAGGAATGGCAGTACCAAGCTGGGGTCAAGAAAGGAATGGGTGTGGCAAGGCTTCCATAGGTGTTCGCTTCCAAAAGAAGAAAGGAACAGACGTTTGCTTTTCTAAATCAAGTGCAAGAGGGAATGTCACGGGCATGGCAAAATTGGCATGGCAATGGCACACATAATGAGGCTCTACGTACCCTTCAAGAAGGAACGGTCGTGGCACTATCAAATTTAGAGATTCTTAAGACTTGTCTCAAAGAAAGGGATTGGCATAATTAGATATGAAGTGGAATTGGGTGCACTAGATAATCTAGAATCCTCATATGTGGATTGTTCATTATTGTAAGATTCCTCCTCAACCTAAATAATAAATAAGCCTTTACCTCAATACCCTGTAATCATTCCCTGTTTTTGAAATACAAGAAAATATTATTTTTCCTTGTTTTTGCCTAGTGAGATAAAAATTTCTAGAGAGTGGTAATTCAATATTGAGATATTTTTGGATATATAAATTCTACAAATATCAAAAATATGTTTCCTTGAAATAGAAAATCAAAATAAATTTTCCAAGGTGCAATTGGAATTAATTAAAAATGATTTAAAAGACCTTAGCCTAAGGGTCAAGATTTTTTGAAAATTTTAGATTATGGTCCAATTAAGGTTCCTATGGACTAATAAGATTAAGGTTCCTATGGACTAATAAGATTAATCCAAGTGTTAGGATGAGATAAATCCAATGAATAAAAGAAAATACCCAAAAATGAGTAAATTCCCACATAAGATGAAGAGTTGACTGAGTACAAGGTTTATTAGTTAAAAATTATGAAATATTACTTTAAAAAATGAGATATTTTGGAGTAATCATACCATTTTGACACCTTGGTAAGGAAAGGGGGAGCCTTCAAGGAGGCACCTATTTCACACATGTGAAGGAGTTTTAAACTCAAAAATATTAAGATGTTTTTATTTCTCCTCTCTCCTGGATCAAACCAAATAAAAAAGGGAGCCAAACAGGTCCAAATCTTGTCCAAATTCAGCCAAACTGAAGCTGGAAAATTCTAGAACTTAGTTGGACTCAGGTAGTGGCCTCCCTCACCTATAAATAGACCCTCATTCTTTTGTATTCTCATCTGTGAACTAGACCATGCCAGTATTACTCTAAAATAAGCATATTTTCTATTATCCTCTAAAAATCCTCTACAATTTGGAGAGATTGGAGCTTCTCTCTCTCTTCAACCTTCTTTGGAGCTTTCCTCAACATACTAACCATTTGATTGGTTGGGGGCCTCTCCTAAGACTAAAGAATCAAGCAAAACAAGAGGTAAAGTGTGACTTTATGGTCTTTCTATTAATCTTCTAAATGTTTTTCACTTCTCAACCCCTCTCAAGCTTGAGAAGCATTCAATTGAATGGTTCTTCAAGGTAAATGAAGATCTCTAATGAATTTTAGTGATTAATAACATAAAGTTTACATTTATGCTTAAATAAAAATGTTTTTTAAACATATCTCTCTCCCCCCCAAATAATGGTCATTCCTATGACCAATTCTATATTCAAATGATGCTTCTCATGGAGCAATTCTTAAATCTAAAAGTAAACTCTGTGCTTGGAGGTCAAAGAACTGGCTTTTTAACGCTTTTATGCTACTTAAATTATGAAAAACTTAGGAATCAAGTCCATAATTGGATATTGATCCAAATGATAGTTATTCTATCATATTGTATTACTAAACTTTATGCGTTTCAAAATTATTGAAAATTATTAGTAATAGCAGCAAAGCTATGGTACAATTTCTCAAAAATTAACACATAAATCATTTTCATGCATAATATGAAAAGAGGACTTCCTACCATATTCTAGGATTAGTCATCCTAGGTTAATTGAATAATTCTCATCATAACCATGGAAAATTTGATTTTAATGTTTATGCATAAATAGTTAATTAGAAAAGAAGAAGAATTTCTAGTAATTCATTTTTATTATAAAAGAGAAATTCCCATGACAATGGAAATCCATGTATTCCAATGAAGAAAGAGAAAATTTGGAATACTAAAATAATTGATATTTTATTTAAAAATTAAAGAAGAATTTTAGTTAAATTTATTTTTATGCATAAATAAATTTAAATGATGAAAGAGAAATTCCCACCATATTTGGAATTCAATCATTTAAATGAGAAAAGTGAAATTTCTAGTATAATGGAATAAATGGATATTTTTATTGAAGAGAAAATTTAGTTAAATTTATTTTTATGCATGAATAAATTTAAATGATGAAAAAGGAATTCCCACCATAAATGGAATTCAATCATTTAAATGAGAAAAGTGGAATTTCTAGCATAATGGATATTTTTATGTAATTTTTAAGAGAAATTTTAGTTAAAATTATTTTATGCATGAATAGATTTAAATGATGAAAGAGGAATTCCCACCATATTTGGAATTCAATCATTTAAATGGAAAAAGAAGAATTCTTGGTATATTTAGAATATTAAATATTTTTATTTAATTTTAAAAAAATTTAGATAGATTTAATTTATGATAAAAGAGGAATTCCCATGATAATTGGATTGCACTCATTAAATGAGGACATCCCAAAAACAGCATTCAATACTCGCTATGGGCATTATGAGTTCAAAGTCATGCGTTTGGATTGACTAATGCCCCGGTGACATTTAATCATCTTATGCAAGATATTCTCAGAGAATACTTATGATTTTGTTCTTGTCTTCTTTGATGATATCTTGGTATACTCAAAGAATGCTGCAGATCATGAAGATCATGTGTGCAAGGTCCTAGAAATCCTAAGGAAGCACCAACTCTTTGCAAAAAAGAGCAAGTGTTCTTTTTTTATTGACCAGGTGGAGTACTTAGGATTCATAGTATCAAAGGATGGGATTTCTCCTGATCCCACAAAGATCCAAGCAGTCGTAGAATTGCCAGAACCCAAGACAATAAAGGAAGTCAAAGGATTCCTAGGATTAACCGGATGGTATAGGATCTTTATACCTAGGTATGCTCAGATAGCATCCCCTTTAACTAACCTTCAAAAGAAGAGTACACTTTTTAAGTGGACTGCAATGTGTCAGAGTGCCTTTTGTCTACATGGTTGTAGACGTGTGTCTTCCTCCTTCCATGGAGAGGAACAGACTCCCTTGCGATTGTAAGTATGTGGTTGTAATTTTTTAAGAAATGGCTTGTTTTGTTTTATTAATTATGGTATGTGGTTGTAGACATTTTCCCATCAAGCTATATTGAAGAACAATCTTTGAGAAGCCTCACTGGTGTGTTTAGTGCTTTTCATAGTACAATAGGTGAGCTTATGTTTCCAAGTGAGAATCATAGATCTCTCTTCAACAAAAATATATTCTTTTACACACACTCTTACAAAGTCCCTTCTCGGCCTACAGAATATGGTAGCCTTGAGAAGATCCCTATGGACTCTTTACATAGTGTAGAGTGACCAATTTTGGATAGGTGGAGTGTTAATTCTTTAAAAAAACAAGATGTATTTTGACATACACTCCTCCTTAAAATTCTCTAAGGCCTCTAAGTCTGTGGGGCTTGGATGGTTTGCCCCAATCCATCTATTTATATTTATGTTCTCTAAGCTTTCTCCACAACCCACCCCAACAATGTTCATTTGTAAGAAATTACAAATTGAAAAAATTAACAATGTCTTGGGAATTGGATGGAATATTGTGGAGGGGTTTCACTGAGGGGACATCTACTCATGTAAAGTGGTGCCTTCAAGTGTGGCCTTTCGATACTTGAAGACTTGTCAGAGCTTATCCATTCAATTTTTCTATGAACGATGGATAAAGAAGAATGGGGAGTGGGTTCCCTTGCAATCAAGTGAGGGTGTGGATACACCCATAGATTTATCTGTGACTCTTCCTGATGGTTCAATTGAGGTGGTGAATGGAAGCAATGAATGGAGCTTAGGAGATGTTCGAGAGCATTTTCTCATTCTGGGATTTCAAGATGTCCAAGAAGCAAGCATCAAGATTGGCCGACAAAAGGTGAGCTTTAATATTTGTAAATTTGCATTGCTTTGTGTTTTTTGTGTAAGATCCCTGTTCCCACTGAGCAACGGATTCGGGGTACTAGCAGCGGAAGTAGCACTTCTCGCGCGGAACAGGGGTCCCACACTCGGGGCCTCGCCCACGGATATCCGGACAAGAGACTAATCCGTCGGTTTGTCCAAAACCGAAACCGGAAAAACTTCCTTTACCCGGAAAGCACGGCGATTCCACCAGGATAACTCTTTACTCTAACGTAGTCAAGATCATTACTGATCAAACTGATCTGACTGCACCTTTAACGGTACTTGGTCAAATCAAGGAAGAGCTTGCACTTGGATCATTGGGATCAACGCTTTTTTCCCCATCAAGAGGCACAGCCGTTGATTCCTATCCATAGAACAATTTCTATCCGGGATTTACTTCATCTATCGTAATAATAGAAATTAAATCTCGATTTACGGATCCATCAGTCCAGCCTAACCCCATCCGATCCCATGGGTTAGCCAACCGCCCAACCACTGTAGTGATGGGATCCAATTTGGAATTTGGTTAGGTTTTGTCCTGGGTACCAAGGAAAAGAGTTCCAAGGCCCCCTAGCCGGAAGTTCATGCAAACATAAAACTAGTCATACCACTTACACACCCGCCTTTTTCTTAGCATCAACTAGCTTTAAAACAATCCTTTAATAAAACCATTATGTCACTGATGACAAACCTCAAAATCTCTGGTTGAATCCTTATTTCCAGTCATTCTTTCATCAGTATACTTATGGCATCATTGGCAACCAGAACGCTCACCACCTGTTCTCTCAGGGGCCTTTTCCATGGTTCCTAGCTCATAGTAACCAGCAATATATTCATATAATAGAATGGAATCTCCGTGGAAGATCAGCAAGAACAACCCACAGATCCATATAAAAGAGCCATGGACTCATCTGTTGAGGACCAGCAAGGTCAATCAACCAGATCCATGCCCGGTTTCAGAAAACAACTCTTACTCCTTATTCCAATATCTTCCACGACGCACGTGTGGGTATCTTCGGCGACCCAGAGCCCGAGCACCGTATGGTCAGCACCCTCTAGGATCCTTCGCAGGTGACCTAGCGCTTCACTCATAGGCCGCTTCCTTGGTCCCTCATCCACCGTACCGGAAGCTCACCATTTAAATCGAGCCGAGGCTGGTCAAGACCTCGATCGACCTTGCTACGCGAGACGTCCTCCATTGACTCTCCGTCAGCAGTTGCAACTTTATCAGTTCAGTCTTCATGACCTTAATCCTCAAGACGGTCAAAATGCTTCTCCAGCATTCTTGACATAAAACAGTCATTTACAAACAGTCACAAATACAGTTTCTATAACGAACTCTTGTCTTTCCATATTATCCACTCTCGGACCACATTACTTATTCCACATTCCATTCAGTGTGTACTCGTTCTCATCCATTCACTCATATAGACTACATTATCTCACATACATCTTCATATTCATTATTCTACATACATATCCATGTTCGTACGTCCACATCATACATCCAATTTCACATTCATACATACGCATCTACATGCATACATCCACATCTACATTCATACATCCATACCTCCATTTCCACATCCACATATCCACATTCATATTCATACATCCACATTCACATGCATACATCCATTTTCACATCCTCATTCATACATCCACATTCATATACATACATCCACATCCGTATATACATCCATACATTCACATCCACCTCTTCATTCACAATCACATCCATACATCCACATCTACATACATACATCCACATCTGTATCTACATCCATACATTCACATCCACCTCTTCATTCACAATCACATCCATACATCCACATCTACATACATACATCCATACATCCACATCTATATACATACGTCCATTTTTACATCCTCATTCATACATACACATCCACATACATACATACACATCCGTATCTACATCCATACATCCACATCCACATCAACATTCACATTCATACATATACATCTACATGTATACATCCACATCACATTCATACAACCATATTACATCCATTCTCGTCCTAACACATCCCATATACATCTTAACACATCCTAACTCATCTTAACACATTCTATCACATCTCATACACATCTTATCACATCTTTTTACATCTCATACACCTCTTATCACATCCTATCACTTTCCATACGCATCTTATCAAATCTTATCACATCTCATACACATCTTATCACATCTTTTTACATCTCATACACCTCTTATCACATCCTATCACTTTCCATACGCATCTTATCAATTCTTATCACATCTCATACACCTCTTATCACATCCTATCACTTTCCATACGCATCTTATCAATTCTTATCACATCTCATACACCTCTTATCACATCCTATCACTTTCCATACGCATTTTATCAATTCTTATCACATCTCATACACATCTTATCACATCTTTTTACATCTCATACACCTCTTATCACATCCTATCACTTTCCATACGCATCTTATCAATTCTTATCACATCTCATACACCTCTTATCACATCCTATCACTTTCCATACGCATCTTATCAATTCTTATCACATCTCATACACCTCTTATAACATCCTATCACTTTCCATACGCATCTTATCAATTCTTATCACATCTCATACACCTCTTATCACATCTTATCACATTTCATATCTTTTTCTTTAAAAAAAAGAGAATTCTTATATTTGATATAAGATTTCTCTACACATTTATTTATACATAAATTCCATTTAAGGAGACTAACACTTTCGAAATTAAAATCAATCTTTTATGCATCTTCTTATGCATAATTTCAATTTGGTAGGGAATTACACTTTTAGAATGAAAGAATTTCTCTTATGCATCTAAGTTAAGCATAAAATCCATTTATGAGAAAAATCACACTTTTAGTATAAAAAGAATATCTTTTATGCATACCTATATGCATGAAATCCAATATGATAAAAGTAACACTTTTGTTATAAAATTTTTTCCTTTATGCATACTTCTATACATGAAAATTAAAAATGATAAAAGTAACACTTTTGATATAAAAAATTTTCCTTTATGCATACTTCTATGCATGAAAATTAAAAATGATAAAAGTAACACTTTTGATATAAAATTTTTTCCTTTATGCATACTTCTATGCATGAAAATTAAAAATGATAAAAGTAACACTTTTGATATAAAAATTTTCTTTTATGTATACTTTTATGCATGAAAATTAAAAATGATAAAAGTAACACTTTTGATATAAAAAAATTTTCTTTTATGCATACTTCTATGCATGAAAATTAAAAATGATAAAAGTAACACTTTTGATATAAAATTTTTTCCTTTATGCATACTTCTATGCATGAAAATTAAAAATGATAAAAGTAACATTTTTGATATAAAATTTTTTCCTTTATGCATACTTCTATGCATGAAAATTAAAAATGATAAAAATAACACTTTTGATATAAAAATTTATCCACTATGCATACTTCTATGCATGAAATAAAAATGGTAAAAATAACACTTTTGATATAAAAACTTATCCTTTATGCATGATATTAAAATTCAATTTCTCCATGATTGTAATGAAATTCTTTCAATTAATCTAGGATGATAATCCCTAGAATATGGTAGGAAGTCCTCTTTTTATGCTTTGAATGAGATTATTTTATGCATAATTTTTATAAAAATTTTGCCATAGCTCCGCTGCTATGACTGATAAATCTCAATTTTTCTAAGGGATAATGCTTATCATTAAGGAAATAATTAAAATGATCTCTAATTGGATTATTAATCCATAATGGATTGAATCATTAATATACATAAACTAAAAGCATAGAAAAAAGCCATTAATTTGGCCTCAAGCATAGCTTAATCTTGGGTTAAGGAAAAGCTTTATGAAAAGCTTGATTTGGATTGAGAATGGGTCATGAGTATGACCATTTCTTGAGTGAGAGAGAGAATTTACATAAAAATCATTAGAATTTAAACATAAATGAAAATTAACTTCAATAGCATTATGTAACTCTTCACTACTATTCAAACTTCAATAGCATTTAAAAAAAAACCATACCAATTAAACTTCTCAAGCTTGAGAGGGGTTGAGAAGAGAGAAACATTGAGAAATTATAGAAAGATCAATATTCACTAATTACCTTACAACTTGCTTGATTCTTTGTTCACGGTAGAGGCCCCCAACCAATCAATTGGTTAAGTATGTTGATGGAGCCACTAATGGGGATTGAAGAAAGAGGGAAGCTCCAAAAACTAGTGAATTATTAAATGAATTCACAGTTCTTGGCTTAGGTGGAGTAGAGTAACGATGCATAAACACTATCTATTTTTCAACAAGGGGGAGGCTTCTATTTATAGGAAAAATTGAGCTCCTAACCAAACAAACTGATTCTAGAATTTTCTAAATCAGTTTGGTCAATATTTGACCATTTTAGGTCAGTTAAGCTAACTTTTTGGAACTAGACTTGAATGAGGAGAGAGAAGAGATGAAATATCTCAATTTTTATGAGTTTAAAACTCATTCAAGCATGTGAAATATGCACCTCCTTTAAAGAACTCCCCTTCCTTACATATGTGTCATAATGGAATCATTTTAATATTGCTCATAGTTTTTTACTAATAAACCTTGTACATTTTCAACTCTTCATCTTATGTGAGCATTTACTCATTTTTGGATACCCAAAATATCTCATATTTTTAATATTGCTCATAGTTTTTTACTAATAAACCTTGTACATTTTCAACTCTTCACCTTATGTGAGCATTTACTCATTTTTGGGTATCTTCTTTTTACAAATTTGGATTTATCTCTTCCCTACACATAGATTGATGCTATTGGCCCATAGGAACCTTAATTGGACCATAGTCTAAAGATTTCTGAAAATCTAGACCCTTAGACTAAGGTTCTTTATACCTATTTCCAATTAATTCCAATTGCACATTGGAAAATTCTTTTTGAATTTCTGTTTCAGGGGAACTCATCTAAATTATAAGAGATATTTTTCTATCCAAAAATATTCAAAATCTGAATATTCTCTCTCTAGAATAATTTTTCTCTCTCTAGGCTAAAATAGTTAGCAACAGGGTCTTTATATTTCTGAAGAGGGTTGATTACAGGGGAAGATACTAGACATCAAAAAGGGGTTGGGGGAGGAATCTTACATTCTACCCCACTTAAAAAACGCGAGATGTCCTCATCTCGCAACTTGTGATAATTTCGCAAGATTCACGAATATGAGACTTAGAGAAAAATTTTAATCAAGATTAACCACCAAGATAAGTCTTAAAGAGAGCAAGATTCGAAATACGAACAAGATTTAAACTTTATTCATTCTCGGAACTTATACAGTAAAGATAGAGGAACTCTTTACACTTCCATAAGCCCGTCCATCATATGGTCACAAAAGCAGTCCTCACAAGCTGCACAAGTATAAGGTAACTCATCTATGGGAATGATTCTGTGGGTTATTGCTGCGCCTATCTCAGTGGTATGAGGTGTTCTAACAAAAGGACCTCTGAGAGGCAAACCAAAAACGGGATAAAGGCATATCTTCTGATGAGGAAGAAAACACGCCAATAAGAAGACCCGCTCAGAAAACCCAGGATGCCTTGATCTCATGACGCAGTAGTATCGGGGACCCAAACCCAAAGCTTCAATAACCATGGCCAAGCGGACATTGTTACGAAAGTGCTGCTGACCCCAGGGTGTTACCCTAGTTATGTCTTGATAGGTCCGCCATTTTGTCTGCGCTACAGAAGTTCCCAAGTGAGGGAAAAGTGAGCGCTCATACTGCTCTATAAAATCTTTCTTCACAGACTCCCTTGCGTCTTGAAGGTGAGAAATCATCATGGATAAAACTAATTCTTGTTGCTAAGCCATGAAGGAGATTAAGAAAGAAAGAAGATCGATGGAAGTAAGATTACTGTGAATGACAAGTAAAAGTTACGACTTATATAAAGGAAGGAGCTAGCGTAACTTAGAAGCCAACGGTAACTTGCCACTGAAGTTTTACCGTCTTTCCATGATTTGGGTTTGGCACATTTTTCTATAGAAGGTATTCAGAACTTTGAGATGAGGAGATAAAAGAAGTTCGTAAGCTAAATCACCTACTTTCTTTGGTCCACAATATCTGGGAGATAACTTCTTATACTTCCCAAGAGATAAAGAACTTCTTTTGGGCCGTACTCGAGACCAAAACCTTGATATCCAAAACATCGATTCTCACTTTTGAACTCGTTGTTCTGAATCCTTAAAACAGGTGGGACTCTTGAGAAGTATTCAGGAAAAAGGTTCTTCCTTTTTTTAGACAGAATCTTTCTTTTATTTTAGAGAGAGAATAATTATAAGATCAGAAAGGGAGATTCTTACTCCTGTATACCTCTAAGGTTGGGGGAGGAATCTTACATTCTACCCCACTTAAAAGGTGCAAGATGTCCTCATCTCGCAAGGTAGAGGACAACTCTTTTTCTTAAGATCCAATTTATTCTGGGGTTCCTTATATTCTGGTCAACCCAACAGAATACGGGGATAATTATCCCTTATATAGAACTCATCATTAAATAACAATTCATTCAGATCATATCATTCATATCTTTAACACGATAATGGTCCATTAGTCTGAAAACTTTCCTTCTGAACATTCCTCCACAGGAATTTTAGTTAAGCAAGTTCTCAATTTGTCATCCCTTAACTTAATCTACCGTCTCAAGTGTTAACAGTAGCAATCTGATAGCACAATCCACTAATCTCATAGTGATTTGCTGAAATCATTATCATCATTCCAGTTATGAATATCATCACTGGGACTCGTCCCATTCATCCTCATTGTGGTTTCGCTCAACTTATTACATTTCAACTAAATTTCAGAAATCGTCATTTTTCAATCAGAATCCAATTCAATTCATCAATTCTCAAACAGAATTAAAAATCATATCAACCACATTCGAAATCATCATCTGGATAGCATTAACGCTTATAATTTCAAGTCTTAGATTTACTCGTATATATTGTCGGTAAAGAGCTGCAGTTATACCCTCGGTATATACGGATAGTCATGATACTCGAAACTATAAGGTAAATACCATCATGTCTAGGTCTCAAGCAAGTCAGGGTTCCATACAATTGCGGTACTTCCAATTGAAGACCCAATTACTAATTTACGAATTTCAATTTGAATTAACAATTTGTATGAATTATATCAAACAATTACAACCTTTTTGTGCGTCTTGATAAACTTTTGACATAATTTTCTCCTCAGTTGATCTTATTGGAGATCTATGACTTAAGTCTGATAAATAGATTTTTCTTTATCCGATCGTCCGTAAAAAAAAAGCATTTGTATATTTATATACAAGTTGCAATAATTACATAGAGTGGCTCGGCTCCAAATTTCAAAATCTCTTCGAGAGACGCATAAGACGACGGTACTGGGCCATAGTCATGCCCTGTTACATAAGTTCTCTAACTGCGAAGGGAGCTATTATTTTCTCCTTAGGGATAAATCGACTAAGGAGTCTATAAATTCGACATGAAAGTCTGAAATTTCGAGGTGTCGAATGATATAGAATGACACCACGCACCATTTTCAGCTTTAACAGGATCATAGTCAATGAGAGATTATGCCACAGCATTGTATGGTGGTTGCAATGGGCGTGGACATATTGCCCTGCAAACCACTTATGTTGTATTCTCTCCGCTGGGTAGGAAAATATAAATCCGCGAAATGGCGTGCGAGTCTTGCTCGGCTTGTTTGAGTTGAAGCGGAAGAGATGAGATGCTCGAAGGCAAATGCAATCATATCTTGAGACTGGGTGAGGTCGGGAATACCAGATAAATGTAGAACTTCCATCTATAAAAACAATTTCTTTGATTAAAATTTTTTCATTAAAGAAGCTTACGGAATGAAAATACATTATGAAAATGCTGTTTCTGAATTCTTATTACCAATTTCAGATAAGAATTTAATTATCTTTATTAGCTTTCAAAACCGCTCTGATACCAACTGTAAGATCCCTGTTCCCACCGAGCAACGGATTCGGGGTACTAGCAGCGGAAGTAGCACTTCTCGCGCGGAACAGGGGTCCCACACTCGGGGCCTCGCCCACGGATATCTGGACAAGAGACTAATCCGTCGGTTTGTCCAAAACCGAAACCGGAAAAACTTCCTTTACCCGGAAAGCACGGCGATTCCACCAGGATAACTCTTTACTCTAACGTAGTCAAGATCATTACTGATCAAACTGATCTGACTGCACCTTTAACGGTACTTGGTCAAATCAAGGAAGAGCTTGCACTTGGATCATTGGGATCAACGCTTTTTTCCCCATCAAGAGGCACAGCCGTTGATTCCTATCCATAGAACAATTTCTATCCGGGATTTACTTCATCTATCGTAATAATAGAAATTAAATCTCGATTTACGGATCCATCAGTCCAGCCTAACCCCATCTGATCCCATGGGTTAGCCAACCGCCCAACCACTGTAGTGATGGGATCCAATTTGGAATTTGGTTAGGTTTTGTCCCGGGTACCAAGGAAAAGAGTTCCAAGGCCCCCTAGCCGGAAGTTCATGCAAACATAAAACTAGTCATACCACTTACACACCCGCCTTTTTCTTAGCATCAACTAGCTTTAAAACAATCCTTTAATAAAACCATTATGTCACTGATGACAAACCTCAAAGTCTCTGGTTGAATCCTTATTTCCAGTCATTCTTTCATCAGTATACTTATGGCATCATTGGCAACCAGAACGCTCACCACCTGTTCTCTCAGGGGCCTTTTCCATGGTTCCTAGCTCATAGTAACCGGCAATATATTCATATAATAGAATGGAATCTCCGTGGAAGATCAGCAAGAACAACCCACAGATCCATATAAAAGAGCCATGGACTCATCTGTTGAGGACCAGCAAGGTCAATCAACCAGATCCATGCCCGGTTTCAGAAAACAACTCTTACTCCTTATTCCAATATCTTCCACGACGCACGTGTGGGTATCTTCGGCGACCCAGAGCCCGAGCACCGTATGGTCAGCACCCTCTAGGATCCTTCGCAGGTGACCTAGCGCTTCACTCATAGGCCGCTTCCTTGGTCCCTCATCCACCGTACCGGAAGCTCACCATTTAAATCGAGCCGAGGCTGGTCAAGACCTCGATCGACCTTGCTACGCGAGACGTCCTCCATTGACTCTCCGTCAGCAGTTGCAACTTTATCAGTTCAGTCTTCATGACCTTAATCCTCAAGACGGTCAAAATGCTTCTCCAGCATTCTTGACATAAAACAGTCATTTACAAACAGTCACAAATACAGTTTCTATAACGAACTCTTGTCTTTCCATATTATCCACTCTCGGACCACATTACTTATTCCACATTCCATTCAGTGTGTACTCGTTCTCATCCATTCACTCATATAGACTACATTATCTCACATACATCTTCATATTCATTATTCTACATACATATCCATGTTCGTACGTCCACATCATACATCCAATTTCACATTCATACATACGCATCTACATGCATACATCCACATCTACATTCATACATCCATACCTCCATTTCCACATCCACACATCCACATTCATATTCATACATCCACATTCACATGCATACATCCATTTTCACATCCTCATTCATACATCCACATTCATATACATACATCCACATCTGTATCTACATCCATACATTCACATCCACCTCTTCATTCACAATCACATCCATACATCCACATCTACATACATACATCCACATCTGTATCTACATCCATACATTCACATCCACCTCTTCATTCACAATCACATCCATACATCCACATCTACATACATACATCCATACATCCACATCTATATACATACGTCCATTTTTACATCCTCATTCATACATACACATCCACATACATACATACACATCCGTATCTACATCCATACATCCACATCCACATCAACATTCACATTCATACATATACATCTACATGTATACATCCACATCACATTCATACAACCATATTACATCCATTCTCATCCTAACACATCCCATATACATCTTAACACATCCTAACTCATCTTAACACATTCTATCACATCTCATACACATCTTATCACATCTTTTTACATCTCATACACCTCTTATCACATCCTATCACTTTCCATACGCATCTTATCAAATCTTATCACATCTCATACACATCTTATCACATCTTTTTACATCTCATACACCTCTTATCACATCCTATCACTTTCCATACGCATCTTATCAATTCTTATCACATCTCATACACCTCTTATCACATCCTATCACTTTCCATACGCATCTTATCAATTCTTATCACATCTCATACACCTCTTATCACATCCTATCACTTTTCATACGCATTTTATCAATTCTTATCACATCTCATACACATCTTATCACATCTTTTTTACATCTCATACACCTCTTATCACATCCTATCACTTTCCATACGCATCTTATCAATTCTTATCACATCTCATACACCTCTTATCACATCCTATCACTTTCCATACGCATCTTATCAATTCTTATCACATCTCATACACCTCTTATCACATCCTATCACTTTCCATACGCATCTTATCAATTCTTATCACATCTCATACACCTCTTATCACATCCTATCACTTTCCATACGCATCTTATCAATTCTTATCACATCTCATACACCTCTTATCACATCTTATCACATTTCATATCTTAAAAAAAAAAAAAAGAGAATTCTTATATTTGATATAAGATTTCTCTACACATTTATTTATACATAAATTCCATTTAAGGAGACTAACACTTTCGAAATTAAAATCAATCTTTTATGCATCTTCTTATGTATAATTTCAATTTGGTAGGGAATTACACTTTTAGAATGAAAGAATTTCTCTTATGCATCTAAGTTAAGCATAAAATCCATTTATGAGGAAAATCACACTTTTAGTATAAAAAGAATATCTTTTATGCATACCTATATGCATGAAATCCAATATGATAAAAGTAACACTTTTGATATAAAAATTTTTCCTTTATGCATACTTCTATGCATGAAAATTAAAAATGATAAAAGTAACACTTTTGATATAAAAAATTTTCCTTTATGCATACTTCTATGCATGAAAATTAAAAATGATAAAAGTAACACTTTTGATATAAAATTTTTTCCTTTATGCATACTTCTATGCATGAAAATTAAAAATGATAAAAGTAACACTTTTGATATAAAAATTTTCTTTTATGCATACTTTTATGCATGAAAATTAAAAATGATAAAAGTAACACTTTTGATATAAAAAAATTTTCTTTTATGCATACTTCTATGCATGAAAATTAAAAATGATAAAAGTAACACTTTTGATATAAAAATTTTTCCTTTATGCATACTTCTATGCATGAAAATTAAAAATGATAAAAGTAACATTTTTGATATAAAATTTTTTCCTTTATGCATACTTCTATGCATGAAAATTAAAAATGATAAAAATAACACTTTTGATATAAAAATTTATCCACTATGCATACTTCTATGCATGAAATAAAAATGGTAAAAATAACACTTTTGATATAAAAACTTATCCTTTATGCATGATATTAAAATTTAATTTCTCCATGATTGTAATGAAATTCTTTCAATTAATCTAGGATGATAATCCCTAGAATATGGTAGGAAGTCCTCTTTTTATGCTTTGAATGAGATTATTTTATGCATAATTTTTATAAAAATTTTGCCATAGCTCCGCTGCTATGACTGATAAATCTCAATTTTTCTAAGGGATAATGCTTATCATTAAGGAAATAATTAAAATGATCTCTAATTAGATTATTAATCCATAAATGGATTGAATCATTAATATACATAAACTAAAAGCATAGAAAAAAGCCATTAATTTGACCTCAAGCATAGCTTAATCTTGGGTTAAGGAAAAGCTTTATGAAAAGCTTGATTTGGATTGAGAATGGGTCATGAGTATGACCATTTCTTGAGTGAGAGAGAGAATTTACATAAAAATCATTAGAATTTAAACATAAATGAAAATTAACTTCAATAGCATTATGTAACTCTTCACTACTATTCAAACTTCAATAGCATTTAAAAAAAAACCATGCCAATTAAACTTCTCAAGCTTGAGAGGGGTTGAGAAGAGAGAAACATTGAGAAATTATAGAAAGATCAATATTCACTAATTACCTTACAACTTGCTTGATTCTTTGTTCACGGTAGAGGCCCCCAATCAATCAATTGGTTAAGTATGTTGATGGAGCCACTAATGGGGATTGAAGAAAGAGGGAAGCTCCAAAAACTAGTGAATTATTAAATGAATTCACAGTTCTTGGCTTAGGTGGAGTAGAGTAACGATGCATAAACCCTATCTATTTTTCAACAAGGGGGAGGCTTCTATTTATAGGAAAAATTGAGCTCCTAACCAAACAAACTGATTCTAGAATTTTCTAAATCAGTTTGGTCAATATTTGACCATTTTTAGGTCAGTTAAGCTAACTTTTTGGAACTAGACTTGAATGAGGAGAGAGGAGGGATGAAATATCTCAATTTTTATGAGTTTAAAACTCATTCAAGCATGTGAAATATGCACCTCCGTTAAAGAACTCCCCTTCCTTACATATGTGTCATAATGGAATCATTTTAATATTGCTCATAGTTTTTTACTAATAAACCTTGTACATTTTCAACTCTTCATCTTATGTGAAATATGCACCTCCTTTAAAGAATTCCCCTTCCTTACATATGTGTCATAATGGAATCATTTTAATATTGCTCATAGTTTTTTACTAATAAACCTTGTACATTTTCAACTCTTCATCTTATGTGAAATATGCACCTCCTTTAAAGAATTCCCCTTCCTTACATATGTGTCATAATGGAATCATTTTAATATTGCTCATAGTTTTTTACTAATAAACCTTGTACATTTTCAACTCTTCATCTTATGTGAAATATGCACCTCCTTTAAAGAATTCCCCTTCCTTACATATGTGTCATAATGGAATCATTTTAATATTGCTCATAGTTTTTTACTAATAAACCTTGTACATTTTCAACTCTTCATCTTATGTGAGCATTTACTCATTTTTGGATACCCAAAATATCTCATATTTTTAATATTGCTTATAGTTTTTTACTAATAAACCTTGTACATTTTCAACTCTTTACCTTATGTGAGCATTTACTCATTTTTGGGTATCTTCTTTTTACAAATTTGGATTTATCTCTTCCCTACACATGGATTGATGCTATTGGCCCATAGGAACCTTAATTGGACCATAGTCTAAAGATTTCTGAAAATCTAGACCCTTAGACTAAGGTTCTTTATACCTATTTCCAATTAATTCCAATTGCACATTGGAAAATTCTTTTTGAATTTCTGTTTCAGGGGAACTCATCTAAATTATAAGAGATATTTTTCTATCCAAAAATATTCAAAATCTGAATATTCTCTCTCTAGAATAATTTTTCTCTCTCTAGGCTAAAATAGTTAGCAACAGGGTCTTTATATTTCTGAAGAGGGTTGATTACAGGGGAAGATACTAGACATCAAAAAGGGGTTGGGGGAGGAATCTTACATTTTGAGTATGTTGTTTTATTTATTACACTTGAATTTCCTTGTTTAGATTGGAAGACGTTTGGAGGAGAGCTTAAAGGTTTGCAAAGACTAGAGTAATGGTGGATGCAAATTTCAACTTCAGAATTAGTGTCGTAAGTCGTTGAGGGGCTATTTGTCTTTTTTTTAAAATTAAGATGGTTTTGTATCAAACCTATTATAAAATGATGGTTCCTTGTTGTGAATGACCACTTGTGTTATGTCTTGTCGATCTAATTTATATTTTTATATAAATTTGGGATTATTTACTGGTCACTTATGTTATAGTCTAAAATGCCCAATGTTTAATTTTGAGGTCTATAAATTTGGGATTATTTACTGGTCACTTATGTTATAGTCTAAAATGCCCAATGTTTAATTTTGAGGTCTATAAATATAGGACCTCTCTCATTTTCTAACACTTTGTTTTGAAGTTCCTCTCTCTTTCGCCACTCATCTCTCCATTTCTAGCATTCGTCACTCCCTTCCAGCATAGACCCAAACATGGCATACGAGAGGTTTCTCGAGTTCAGGACCGAGTGGCCTAGAAGAGAGGAACTTTTCTTCATCTTCTCTCGTGAGATTAACTTTGGAACAGCCATCCTCTTAGCAGAAGAGGACTACAGAGGTACTCTTGACTACATGGAGGAGTACATGAGGCCCTGGACTGTCAAAGCTACCACAGGAGGATAGTGATTGGGTGCCATGCAATCTCCTATGATATATCAACAAGAAAGATGCAAATTCCCTCAAGAGGTTGCAAAAATTCCAAGATATTGTGCTCCTTGACGGTCACTACAAGAAGATCACCAAGGAGGAGATGCTTGCACTTCAGACGGGGAAGATTGGCCTTGATTTCCTCTCTTGGGTTGCCACCTTCATATACCTTTCTGGTGAGCAAGACTCTGATGAAGAGGTAGAGGTGGAGGATGTCTCAATTGGAGTCATGGTACAAGGCAAGGAGGAGGATCCTAAACTTGAGGTCCTCAACGAGCTTGCTGAGGCAGTCATGGCCAAATATCTCCTCCTCCAAATTGAGGCACCTCAATCTGGTGAAGCATCCTCGTCAAAGCCATTGGTGCCATACTATAGAGAGACAAGTGCCTCAACCACAATAGAGGGCAGAGAAGAGGTGGGGGATGTTGAGGTATCGAGCTCATCTAGTGAGGCGGTGGACACTGATGACCCGCCTGGGGGATAGGCCCCACACTTACACCACTGGCATGGTTGGTGAGATCTTGGGTGATATGCGGCTAGTGGGATGACAGGCTATGTGACAGCCATTCTAGAGACTGGCATAGTTATATCGCCAGCCCATTTAGTCAGGTTCACACTATAGAGAACCCGTGTATGTATTGGTTGAGTACCTTTCATATTATGAGTACTCTTATCTTGTATATGTGTGTTGAGTGTTGAGTAGAGAAGAAGAAGATTTTCAGCCTCTCACCTTGTGTGTTCTCTATTAGGGTTTTGTGAGTGTGTGTGTGTGCTTGCAAGAGCTCAAGCTCTCTTCCCCCCTGCATCTTTTCATGGTATCAGAGCCTGGTTCGTGCTAAGGGCTGAGCTGCAAGCAAGAGAACCACAGGAAGCGGTACGAGGGTAAGAGCTTCAACTACTCTTCCCTATTGTGTTGGTGACTACACCCTTGTCGGGAGCTCTACGGGAGGCACCGGCAAACGGTCTCTGATTGAGGAACTTTCTTCGCGGGAGTAAAGCTATAGGGCAACTATACAGTCCTATCGGACTACATTTTCGGGCCGGAAACGCGTTTCGGGCGCGTCTGGACCTCCATTTTTCGGAAATCAGGCGATTTCGAGCACTGTGGTGGCGGGTAAGTCATCGATTCTCTGCAGAGCTCTGTTTTAAGAACTGCAGGAAGACAGATTGACTGTGCAGACACTGTGGGTGCTGCAAAGAGGTCTACAGTTGCCATTGGGTGTATGTATGCACATTGAAGTCACTGGTTGTGACATTTCACCGGAGATACCGGATATAAATCCGGATATAAATCCGACTGCTGCAGATGTGAAAGAGTTTAAAGACTGGAACCAAGGAGCCAAGAAGGTTATGTATTGGCTCTCCATTAGTATACAGGACACCATGAGTGATTGGGCACATTCAGGATGCCAAGTCCCCCAAGGAGGCGTGGGACACCTTGGTAAAGCTCTATGAAACAAATACCAAGGCACGTAAGATACAGTTGAAGAATGAACTTCATACTGTGGAGAAAAAGAGCATGTCTGTGAATGACTATGCGCTGAAGATAAAGGGTATTGTGGAATCCCTTGCATCTATTGGTGTGTCAGTAGATGATGATGATAAGATGGAAGTCTGTCTACGTGGTCTCGGGCCACAATACAAGGCGTTTAAGACGTCTATTCAGACTCGGGAAAACATTCCCAACTTTACAGATTTGGTGTCTATGCTGATTATCGAAGAGAAGAGCTTGGGTGAAGACCAACAGTCTTCACAAAGTAAAAACAGTTCAGAGCAACAGGCCTTCTACACGAGTTCAGGAAGAGGACGAGGTAGAGGAGGCCGTGGACGCATTCAAGGAGGTGGCCGAACAGGTAATCAGAATTATGGTCAGCAGCAGCAACAACAACAACAGTCCCAGAATCAACAACAACAACAACAACACGCAGGTGGAAGAGGCAAATTCAGAGGCAGGGGGAGTCAAAGAGGCCGTGGAAATTGGCAAAGGCAATATAATGATGCACGTGAATGCTATTATTGTGGTAAGCCTGGACATGTGCAGGCAGAATGTTATAAGAAGCAGGCTGACATGCAAAATGGGAAAGTGCAGCAAAACAACTATGCATCCTCAAGCAGAAATAATGAGGATAATGAAAGGTTGTTTGTTATGCAGCATGTCGTGAATGCCATGTCTGAAAATGTTGATGCAGCACAAAAAGATAATGTATGGTATGTGGATTCAGGCGCTTCGAACCACATGACGAGTCATGGGGAGTGGTTCAAGGAGATGAAAAACCCGGAAAGACCAGGTTTTGTGGAAACAGGGGATGACACTGCTCATCCAATTGCCCACGTTGGAGATGTGCCATTATCTATGCAGGATGGCAAAGTGAAGTACCTTGCAGATGTACTTCATGTACCGAACATAACAAAGAATCTGGTTTCAGTTGGCCAGATGATTGAGCAGGGTTTGTAGGTTAGGTTTAACCCTGATGGATGTTATGTTGAAGACTTTAAAGACAAGTGCAGGTTGGTTGCAAAAGGCAACAGAGTGGGCAGAATGTTTACGTTGGATGTAGACATGCCTGAGATGAGTGCTGCGATGTTTGTAAATGGTTCAGGAGTTATTGCAGACACAGACATATGGCATAAAAGAATTGGACATGTAAATGTGCAGAGATTGAAGTCTATGCAGACAAAAGGAATTGTGACAGGGCTGCCAAAATTTAAAGTGGAAGGTATGCAGAAAATATGTGAAGCATGTCAATTAGGGAAGCAAACAAAGCATGTGTTTCCACGTAACAGATATGTGAGCAGAAATGCACTAGATGTTGTGCATTCAGATGTATGGGGTCCTACAAAGACCATATCCATGGGAGGCTGCAGGTATTATGTGACTTTCATTGATGACCACACAAGGAAAGTGTGGGTATATTTCATGAAGGAGAAGAGTGAGGTGTTCACTCACTTTCAGAATTTCAGAGTTTTGGTTGAAAAGCAAACAGGGAAATATGTAAAGTGCCTAAGGTCAGATGGAGGGGGAGAGTACTTCTCCAATGAGTTCTGTGAATTTTTGAAGAAGAATGGTATTCGGAGACAGTTTACATGCAGATACACTCCGCAGCAAAATGGAGTTGCTGAGCGGAAAAACAGGCACATTGCAGAGATTGCGCGAGCATTGATGGAAGAGAAGAATATGCCGCATTGCTATTGGGCTGAGGCTGTGTCTACAGCAGTATACATCATGAACAGGACTCCAACTGCAGCCATACATGATGTAACTCCAGAGGAGAAGTTTACTGGCAGAAAACCAGATTTGTCTCATCTGAAAGTCTTTGGATGCATTGCATATGTGCATGTGCCAGATGAGCTGAGAGCTAAGCTGGATCCGAAAGCTGAAAAATGTGTGTTTATTGGATATTCCCTTGAGTAAAAGGGATACAGGTGTTATAACCCAGCTACACGTGAGTTGAGGGTAAGCAGGGATGTTGTTTTTGATGAGATGAGCAGCTGGTATGCTGCTGAAAAAGAAGCTGTTGGGGCTGATGTGAGTGGAAGTGTGGTTGCACAGAATGCAGGTCAGCAATCACAGTCTTTGAGTGGACCAGGAGAGTCCTCATCTAGTGGGTCTGTTGATAGACCATGGAGTGGCAGGCTGCGTCATAATACCAGCCCTGCAAATGTGATTACTACATCACGTAAAGGAAAAGAGAAAGTGGTTGAGCCCCTTGGTATGCCTGACATTTCTGCACGGCATTCTCATGTTGATGGAGAGTCTAGTGGCTCAGATATGAGCCTTGAGGAGCTTGGGATCCCAGCTATGAGAACACCTGGTGTAAAGAAGGCTATGGAAGCCATGAATGAAAAGTTGCGAAGATCTGGTAGAGTGAAGAACCCTGTGCAGAGATTTACATATGATGGTTATGTGGCACATCACTATGCATATATGGCAAAGGTTGTGCAGGTTGTAGAGCCCACATGCATTGATGAGGCTGTTGGAAATGTGTATTGGGAGAAAGCTATGGATGAGGAGATGGATGCACTATATGGAAATGAGACTTGGGACTTAGTGCAATTGCCTGAAGGCAAGAAAGCCATTGGATGCAAGTGGGTGTACAAAGTTAAACATAACAGTGATGGAAGCATAAACAGGTACAAGGCTAGATTGGTAGCCAAAGGATATGCACAGACATATGGGATTGATTATGAGGAAACTTTCAGCCCAGTTACCAAGATGGCAACGGTGAGAGTTGTGATAGCAGTGGCTGCGTCAAAGCAATGGTCTTTACATCAGATGGACATAAAGAATGCATTCTTGCATGGGGATTTGCAAGAAGAGGTGTATATGTTGCAGCCACCTGGTTATGAGGATGTGGGTCACCCCGAGCATGTTTACAGGTTGAAGAAAGCCTTGTATGGCTTAAAGCAAGCACCAAGAGCATGGTCTGACAAGATTTTTGAATATCTTGTCACTATTGGCTTTCATGTAGCCAATGCAGATTTCTCATTGTATGTGAGACATGGTGATAGAGGGGTTGTGCTTGTTGTCATCTATGTAGATGACTTGATCATTACGGGGGACCATGATGCAGAGATCTTTGATGTAAAGATCTTGCTAAAACAAAAGTTTGAGATGAAGGATCTGGGAGAGCTCAGATATTTCTTGGGCATTGAGGTGATTAGATCACCACATGGTATTGGATTACTGCAGAGACAGTATGGCTTGGACATGTTGTCCAAGTATGGTATGACAGGCTGTAAGCCTATTTCCGTGCCATTGGATCAGAATGGCAAGTTGAGTGCAGATTCAGGAGAGATCTTGGAGGATCCTACTATGTACAGACGCATAGTAGGAAGTTTGATCTACATGACGATCACCAGACCAGATTTGAGCTATGCTGTTGGGTTGGTGAGTCAGTTTATGCAGGTTCCACGGAAACCACATTTGGATGCAGTGAGACGCATACTGAGGTATGTGAAGTCTACTTTGCATTGTGGACTATTCTATGAGACTGGGATAGAGATATGTGTACATGGGTACACAGATGCTGATTGGGCTGGTAGTATCTCAGACAGAAGATCTACCAGTGGCTTCATGTTTTCTTTGGGGAGTGCTGCTGTGACTTGGAGCAGCAAGAAGCAGCCTACGGTTGCTCTATCCAGTACAGAGGCCGAGTACAGAGGAGCTGCTATGGCAGCATGTGAGGTAGCTTGGTTGAGAAAGCTACTTGCAGATTTGGGTCTATCAGTGGATAGACAAGTTGTCATTTTCTGTGACAACATTAGCAGTATACAGTTGGCCAGGAACCCAGTCTTTCATGCTCGTACGAAGCACATAGAGGTCCACTACCACTTCGTCAGAGAGAGGGTCTTGGCAGGAGATCTTGACCTTGTTTATGTCAGCACACAGAGGATCAGGTAGCTGACATTTTCACCAAAGCATTGGGTACAGAGAAGCTCCGCAGATTCAGGGCTTCGCTTGGTGTACATGAGATGGAGTTGAGCTCGAGGGGGAGTGTTGAGATATCGAGCTCATCTAGTGAGGCGGTGGACACTGATGACCCGCCTGGGGGATAGGCCCCACACTTACACCACTGGCATGGTTGGTGAGATCTTGGGTGATATGCGGCTAGTGGGATGATAGGCTGTGTGACAGCCATTCTAGAGACTGGCATAGTTATAGCGCCAGCCCATTTAGTCGGGTTCACACTATAGAGAACCCGTGTATGTATTGGTTGAGTACCTTTCATATTATGAGTACTCTTATCTTGTATATGTGTGTTGAGTGTTGAGTAGAGAAGAAGAAGATTTTCAGCCTCTCACCTTGTGTGTTCTCTATTAGGGTTTTGTGAGTGTGTGTGTGTGCTTGCAAGAGCTCAAGCTCTCTTCCCCCCTGCATCTTTTCAGGGAGGGTCCTATAGAGGGTACCCTAGATGTACCAGATGTGGACAAGGGAAAGGAGGCTACACATGAGATGCCGGAGCTTGAGCTTAGTAAGCTCAGCTTTGTGGTGATTGAAGAGGAGGAATTTCTCTTTTTACATGACCTAGAAAAGGTCTAAAATCTCAACCAAGCGGAGCACCTCTCCTTGTTAGTTGTGAATGATGAATTTCCCATCGACAACAAGGTCTCGGAGGCTTTGCAACAAGGGCTTGTTCCGGTGCAGGGTGGTGTGCATGAGTCAATGATGATCTTGAAATCAGAAATTACAGAGGCTAGTCAAAGCCTTGTGACACTAAGGAGGAGTTTAGAAAAGCTCACGAACAATTGCCGCTGACTAGAGAGTTTGAGGATGCTACATTAGTGTCATTGGAGGAACACAAGTCCTCCATTAACATTTGCAAGCTTGAGATGGTTAGCTCTGATTTGAAACACACAATAAGATAAATTATGTATAAATCTAATAAATATAATTGATAATACTACTAGAATTCCACTAATCCTCTTTCTTGTGTATAGTCTCTGTAGATGCTTGGGCTCAATGTAAAGGTGGCATACGCGAGGGTTTTGGAAGAGATGATGCGCTGGCCCATTACATGGGTCCTATTGCACCTCAACACCTTGTTGTGGTGCACAATGCATTCAGCCCCATGGCAAGCTTCTACATGTTAGCCCTCAAAGTACTTTAGCAACAACGATTCCAAGAAACACTGACAAGATAGTGCTCATCAACAAGGCTGCAGCGTACGCTGGCTTCCAAGAGGGTTACGCTTCTAAAGTGCTCGCACACACAATATTTGCGGAGAGTATTAGAGAGAAGGACCCAGATTGTGTCGTCAATGCCATATTGCGAGGGACCCTTCCACTTAGCAAGAAGAGGCGCAAGACTATAGCTAGGCATCTCAAGAACATTATGAGTTAGCTTGAAAATTTATCATAGATATTATGTTTGACAATCAATGTAAATCCTTTTTATTAATACAAGTGGGTTTTTTTATACATAATGTCTACATAAAGTTTGAATAATGTAAGTTTTCATGATATGAGAGAGAGAGAGAGAGAGAGAGAGAGAGAGAGAGAGAGAGAGAGAGAGAGAGAGAGAGAGAGAGAGAGCCATTGTGGATAACATTGGATTGTATGCATGTTTAGTTTGTGGTATAAGTAATGATTAATTTGGGCCAACCTCCCATGATGTCCCCCCTATCCTCTCTGACCATAATGAGTGTGTCGTTCTGTCTAATTTAGCTAACACCCAACTCTAATTGATAACAAGGCCTATGTGTATGTGAATGTGACTACTTGTAAATGCTTGTACATGAGAATTAGAGGCCACCAAATACAAAAATAGCCCCAACTTGAACAGGGGTGACTTTTGCCCAGACAGGCTTGCTGTCTAGGCAAAAGTTGCCCTGTTCAGGTTGGGGCTCCTTTTGTATTTTTTAGCCTTCAATTGTCATGTATAAGCATTCATATAAGATTTTCTATAAACTAGGTGCTTAAAATTAAAGATATATAGTTCCTTATTAAGTAATTTTAAGATCATAAAAGATACTCTTTTACATGATGAGAGAGTTCTTACACATGGAAGGAGAGAGTTTTTACATGAGTGTAGTTCTTACATGAGTATAGTTTTATCTAATTTAGCCAATACTCAGCTTTAATTGATAGTAAGGCCTATGTATGTGTGAATATGAATACATATAAATTTACATGACAATTAGAGGCCACCAAATACAAAAATAGCCCCAACCTGAATAGGGTGCCTTTTGCCCAGACAGGCGGCTTACTATTTGGGGGCAAAAGTCACCCTCTTCAGGTTAGGGCTCTATTTGCATTTTTTAGCCTTTAATTGTCATGTATAAGCATTTATATAGACCTTATTATAAAGTAGTTACTTAAAATTAAAGATATATACTGCCTTACAAAGTAGTATTAAGATCATAAAAGATGTGCCTTCACACTGGGCCTGATATCACTTAGTTATCATAAATTGAAAGTTTTGCTATCACCAAGCAATTTACAACTAAATAATATTTAAAAAAAACAATATTAGTACATATGGTTGAGAGGAAGGCTTACAAAGGCAAAAAGCCCCCTAACCTGAACAGGCTTGCCCTGGTCAGGTTGGGGGTTTGTTTTACTTTTTTAAGCCTTCAAACTATACATACTAATAAGTAAAATATACAAATCACCCTTGTAAATGAAATATACAAATACAATGAAATTTTTTTATATAGATACACATGCAATCAAGGCCTTGATGGACAACTTGAGAAGCACTAAAAAGAGAATATATTAAGTGAAGTTTTACATTGTCCAATCATGTACATCATAAGGGAAAATATTCAGAGATTATCACATCGAATGGTGTGTGCCAGCTTCATGTCTTTACACATGATTGTGACCTACTTTTCCATGGATTGCACACAGGTTAGAATCTTCAAACATGGTGACCAAAAATGCCTCCGCTGCTTCTTGGATTGCAACCAAGGCAAGGCTTTGCATCCTCTTGTCTTGGTCCCCTAAATCATATAGTATCTCTTTGACAAGACGTGCAAAAGGAGCTCTCGAGATGAGGAGGTCGAGACTCTTTTGGAAACTCCGAATCTCCTTTAGAGCTACCATGCCATTACGTTGTTTCCTCATGGGGGCACGAGGAGGAGGGTTTCTTGCAGGTGGTTGAGGAGGACGTGCATGAGCACTCCAATCTCATGCACGTTTATGCCGAGAGGATGATGGAGCTCCTTCAGCTGTGCTGCTGCTTCTATTGATACGCTTCCGTTGTTGCTACTGCTACCACCTCTTCTCGTGTTGGCAACAGACCCATGCCTCGATGTAAGCTCTTCCCCCCGAGTTATGGAACGTATTGGGGGGGATAGGAATATCAGCCCATGGCACTCCATCAGGGTCAACATCACTCAGTGTCTCTCGATCAGGGTCTGTGGTGGTGATGGCCGGGTCATTGGTGTCTGGATGAGGGGGAGAGGGAGATGGAGGTGGCGGTGGAGGATGATGAGGTGATGGTGGATGCTTACGTTTAGTGTTTTTTGTGCGAGCCATGGAAAAAAGTGAAGTCATAATATAGAAATGAGAATGAATGACACTATCACACCTTTATATAAAGTCATTTATAATGTGTTCAGATAGTCTGAAAAATCGGCCAAAAATTACAAAACCACTAAATTAGACACTTTTAACCCAACGTCTACCATGTCTTGCCATTGTGGCATGCCATGTGACATGGCCTGCTCTTGAACTTCCATTCCACTTCTCTATGTTTGCCTCCTTCCTTTTGAGTCGTGCGGCTTTAGCAATTGCTGACATTTGAGCCTTTTCCCTAGTAACATTTCTTACAAGACTGTTGCGATAGAACCAATTAAACATCTCCACAAGATAATTGCTACGTGTCTTCCCTCCACCATGTCGAGTATTCTTGAAGTACACTCCTTTGGTTGTGTAATGTGATTTTTCCATGGGTTGGGTGCTGAACATATCCAAGGACCCTTATTTTTGTAGAAAATATAGTCCATGTGCATGTACAATGTGCTATGAAAAAATGTCCAAGTAAAAAATTATGAAGACAAATCTTTATGGAATTTTAGTAAGCAATTGCAATGGTAATTAATGAATGGCGATAATTAAGATGAGAATATCTTACCATGTAATATGTAATGGAGGTATCTCCCCAACTCTCACTAATAAGCTTGATGAATTCTGTCACATCTATTTTGAACACACTTTGTTCTTCTTGAGTTGTTGTGCTCTTTAACATAGTTGTCACAACATTGTCAACGTAAGCCCACACCTTCTTTCGCTTGTTTTGTAGAGTTGGATCCTTATCGAGATCTCTGGTGCACTTGCAAAGATATTTCCAATGCTCCCATCACAGGCTCCTCCCTCGATCGTTCATAGGATACAAGAATCGCCTCGCCTTTGCACCACTCATTGACACTTGCTGAGAAACAATATGATGTGCCCCAGACTTCTTAAGATCTTTCACAACCTTTACATTCCCTCCATGCACTCCCAGAGAGTTGAGGAGCTACTTCACTTGCTTTATTGATTGAGCTAAGCGTGAGGCTGGCTGCATAGTGAATGCAATGTCAATGTGAAGCTACCTATCAAAAAACCTCATCATGGCATGCAATGTACAAAAGTGTATACTTTTCATTGGGAAAGGAATAATTGGTGCCCAATTTGGATCCTTTGTGTTCCTATTGGGTGTTGCATCTAAATCGGAAGACAAGATCCCCTCCACCCATCGGAGCTCATCCTTGCTCTTTGGCTTGAGAATTGACCGCTTCATGCACAATGGATTGGATGGAGGCATTGTGCACTATTGTCACAATTACACATGCATTTTATGGTCTTCAAATCACCACCTAGATACCAATCCACATGAAAGGATCCTACACCATCCGCTTCAAGCTCCTCCCCATTCATTTGTTGTTTAATGACTTCTAGAATTTGAGGGCATTGTTAAAGCATCCAATTCAACACCTCAGTGTTCTCCTTTTTGGAACCTCAAAGGCTCCAAGCCACCAATTATCCTTCTTAGATTGAACACTTAAAGAAGGGATTTTATCCTTGTCCTTTGCATATGCCATTGCTTCATTCATATATGTGACTCCCATTCGCTCCAATATTTTCCCTTTTACTAGTTAAGCCTCATCCAACTTCAGTATAAGCGATAGGACTCCCTCTGATTCTACATATCACATAAACCAAGCCAAACAACACATGTAATTCATGTCATTGATAAGGTAGATTTGTAAGTTAAACTATAAATGCTGAAACCCAACCTTGATGTGAAACCTTATGGAACGGATCATATGTCGTTGAAGGTTCTTTAGGTCCACAAAGAGGTTGTTGTATGTGTTGTACTATACTTCAAGCCTATCCTTGGACTTAGGATCTAAAACCACTGTTCCTTCTACATGAATATACTCACCAAGGATTGATTTAACATCTGCATTGCTTGCCTTCTTTTCTAATGATACTTTGTAGGAAGGAGGAAGAAAGTGCCCTCCAATCCCTCGGGTACAAAGAGCTCCTTTAATGACTCCATAAATTACCTCGTAACCCTTGCGAGACTGATGCCGGCTTCATCACATGCATCTTGTACATCCCTTGCACTAATAAGCCCCTTGATGTCTTGCATAATATCCTTTGTAACCACCTCAATGACTCTCTTGTAATTTGGATCATGGATGATTGATGTTATCTCTTTTTTCTTCATGCAGGCTTTGAAAACGTGCACAGTATCTCCCACACCAGATGCATCAGCTAAGAAATTCTTGGGACATAACAAAACCACCATTAAATCTATTAGGAAAAACCTTTAAATTAACACATACATGAAAAATACAAACAAAAAATTCCACGGAAACATATCTTGTTGCTATGACCCTCTGTTTCCTTGTGCCACCTTGCAGCAAAAGATTTTGAATATTAGAAAGATTTTGTTTATGCTCACGTGTACCAATTCGTGTGTGCGTCAACCTCCTTATTTTTCTTTATAACCTAGACAATCTATCTCTTTGATTATTTATGAGTGTTTCTTGTTCCTTATTTTTCATGTCTAGGTCATGTGAATGTTTTTTCAAATCTTCAATACTTGATTGAAGACTTGAATTAATTGAGTGTAAGTATTGGTTATAAAGACCACCACAATAACAGAAAGTCTTTTACAATAACCTAAGAGCCCATTTTCCCCATCACCTACATATCGAACAAAACTAGTCAAATCATAAAATGGTGAACTATACAAGGTCAAAGGATCATAGGGGAAGAGATTCCCATCCACCCAAAGATCAACATTCTTCTTCCCCTCATTTCTTAGTGTGGACATGGTTGAATTAGGTAATGGTTGCCTAGCATATGGACGTTTTGCTAGTGCATAATCTTCATCTATACGAATGTGAATGTCTACTTTACGCTTTCTGCCATTCATAATATCATCTAAAGACATGTCTAATTCAAGATGACAAAAAAATAAGATTAATAGAAGATTAGAAAAGAGATTTATATTAGATAATAATATTCTAACATTTGAAATGATCCTAGAGAAATATATATTAAGAATATATCTCTCTAAAAAAGCTATTTTTGATATTCCAAAAATAAAGATTTCAGTCATGATTATGAGAGATGATAAGAATGAAAGGAGTGGGGTGGCATTAAATGACATTAAAAATTTACATTAAATGAGATAAGGATTTGAAAATGATATTAAAAAACAAACTTTTTAATATATATATATATTTGGGAGGAAAGTTTTAAATGAAAATACACTAAAATCTGAAAAGTATCAAAAAGTCATTATTTTAGTGGCCTTAAAAAATGCCCTTCTATTTTGGGATATAAAATATTAGAATGCATCTTGTAATCATTAGATAGCATAGCAATTAGGAAGATATGATAAGAATGAAGATTCTAAGGAAGTTATGAAGATATGACAAGATTGTTATGAGGTAGTTATGACTAATAAATGATATAAAAAATTGACTTTTTGGGTTTATATATGTATAAGGAAAGTTTTTTTTATGGAAAAACTCAAAAAATTAAAAAAAATAATTTTTGGGCTCCCCTTATGGGCGTGGTGATGCAACTTGCATTCTATTTTTGGTATAAAATATTAGAATGCACCTTGTAATCATTAGATATCATAGAAGCTAGAAAGATATGACAAGATTGTTATGAGGTAGTTATGTCTAAGAAATGATATAAAAATTTCACTTTTTGGGTTTATATATGTATAAGGAAAGTTTTTTTGATGAAAAAACTCAAAAAAATCAAAATTTTAAAAAAGTCAATTTTTGGACCTCCCCTATGGCCGAAAAGTGAAACCTTGGGAATGGTGATGCAATTTGCATCTAAAAGTAATGGGTTAAAATATTCCAAAACTATAGACTATAAAAGTACTAAAATCTAGTGAGAGAGTGGATAAAATGTAGATGGTAGGACCTAAAAAGTCTATAAAAAATAGGGGAATCATTTGCTTTGTCTCCCACTATGGGGTCAAATTAGCATTTTTAATTAAAAGATTACTAAAAATTAGGATTTCTTACAGGGCCCATTTCATAGTCCAAATTTTCCCTAATGACTCCATTATGTGTAGGGTGTGGTATTGACCACATGTATAAGGATTGTTGGCTAAGACCTAGAATAATAGGAAAGGCTTGCGAAGCTAATCCCAACACCAGCCTTAATTTGCTGAGTGTTAGAGATGGCTTCATCCGAACAGTCCCACTTAGCACTATATAACTAGACTGCAAAACAGGCAGAGGGCCGCAACTCATGCTGTAGGAGAGGCATAAATCTCATGAGACCAGGGCCAAGCAATTGCCTCTGAACAAGTACGATCGACTAGGCACTCAAGAAAGAAAACCGCAAAGATCGACAAAGGTGAGATCCAAGTGGTTATCAAAAGTCATTCAAAAGACGGCACAATAACTCATGCATCAACTTCATTTGAAGAGGAATTTTTGCTATGCTCTTCCACCCGAGCCATAGAATCTATAGATATGCACCAACTACCAAAAATTGCTCACTGAATATCCTAACCCCATAGAGGAAAAGGAGAGACTCTTGGCAACCCAAGAGTTGGTCCGAGATTACCAAGCGCAAATGGAAGATGAGCCTCCTACCGCCTACCTTGAGCCATCATTGCCCATCAATCTCAAACCTAAGACCCATTGAAGAATCTTAGGTATATCCTGGAAATCTCCTAGACCCCCACACAAAGGCTAACAGAAGCAGCAACTTCCACTACAGAAGCTATCCCCCAGTAGGGAAACAGGGTGGCCGAATATCTTAGAAATCTTGGGGATGACCATCTTAGGAGAACGAGTACTGAAAACCCTATTCACATCCTATACACTTAAAAGAGCTTAAGACTAAGCCAAACTAACCTTCCTCACAGAATAATCTCCACTTAAAGAGAAATTTCAAGTCTCTCTTCCTTCCTTTCCTCTTAGATCCAAATTCCTATTGGCACCTTGCTCCAAGGTAGCCCAAGTTTATGGAATGATTTAAAGGACTAGATGGAGGGTGTGCGCTTTTGCTGCACAGGTCGTTGCCAAACACCGTATGCGAGCCACAGATGGCTGCAAGCATACAACCAGGAAAGCAAGCTCAAACAGAATGCAAAGGTGTGTCACTCACCGCTCTAACCGCTGCCATGAAGGATTCCCGCGTCACAGTAGTGAAGGAGGAGCCGCCGTCGCCGCTCTACCGCCTCGCCGCCGCCGTGCCGCTACACAGTGGCTCGATTGCTCTCTCACTCTCTCTCTCTCTCTCTCTCACACACACACACAGGAGAAGGAAACCAAGGAGAGCACTCTTGTATTCAACACATGAGAATGAGAGTTTTAGGGTTACATTGGCTCTTATAGGTGACTTGGCCGTTCACACATGGGCGTCCATACATGGTCGGTCGATCCTAACCCTTACCCTGCTGATATTCAAGGTGTGCCTCTCATCGGCGATCACCCAATCCCTTTATCTTTAACATATGGTGCCGACAAGCCCAGCCCATGACTCAGAATATTTAAATTAATGATGTAAAACATAGTACGTCTCAATGTCCGTCATAGGTTAACATGCCCCCCTTCTTGATGTAGATTCCGTCCTCGGAAGCTATGGTATGGTAAGCTCGATAGGGTTGTTGTGGTAGACCGTCTGCAAAACAGGGAAGTAGAGTGAAAGTATGCTGGAATTCAAAAGATATAAAGTGTATAAATTCAAGCATGTTAGACCATAATGGATGTTGCTATGAGACTTAGTTTAAGGGGTCACATGAATGAGCTAGTGTAGCAAATTAACAGGAGTTTAAAATTATTGAAAGTAAATCAAGATTTAGCAAGGTGTCAAAGGTTAATCAAGGTTTATAACTGGCCTAAGTCAAGGAAAATAACCAAGCTTAATAAATAAACAGATGACCACACTGTGTCTACTCTAAGAACAAGTTAATACCGCGAGCCTAGGGACACAAGAAACATCAGAGTTACAGGAGCCTTTTGCCTTTATTTTTTAATGCACGTGACAATTTTTACACACAATGGCGACCTTCCTAAGGCAAAACTAACATCGATCCTGGTACAGTTTAACACAAGGCATTATCCAGAAATCTATTAGTTCACCTTAGGCAAGGCTACCCCCTACCAATCAAGGCATCGGTCTGGAGTAGAATACTCCTCGCCTACCAAGTATCAATAAGGCGATAGGCCAACATTAAAGCACATCATAGACTTGTATTGCCATTTATTGTAGGCTTTTTTTAAAAATTTATTTCTTTTGATCTTCGCTCTTGACCTATAATTTGTCTTGCATCCTTTCGACAAAGGGGTAAAAGCTATGTCCTAGAGGTCAACACACACATGGTCAGGTGTCAAACATTAAGATGGTTTGACCCTAGACCTAAGACAATCGTATTCCAAGGTTAACTAAAGACTGCATGCATTCTCAAGAATATATCCAATAAGGTTAAACTCATTAATGATTCACACTAGCATGTCAGGCAACTTCAAAAACTAAGTAGTACATTGACAATTTCCATGTGGTCATGCATTATAGTTCATGCAATTAATTGAACAGTAAAAACAAAAGAGAGTGGGTATGGAAGAATTACACCTATATTTTGGAGATCTCCTTGATTCGATGAGAAAAATGCCTGCAATTTGATGAGATATTTATGTATGAGCGTTGCGGCTATCTCAGGACTTGAAAGCGAACCCATCTCAAACTTTTCCACCTGTACAACCAACTAACAAGCACTATACCTCGAGAGGCACATCAGTGTGAAAAATTAAAGACTCGTTTAAGGAATCCAAACTAGAAAAAACTTGAAAACACTAATCTACCTACCAGTCACCACACTTCTATTGAGGATACGGTAAGAGGATGTTGTAGAGTCCTGGCTCTAGCCCTAAGGCTAAGCCTCTATCTGCATCATCCAAATAAATAAAGTCAACCTCAGTAGTGCCATGAGTTTCATCCGTCCATTCATCATTGTCAGATATTTCCTTTTCATTTTCCCATCCACATAAACTCATCAAGAATGTAACCATGCGAGGATAGTCATCTTGTGGAAAAGGAAAGCATTGGGCTAACGGGGATATGTCCTCTACGGAGTAGGGGTCAGTCATGGTCAATAGGCGAATCAGCCATTCTAATTCCTCAACATTTTCCTCTCTGGCTAGTACATCTATATGATCCCATTCAGTTTCAATTACAGGATAGCACATGTGGAATATCTGAGAAAGGTACAGATGATACCTCTCACCAAAGGTGGATGAAGTGTGCGATGCTCTTGCATTTACCATATCTGTAAACACAGATATAGCATCAGTAGGTTTATGACAGGTCAATCTAGTTTCTGATTGTTTACGGATAATTCCCCTCTTTTTGTGCTCTTGCTCTTTTTACTATTTTTTGTTTTTCTCTTTTCTTTTCTATGTATAAAGCTATATATATACATCCCCTTGAATTTGGCAATTACATGGTCAGGGGAGAAGGTTAGGGAGGAAGCAATAGAATGTCGAGCGTGAGTACATGCTCCCCCTTTCCTTGGGTAGATCATATTTTTTGCAATGATGTTGCAGCCTCTTGGAACCAATTTGTCCAGTGGGTCATAGGTTGTGATGTGGGCAGATAGCTTTTTATGACCCTTGTGGCCATATCCAATTGCAGAGATATTAGTGTACGCTCCCATTGACGAATGGAGGAAATGGTTTCCGATGATACTTTTACAAAGGGAGACATAGACTCATTTGTCTCTTGTTGGGTGTTGACAAGAGTAGGTGTAGAGTATGTAGAAACTTCTATATCAGCGTGTGCCTGGCATGAGGAGCTAGAAGCTTCATGTGGCTCCCCCCTTCCTGAGCTAGGTGGTAATGATCGATATCGTTTGGGAATCCAAACTAACTCTAGAAGAAGTGGTGCGGAGCACTCTGTTACCTTTCCCTTACCACGATCTTGAATTGTCGTTGGGGTGGCAATAATTGGTTTGCAAGGTTTTACAGGTGATGTAGAGGGATTCAGCTTATGTTTAGGGACCCAAATCTGGTCATTTCCCTCGTAGTACCCTTGGGCTACTAATAATTTTTTAGGGATCCATTGTGATGTTACATTGCCCTTTCTCGGGTGCTGTTTTCTTCCTACGAGGCTTCTTGTTTGAACGAGATTGAGCAGGGGAAGTAGCTGTTAACGAAGCTTTTGGGACCCATTTGTATGTACTTTTTGGCATAGTAAGCGGAGCTTTAGAGACCACCTTGCATGTTTCCACTCTTGGCGTTGAAGCATTAGAGGGGTGGCAAACAATCAAAGATGGTTTTGCTATGGGACTTTGTGATTTTTCGTTATCCAGCATTTTGTCCAGAGTCGATGGCTTAGAAGTGAGATTTTGAGCGGTCATACTGAGTGTTGGTTCTTGCGTTGTGACTCGTCTAGTTACCCAATCGATATTGCACTTTGTGGCCAACATCCATTTGCGCCCTAAGTTTACAGTGCCTTCCATGGTACCAGCAGGCATAACCAAAAAGCTTTGAATTACGGTCCCCTTGTCATAGGCAACCGGAGTGTGCAAAATTCCTGAGACAGGGGTTTTCTTCTTGTTGATACCTTGAACTTGGATAGCACTCTTGGATAAAGGTGGTTTTCCAAGTTGACACCACACGCCATATGATAGCAAATTGTGTTGAGCTCCTGTATCCAATAATGCATTATACAGCACCTCCCCGTAAGGACTCTGTAACTCAATTGGGTATCTGCTTAGGGGGTCATAGTATCTTTTGAATTTACTCCCATTAAGGAATCCAATGGTTTCAACTCCGTCGAGAGTCTCCACTCTGATGGTACCTTGTGGGGTAATTTCACATACTCTATACGGTCCCTTACCAGCATATTTGAGCTTCTTTTTTTCATTTCGAACTCCATACATTAGGACTTTATCCCCAACCTTGATGTCCTTGTCCTTTAGGTGGCGATCAAACCATTTTTTCCTTCTATCCTTCTCCACAAGGGCATTGTACACAGCCAATTGTCTTTCTTCGTTTAGCCGCTCAAGGATATATAGATGCTCTACTAATGGATTACCATCCCAACCCACTTGAGTAGCGACACGAAGACTAGGAATGACAAATTCCCACAGCATGACCGCTTCTTGGCCATATACCATTTTGAATGGTGTGCAATTAATAGCCACTTTGTACGCAGTACGATAGGCCCATAAAGCTGTGGTAAGCTTTAGATCCTAATCCGTGTGATGAGCTTCAACTGTCTTTGTCAAAACAGAGATTAAGGTCTTGTTGGTACTCTCGGCTTGGCCATTCGCTTGCGGATAGTAAGGAGTAGTAATATGATGGGATATCATGAAATTTGTTGTGAGCTCCTTAATCACTTCATTTATAAAATGCGTACCATTGTCGCTCACAAGTTCAAAAGGACAACCGAAGCGTGTAATTATATTTTCAAAGAGGAACTTGACTGTTGTCCTTGCATCTGCCTGGCGTGTCGCTTTCGCGCTTCAGCCCATTTGGTCATATAGTCAGTGGCCACAATAATATAGTGAGATTGTGTGTTGCGGGCCGCTGGGCTAATTGGACCTACAAAGTCTAAACCCCACTTTTCAAATGGTTGATTTACTTTGATCGGATGTAGGGGCATATGATCTTTACGCTGGGGTTTCTTGTATCGTTGGCATTCATCGCAACCCTTCACAAAGAGTGATGCATCTTGGAACATAGTGGGCCACCAATACCCTGATTATAAGATCTTTCGCGCAGTTAAGTCTCCTAAGAAGTGACCACCGGCTACACCCATATGTGCCTCTTGCAAAATGTATAGATACTCATCCTCTCGGGCATAACGCCTAAGAACGTCATCCTTCCTCTTTTATAAAGAGTCCCGGCTATCAGGCAATAGGGTTCGCATTCTTTGATCAGCTTTGGAGCTAGATCTTTACGAAGCTCCTTGGGTGGAAAGCCATTAACCAAAATGTTAACAATCTTCTCACTCCATACAGGAATTGTCTCCACCATGAACGAGGAAGTGTCAGGTAAGTCATCATCAACCCCTGTAGGAGCCTCACCATTAGGTATGCGAGACAAATGATTAGCCATAACACGTTTTTTGCTAGGTCTCACAACAATAGTGAAATCAAACTCAAGAAGAATCAACAACCATCGTGTGATTCTTCTTGTGGAGCATGGTTTGTTTACCAGATACAACAATGCTTGATGATCCACATAGAAAACAAACTTGGTGGCAAGGAGGTAATAACGAAATTTCCTTACTGCATATATCATTGCCAACCCTTCTCGCTCCGTAGTGGTGTAGTTCATCTTAACATCGTTTAACTGGCGACCGACTGGCAAAGCTAATGGGGTAGTCTAGCTTGTGTTCTCCAGGTTGAGTTAACACACACCCAATAGCAAAGTTTGATGCATCAATATATGCACCGGGAAGAGTAAATCCCAGTTAGGCATTCTCAAGATTGGAGCACTCGCCAAGGCCTTCTTTAATAGCTCATAGGCACGGTCACATTCTTCGGTCCAAATAAACTCGATGAGAAGCTTAGATTACCTTGGAGAGCCTTAGTAAGGTCGGTCATCACAGACATTTCAGATATCTTGGGCTCCTTGGCAATAGGTTTTATCGTCATTGGCTCGTGCCCAGATACTTGCGAACTAACGGATTTTGTCTCCGAAGACACCTTTTTATCTACAATCATCAAGTTGTCTTCTAACTGGATTGCATTGGCAGTGACTGCTTCCCACGTTGTAAGACCTCTAATGACTAAGCCATTGTATATGTCCTCGTGGCGCAATCCTTGGATGAATCTATCGAGCAGTTGGTCATTATTGAAGCGCTCATCGGGAGTGCAGCGAGAATTTAGATGCTTCAATCGACTTATAAAGTCTCTCACTGACTCCCCTTCCTCATGTTCAGCTTTTTGGAGTTGAGATGCTACTCCCCAAAGCACACCCTCACGTATGTATTCTTTCAAGAACAATCTCTTAAGAGAGGGGTAGTGAGTGCGCTCTTCAACCCTTAAGGTTCGATACCAATCTCCGGCCTTCCCACTCAAGGTTAAGCCTAAGGCTTTACACTTATGCAGCTCATTGTGCTCTTCCAAGGAATCACACATGTGTTCAAAGACTTCAATGTGCTTCCTCACATCTTCGTTACTACTGAAGTTTTGAGTGAGCTTAGCCACTTGTACCCCCTTGCTTCTGGGTTCTCTCTCAGGCATGCCCCGCATGTTTTCTGCAATAGATCATCCGATCGTCTGAGCAAATGCTGTGAGATCACCTAGGTGAGCAGGCATAGCTGGTGGAGGCACTTCTGGGATAGCCTGGCTGATAGGAGTTGGCGTTGGTCTGGGTATGTTGGCAAATGACGTAGGATATGATATGTGACTAGGCCTAGCTCCTCTTGGATAAGGGTTGTGATAAGGCGGTCGTGGAGCATACACCATTGGCATACTAAGAGGCGTAGGAGCTACATGAGCATGAGTAGCGATAGGTACATATGGTCGATAGGCACTGGCACACACTGTTGTATGTACTATTCCACTAGGTAGCGGTGTCGTACTAACTACAGTGGTAACAGGTGCACTTTCTGTTATGCTCATCATTGGGGTAGGCATTGTGGATTCCTTAATGGAAAGTTGAGACAAGGTTGGAAAGCTAAAGTTACTGCTCGTGGGCTCAACCTGCATTGAGACTCCAGGCGAAACAACATATGAAGGGTCTATGGGACTCACCGAGGGAGTCTCCAATTGTGATAGGGTTGGTTGTTTGGCCTTGCCTGTATCCAAAAATCTCATAGGGCTAGTGGAACCTAAGTTCACTCCCCTATTTTGCCTCTCAATTTGGATAATTCTATGAATAACCTCACATATCATTTGTTGTTGCTCCTCTAGATTAGTGGCGCTAGATGTAGATCGTAGGACTTCTAACCAACCTACATGGTATGTGTAGCCCGTGTATAGGTCAGTTAGAGTCTCTGTGTGTAGATCATATTCCCAATTTTCATTGAGAAATATCTCATCCAGACTTGGTGTGCCAAACAGTTCTCTTAAAGTGGACGCAATGTCACTTCTTATGGATTGGCTTCTAGGGACCTCTACTTTAGGAGGCGCGTTGGAAGGTGATAGCTCAGTAGGGCCCTCATTAAACAAAGTGGGTAGAATATCCACATGGACACTCTTTGGGAGGGTAGGGTCTACATAAGATGTGAATGGCGAATCTACTACCCCTCCTTCTTCATTTACTTTGCTTGTCGCATGTTCAGAGCGTGTAGCTCTACTAAAGGTCTCTATTAGATGACTAAACATGCTAGATCCGGGTTGTGGGGCCCAAACTGGCATGTTTTGGCTTGTCTCCTCAGGGTTCTTGGTAGGGTGCCCTTCCATGGCTTCTGAGTCAGAGGATGAGTCACTAGCCGCTATTCGTGGATCTTGGGTTGCACTCCCTTGGGTTCCAGCTGAAGGCCAAGATGCCAACGTGGAGGGATGGTGTGAGCCTGCGTAAACTGAAACGCTTTCTAGTGGCTCAGGCTCTAGTACCCGACCAGAGCGTAGATGCATGTGACGTGGGTACCCTGCGGGTGTTGGTAACTACCCTTGAAGTCCACACAAGTGGTTTCTTAGGTGTTTCACACCCCGTTTTTACTTGTTTTTATATTGTTTTTAACCTGTTTCTAATCCCCTTACTTATGGTCGAACCTGAACTAGGGCGTGTGATAGCTCAAAATGAGCGTATCATTTAAAGGGTCCTAGCGTGCTTTTACAGCACGGTGTTCGCCTATCCAAAGCTCCTGTGGTCTTCAAAACAGTCTGTTTCCTTGTGGGGGAAGGGGTGCAGGCCTCTTGGCTTGTGGAGGAAAGGATGAAGGCTTTATCCCACATGCTCAATTCACTCCTTGGGGGGTGGGCTACATATAGGGCACAACTTTCCATAAGCTCTCATTTGAAAGAAAGCTATGGTGGAGGCTCACTCTCCTATATATATATATCAAAAGACCGAGACCGAGGCCGGGGTCGGGGTCAATTGGGAGTGTTTTTCCTTTCAAAATTTTTTTCTCCAAATAAAAAATCTTTCCTCTCCACACGTTTGGTTTTTTTCTTTTTAAAAAATTCAATTTTTTATTTTTATTTTTTTTCCAAATCTAATTTTTTCTTTTTTCTTTTTTTTTGTTTGGGATAAGTTTTCTAGGGTTCAGACTTTGCCGCGGCGCAGTTCGCACACAGCGCAAGCCTAGGAATTCAGAAATCCCCCCTCACACGCAGAAAACCAGAGAACAGAGCGCACGCAGTGTGAAAAAATAACAAAAGAAACAAAATTGCAAAAGATAAATTGCAGAAACTGATTTCAAAACACGGAAACACCTCAACAACAAACACACAGTCGCCTTTCCTACAGTGTAAATTTCACTTCACGCAGCAGCCCGAGCTGCAAACTGGAGCTTGGTGCAAGGCATCTCCCCAGCAGCGGCGCCAAAAATGTGCGCTTTTGCCGCACAGGTCATAGCTGGGGACTTGCCGAATACCGTATGAAGCCACGAATGGCTGCAAGCATACAACCAGGAAAGCAAGCTCAAACAGAATGCAAAGGTGTGTCACTCACCGCTCTAACCGCCGTCGTGAAGGATTCCCGCGTCGCAACAGTGAAGGAGGAGCCGCCGTCGCTGCTCTACCGCCTCGCCGTTGCCGTGCCGCTACACAGTGCTCGATTGCTCTCTCACTCTCTCTCTCTCTCTCACACACGTAGGAGAAGGTAACCAAGGAGATAAGGCAAGAGCACTCTTGTATTCAGACATGAGAATGACAGTTTTAGGGTTACATTTGGCTCTTATAGGTGACTTGGCCGTTCACACATGGGCATCCATACATGGCCAGTCGATCCTAACCCTTACTCTGCTGATATTCAAGGTGCGCCCGGTCCATGACTCAGAGTATTTAAATTAATGACGTAAAACATAGTACGTCTCAATGTCCGTCATAGGTTAATAGAGGGACACCTTGGGGAAGGCATGCACAAATCTATGGAGCCTGACAGCTCTAATGAATCTGAGGAAGGAGAACTTCTTATACCCATGAGATAACTAGCACCCCCACAGTTTGAGTGAATAAGCTTGGACAATACTTTGAAGGCGATGAACTCAATGCAGCTTTGCCGATAACCTTTGCCTCCAAGTCACATCAATCTTGGATGGGGGAGGAGGAGTGAGCATTGTTACAAAACAATGCTGGGAAAAATGGGGAGCACCTACCATGGATGACACCACATTGTTGGTCAAACTTGCTAATGGAGCCACAACTAGACCCATTGGTCTACTGACTCTAAAAATTAAGATCATTGACACTAATTACTACCACACCTTTATGGTGAGATGAACTTTAGACGTCAGCTAGTTTCTTATGACTGCATCCTTGACAGACCATTCATGAGAGAATTAAAAATGATTCACGAATGGAATACCGACCATATTTACATAGGGAGAAAGGATCAAACATTCAAGATCAGTCTATGCACATGGAAGGTACACCCAATGAGTGGTGGCAGACCATTCGTAGAGGACTCTGTCACAACAATGCGATCCACCACAATCCATATGTGTCATACGTGTCACAAGAAACTCAAAGATGAGAAGGATAGTGAGAAAAGTGAGAAAGCTGAAGAGACCAAACAGGTGCCTAAACATTTCAAGACCTTCTAGATGGTGGCCGACCGATTTGTCCAGTATGATTTAGCCCAAAGATCTGACAGCGGGCAACCAGAGACCTTTTATGATGGTCTAGCCAAGGTCAAGGAGATAAATCTCACAAACTTGGGCGAAGACCCGAGGCTGGTATATATTGGAGAAGACAAAGAGGAAGAGACTGAGCGTATCGCTCTACTAATAGAATTCCAGGATTACTTTGCCTAGAAGTACACAGACATGAAGGGTATAACACAATACAGATTTCCCCATCAGCTTTTCTAGCCACCGCCAACTCAATGAAGCTGAGAGAAACTACACCACAACTGAGAGAGAAGGACTAGCCAAGAAGTTTCACCACCATTATCTTCTGGCGACTACGTTTGTTTTCTTCATAGACCATCAAGCTATTTTGCACTTGGTAAAAAAGCCTTGCATGACAGCAGTAGGTAGAATCACTAGGTGGCTGCTTATATTGCTCGAGTTTGACTTCACCATTATGGTAGGGAAAGGATCTTAATATGTTCTAACAGACCACATGTTAAGGATCCCCAAGACGGTGAACTGCCGATGGGAGTAGATGATGATTTACCAAATGTTATCTTATTCCAACTACGCTTGATTCCTGAATGGGGTGAGAAGGTGGCACACTTCTTAGCCAATCTCTTACTAGTGGATCCCCTCCGCAATAAAGATCGATCCCATCGCTTAATTAAATAGGCAACCCCCTACCAACTCATTGTAGGCCAACTTTATAGGCAAGGGAAAGATAAAATTCTACGACGCTGTGCTCGAGAAGACAAGTATGTACTCCTTCTTGAACATGCTCACTCTACCTGTGTGCTGGAGGGCACTTTGCAGCAGATATCACTACACATAAGGTCCTCGCATGGCTGGGTAATGGAGGCCCACTCTAATGGCAAATGTAGTAGAATATGTCAAGCGATGTGATGAGTGCCACCATACAACAATTGCCCGCTTCAAGGACCACATGCCCCTTAACCCAATTGTGTCCTTACAACCATTTGAGAAATGGGGCATAGATTTCATTGGACCCATTAGCCTAGCAGGTAAATACACTCAAGCTAAATATGTAATAGCTGCTCTACGGACTATTGCACTAAGTGGGTAGAAGCTCGGGCGACCTGCAAAGCTGATGCACGATTGACTACTAAATTCTTGTATGAATCAATCATCACATGCTTCGGTTGCCCCCTCAAGCTCGTCAGCAAAATTGGGACACATTTCATCAATGAGGTAATCCAATTCCTCTTGCAAGAGTTCCTTATCACTCATAGAAAGTCCTCCCCCTATTACCCACAAGCAAATGGCCAAGCAGAAAGCACAAATAAAATCTTGTGTGCCATCCTGACTAAAACCATGGAGGCCAGCCCCGCAACGATTGGGAACAAAAGTTGCTTGCTGCACTTTGGGCTTATTTCCTATAAGGCAGCAACCAATACCACCCCCTTCAATTTAACCTATGGTACTAAAGCGGTCATGCCCATAGAGTTCTTAGTCCCCAACTTACGTGTCGCAGTACAAGAAAATCTCATTGGACATCCATTCTTCTCATACACATCCTTATCCATTCTTTCACATACTCATTCACATCCATTCCTCACATACACATTCACATTCATTATCATCACATACATTCACTCATATCCCATATCATTCATTTACATTCTGATTCACATGACATCACATCTCATCCATTCATTCACATTTATCTAATTCACATCATATCTCATCACATCTATCCACCTCACATTCTCATCACCTCTATTCACATCACATCCATCCATCCATCCATTCCCATCTATCTGATTTACATCACATCGATCCACATCACATTCTCATCACTTCTATTCATATCACATCCATCCATCCACCATTCATTCCCATCTATCTGATTCACATCACATCTATCCACATCACATTCTCATCACTTCTATTCATATCACATCCATCCATCCATTCATTCATATCTATCTGATTCTCATCACATTCGTTTAAACATAGAATTTAAGAGAATTCTAATTTTTTATACAAAGATTCTTTACGCATCTATTTGTGCATAAAATCAACTTTAGTAATGGGAATAACACTTTTAACAAAATCCTTTTATACATCTATTTATGCATAAATTCAATTTTAAGGAAAATAACACTTTTAAAATAAAAATAAATTCTTTATGCATCTTTCTATGCATAAAATCAAATTTTAATGAAATTAACACTTTTGGAATAAAAATAAATCCTTTATGCATCTTTCTATGCATAAAATCAATTTTAATAAAAATAACACTTTTGGAATAAAAATAAATCTTTTATGCATCTTTCTATGTATAAATTCAATTTTAATGAGAATAAAACTTTTGATATAAAAATAAATTCCTTTATGCATCTTTCTATGCATAAAATCAAAATTAAGGAGAATAACTCTTTTGAAATAAAAATAAATTTCTTTATGCATCTTTCTATGCAAAAAATCAAATTTAATGAGAATAACTCTTTTGAAATAAAATTTGAGCTTGAAAAGCTCGATGAAACACACCTTTTAGCAGTATACAACATGATTGAAAAGCTAAGGCGTAAAAAATGGTTCGATGACTAGCTTAAGGACAAACACATGAATGAGGGAGACATGGTACTCTTATTTAGTACCGCGAAGAGACACAAAAATAAGCTCAAGCTTAGAGGCTTAGGACCTTTCCTAGTCACTGAGATAACACCACAAGGTGCAGTGCGCATCGAAACACTTGATGGTGTAGAAATGGCTAGTTATTTCAATGGTAGCAAACTAAAATGCTAGTATGGCCCTCTCATCGCTCGAGGCTACCATAAGAGCCATCCATGATAAAAAACAACATAAAAATACCATGAGGATATGAAACAAGCTGCACAACAAGAGGCCAAAGCAAGGCAAGCCAAGCTTTGACATAGACACATCATGGTCAATAGGGCCCAAGTGGTTGACCTTGAAGAAGAAGAATAGGAGGTGAAGCCAGCTTGGTTGTAGTTAGGAATGACCTCCCCGATGAGCTTTTTCCAAAAACTAGCTCTTGTTGATACATGGGCTAGTTATAATTTGATGTTCCATGAAACATGGCGTTCCCTTGGGGAACCCTCACTAAAAGAAACCCCTGCCATCGTTACCACAATGGTGTCACAACATGTTCATTATTTAGGCACATTTACGCTTTTATTCTACATTGGAAATAATCCCTTGGAAGGGAAACTCTATGTGATGCCTGCAAGAACCATGCGTGAAGAAATACTCCTTGGAAGGGGTTGGGTGGGGAATAATAGGTGTAATATTGATTGGGACACATGGATGGAGACCTTACAACTGGCCTCTGTTATTTTCCTTGTGATGGATGAAGAGCCCATACCCATTTCTCCCCCATGCCAAGAAATTCCCCCTTCACCACCCACCATCATTCATCACCACACCCCCACAAATCCATCCCACTAAAAAAGAGGTCGCTCATCATTCCAACCAAATCAATGCTTCTCACAACCTCCCTACCCCCGCGCTCGGCAGCAACCCACTCTCACATTGCCATCTCACAAGCTACTAACCCACCAACCTAAATTGACCAAACTAACATTTCTAACAAAACTAACAAATCTCCACTGGGCATGTCATCTTCCCATTGGGTACCTAAAAAGCTTCTCACAGCACAAGGCTATTATGAAGGCAAATCTACATTGTGGATCCCCCAACGATCCAATCTCCCCCTCATCCATAGGCACCCAAAGCTCCTTGTCCCCCATGATTGCAACAAATTCATCACCCACAAGCCTACAGGGTACAGGATAAATGCAGGCCTAAATGTTCTCCATGGCACCCCAATCCTCAATCAAAGCCTCAACCATGCCCAAAACCAACCCCTCGGTGGATCCCCAAATATCCCCAACCCCAACTTCCACCCCATGTCGCTCAGCAGTCCCCATCTGGGACACCTATTGTTGCAACGCGCCTCGCACACTTCACATCAGCTCGGAATACCTTCCTATACAAAGACGGTGGGTGTGGAATGTTTTCCATGAGGAGAAAAAGAAGAACCCAAAGCTACAGTTCAACTTTCCTTGGTTCACTCCTCCGACGGTGTAGCAGCCATGTACTAAAGATAAAATGATCCGGTGCTTCAACGAATTAATCTGCCACCACTACGATCAAGTCCCAGACCTAGCCGTGATCGCCATGATCAAATTTTTCCACTTGATTATCATGTTGTTGGCATCATTTTCGGATTGGGACCACTACCATGAAGGCGCACAAGGTGTGGCCTTTGACATCAATAAAGGCCTAACCTGCAAGTAGATTTTTGGCTATTACAAGTGGATCATGTGGATGCCTGCGTTGCTGGCACCTGCAGACCTTTGAAGACATGATGGAGACAGCCTTTTGGACCAGCTACAAAGTCTTCCATTGAGCCACCCACTCCAACCTCGTGTTGTGATCTCATCTGTTCATACGCAATCTATTATAGATAGATTTGGCTAGCTCCGAGGAACGGATCTGCATTAGGGAAAATTTGGACTCAAATTGGGCCCTTTGAGGATTTGTACAAATTCTCTCTCTATAAAAATGGGCTCATGGTGAAATTCTTATAAATCAACTCAAAAGTAAGCGGAGTTTGGACATTTGGAATCTACTCTTCAAGACCTTTCTACTCTTCAAGACATTTGGAATCTACTCAAAAGTAAGCGGAGTTTGGAATCTACTCTTCAAGACCTTTCTAATCATATATAGCATGATGAGCAATTTTTCATATTCATGAAGTCCCCAAATTTGGTGAGATGACATGGCACATTACATGCCACATCATCAACAAATTATGGGACTTCTTTTTTTTTTTGCATTACAAGAGATTTATTATTATTATTTTTAGTGGGGAATTGGCAGACCGCATGCCATTAGGCATGTAGGAAGGGGGCGGGTATTAAACCCACACAGTCGTGGTGTAGGGCAAGAGCCCTTACCACTTGACTATCTCCCCTACCTTGGGGACTTCTTAAATATACAAAATTTCCCATCCTGATGTATATCATTGGAAAGGTCTCAAAAGATTAGATTCCAAATGTCTAAACTCTGCTCACTTCTGAGTTGATTTGTAAAAATTTTACCACGAGCCCATTTTTGTAGAGAGAGAATGTGTGCAAATCCTTGAGCTCTTAGATCTACATGCAAAAAGAGAATAGATGAACAAGGCACACGTAGAGAAGCTCAGAGACCTCAATGAGGTCATCAACACCAAGACACAAGAGATGGTTCAAATGTTTATAAGCCACTAACAAGTGCTTAATCATGTGAACCAACAACTCCACATCATCCAAGTCTTAGCATAAGAGTGCGGCACAAGAGTGCCTACAACAGATTAACAAGGCTTAAGCTCAAACCACAACCCATAGTATAGCCAAAGATGAAGCCAAAAGATGATACATGGAGCTAACGACCACTCAAGAGGTCCGTGAGGTAGCCATGTCATCACTCCTTAATGACAACAACTCATGGATCTAGGAATTGGATCAAAGGCTTGCACTACAACAATGACCTCAAAGGGATGATCAACCCGATGAACTATGACAACTCATCGAGAGTGAGACTTAGAGATAGGTTCATGCGAGTGACCCCTCTGGCCCCTCTCACTTTGTTTTTATCTACACTAACCCTCTCTCTTCTTCAATACAAAATTAACCTAACCCCTTGATGACCTCAGTTTAGAGACCTAACACTTATCCATCAGAATACGAAAAGAGATGTAGATCCCACCTTAGTAATGGGAATCCTTAGCAGGGATCTAGTACTTACTAACCCAGCATACATTTTCTTCTTCCCATTACACCTAATAGGGCTAAACCTTTGTAGTTGGTGTCGGGTGCTATAACAATCAGCCATCCTTAATGAAAGTGTCAATAAACTCGACCTGTTTCTACCAAATGACATACCATTAACACTGGCCAACTATGAAGTTGTTGCACGTAGCTACCAATGGGTAATAAGCTAAGGGTGGATTGAAGTTTATAATACTCATCAACATCTAAATCTCTCTGAATCAGCATTATATCATCCATATGGTATTATAAAATTATATAGAAACATCCATAAATACCTGGAGGCCATGCTCAATACCATGGTATATAATTTTGATAAAGAACATATTGAATATCCTAATATAATCATTGAAGAAATCCTCGACCCCCAAGAATTTATGAAAACTAACAAGCCCACCCAACCATCACCCACCAATTTAGGAAGAGGACAAGAAGAAACACTAGGATCCTCAACATCTGTTACTTACCCTGTGTTTTCTTTCATCTCCAATAAGCTACTAAATCCCTTTCCTAATGTATCTCCTACTAACAAAACTGAGGATGATTGTATCTTCTCTCGCTACTCTTCTACCCCAGTTTAACCCTCAGTTCCAGGCAACAACTCTATCTCCACCATGGCAGCTCAATGAGGTACGTGATCATTCCCCTCAAGATGACATGCAATCTTTTTCTAATACAATGTCATTGAGTCTTTGTCAGCTGCAGAGTACGAGAGATTCATTCGGGAGGAAAATCCTCTCTTAAATCCTAAACTCATGTTCAAAGTGCTGATGCAAATTACATCGTTTGAGCCTACCCAAAGAATCATGCTAGATGCCTACTATTGCATGATGAATGAAGATCAATGCAAGGATGCAACAAAAAAGATACTTAGGGCTCTTGTAAAGAGTTCCAAGTTGTAGATGAATGTGGGAGTGGGCTTGACAATAATCCCACATGGGAACTTTTGGGAGTTTTAGAGTTTTTGTATAAAAAGTGGCCCATTTGAGAGCTAAGGAGGACTTTTTGGTCTTTTGGTTGAGAGACTCATAGAGAGAGCTTGTTCTATAGCTCCTTCTCATGTGCTCTCCCAAGGCTCTCCATCTCCATTCTTGCTTCAATCTTGTACTCTCTATTCTCTACGTATTCAAGGATTTGAGGTTGCGGTCTACAGACTTGCTAATCTAGATTTCGTAATGATGTTTTGATGCTAAAATTTGATTTGTGAATTGTAGAGTGCATGTGATGAAGCTTGTGCATGAAATGATGTGTAGTTGAGGCTTGTGTGATAGCTCTTTGCATGTTAGATTCTTTGCATAAGTTGCATTTTTATGCTTAAGTGTAGCCTAATCTTGATGCTTTGATTATGTTAGATTTATTGCTTGATTGTTGAAGAAGGATTGAGTAGGACTAGAAGTCATTAGTGTGTGGTTAACTAATCTTCTCCCATTCGGGATAGCCTCTATGTGCTAACCGGGTTGCATTCACGGATTGACAAAGTGTGTGGGTTGGAGTGTAGCCTCCGCTATGCTATGATGTCCCAAACAATGGTGCCGTTGCCGGGGACGCACACCTAAGTTAGTGAAGGGTGTTAACCATTACTTCATACTAAGTGCTCCATTGATTGCAAAATCGTGGATTAGGGTAGATTAGAGTAAAGTTTGCAAGGGCATTGAGTGTGTGATCGCAAGGGCGCCTTGCGTGTTTTCTGTTTTTGATTAGAAGCAAAAAAAAATTAAAATTAAAATCAAAACCCCATTGCGGTAGAGTAATCCCGCCATTAAGTAGGTTCAAGTGGTTTCTGTTTTTGTATTTTCCGACGTCGGGCTATAAGAGGTGTGTCGTTGGAGGCGCAACAAAGAAAAATAAAAAGATATATATATATATATATATATATATACACACATATATATATACGTTGCAGCTGTTGGGCGGCCGGCTTATACGTTGCAGCTGTTGGGCCACCGACTGAAAGCGAAGAGAGAAACGTTGCAGCTGTTGGGCGGCCGGCTGAAAGCGAAGAGAGAAACGTTGCAGCTGTTGGGTGGCCGCCTTATACGTAGTAGCTGTTTGGGACATCATAGCAGCTCGAAGTGACTGTTGGTTGAGAGTCCGTGTGGGTAGCTGCAAGAGAAGCAGGCGCGGCTGGCAGAAGCGTGGAAGGCGTCAGGCAGAGGGAGAGCGACTGAGGGAGAGCGACGGAAGTGGAGGCGTGAACGCGTGCGCTGTAGCTGACGTGGCGGCGGAAGTGAAGGCGAAGGCTTGTGAAAGCATGTGGGGTGGCGGTCATAAGGCCGTTGGCCGTAAGCACCAGTAGGCGCCGCAGTAGCTTGTAGCCTGTAGAAAGGCGAAGAGGAGGTCGAGATGCAGGCTGTGTGGCTGGCTTGAGAGTCTGTGTGGAGAGAAGGCAGCTGTGAGGCGACCGGCAAGAAGGCAGTGGTGGCCGGGCGCCACAGCTTAAAGCAAGCAGGCGAAAGCGGTGGAGTAGCAGACGAAGACAGCTGTGAAACCGGTGGAGAGCTGCAAGCTGGCAAGGCGTTGCAGAAGGCGAGTGGGTGGCGGCAGCGAAAAATCCGGAAGGAGCTGATAAGGTTAGTTCTATTTTTTTATTTTTTTATTTTTTATTAATTTTTCATGTTTTTGTATTTTTTTTAAAAATAGTAATAATTAAAAAAACAACAAAACAATAAAAAATATAATTTTTTTTAAAAAAAGAGAGAAAAGCGAAAAAAGAGAGAAAAAAGAAAGGAGAAAAAAAAAATTAAAAAAAACAAGAAAACAATTATTATTTTCGTATTTTGAGTCTATTTTTCATTTCTTAATTTTCTGTAAAATTTTGCATAATTAAAGTAGCTTGCATTTTTTTTTAGCGTAATTCATATTTTCTGTAATTAGTATGAAATTTATTAGTTTAAAAAAAAAGAAGAAAAAGGAAGAAAACAAAAGAAAAGAAATAGAAAATTTTAAAAAAATTTCTATAAATTATGTGTTTTTTTTAAGGAGTCCATATTCTTTGCATATTTTGTAATTTTTTATTTTTTTAATTTTTTGCATAATTAGGATAACTTGCATTGTTTTAAAATTTTTGAAATTTTGTGCATAATTAGTATTTTTTTAGCGTGATTCATATTTTTTGTAATTAGGAAAAGTGAAAAAAAAAGTTAAAAAAATCATTTTAAAAAAATAATAAAAAAGAGGATAGATAGTTACACCACAACAGACTCATTTTAGTTGCATTTAGTGGTTAGGTAGGGTAATATATATATATATATATATATATTAAAAAAACAAAAAAAAAACAAAAAAACAAAACAAAAAAGAAAAAAACACATAAAAAACCAAAAAAATTTGACCTTATGCACTTGCGGTCGGGACGTCTTATAGATTCTGCCCCATAGGGCCTAGGGCACCTTCTAGAGTACCTACGCAAGAAAGTGGGACCCAATCGGTAGAAAATTTGGCAGATATTGCTGAAACCCTTTCCGAATCCCAATCTGACACCCTTTCCTCTAGAACAACTAGTTCATTGTCCATGGACAATCTAGGGCCATCAAATAGTCATCCCTTAGCCCCAAATAGGACACCCACAAGATCTTTTAATCCATTTGAAGCTGACACCATGGGGTTAACACTCAATGTGAGACTCCAATATGTCTACACGAATGCTCAAGGAGCTGAGATCTTTAGGGATCCACAACAACGGTATCTTGTTAAGATCGCAGACATTTTCTCAGAACTTGATAGAACACCTCTAGTCAATGACCAAGGTAACATGTACATGGGTGGAGATGGTGTTCGCTCTACGAAGTCACCTACCATCCATAAAATGTAGACAAATTAGGGGAGCTCTCTAAAACCGAGTTCTTAGACTTATCGAAGCTTTCCAAAGCAAGGGAGTCTAGAGATGACTGGCTCATTGAGCCGGACATGCCTGGACCCTCCAATGCCCAGTCCTCAAAGCCATCCATAGATGATTTACTTCTTGTAGATCTAAATTTGGAAAGGGATAGGAAAGGCAAGAGCAAAATGGATCAGGGGGCTGAGAACCAATGGGAGTTTGTACGACAAATTCCAGTGACAAAGGTCTTACAGGATGACCCACTTCAAGAGGTCTATAAGGACTCTTTAGAGGGATATTATGCCACAACTAGAATGCCAGAGCTAGATCTTCCTCTAGCACTTGTGGTGGTAGTTGAGAAGCTTGCAGGACACATGAACCGAATAATTGATAAATGGGCCAATGAATACCGAACCTTAGATTGGAAGGAGATTCGGGAGCTCACGTGGAAAGGACAACCATTATTCATGGAAGTGTTCTCAACAAATATAGCCAAACCAAGAGAGATAGTCTTTCTTGGAGAAACTATTGCTCCTCCCCTACAAGAGTTCACTAGAGAGGGACCCTCAACATCAAAGTGGACCACTGCTAGTAGCCCAACTCTAGCACCAAGACCCGACACCAAAAGTGCGACCACAGATCACACCACAACAACATTTTTCTCACTATAACAATTGGAGGGTAGGGGAGCCAACTTGGCCTCCCATAAATGCACCTCCTGAAATGCGGGTGACAAGATCTTTGGAGGGGTTTGGTGAGGCTGGTAATAGGGGACCCACACCAATTTTGGATGCATGTGGACCATCTTACCAAAGAAAGGAACAATTCCCACTGAGAGTGAGAGGCCGTAGGCCCTATGATGAGTATTCAAGACAAGTAAGGCCATCAACTCTTCAGAAACTGGTAAAGAAGTACGAAGGGTCGGGAGATCCATACGACCATGTAGCAGCATTTAGGCAAGCAGTTCGAGCCGAGCAAGTGGCTGACAAGCATACTCAAATTGAAGGATTTGGACTCACTCTTGAGGGAAAAGCCCTTGCTTGGTTTCAGGCACTAGAGGCTTCAGACAAATCTTCTTTACGAGTTTTGGAAGAGAGATTCATTGCTACTTTTTCCTTGATGGGAATTCAACATGACACGGTAGCACACATCTACTCTTTCAAGCAAGGCGAGAATGAGAGTGTTAGAGACTGTGTAAATAGAATGAAGCAGTACATTAATCATTGCCCAGAAGATGAGAAGCCCGCCCAAAGTGGATTAATTTCTCTCTTCTTAAAAGGACTCAAAAATTCAACACTACATATACATCTCTATGCAAAGAAGCATACAAATTTCAATGAGTGTTGCCATGATGCTATTGATTTCACCGATAACTTCAAATTCCAAGATGGTTCTGGCCCAGAGGTGAAACCTAGAGATCAGTGGGGTGATGACCAAAGTTCAAGGTCTAGCGCGCTAGTAAATCCAAACCAGATAGCTAACCTAGTACTAAGGAGATTGGGACAGACCTATCGCCCACCCATGCAGCCACCACAACAGCAGCAACGAATGAGGAGTGTACTACCTACAGGTCCTCATCTTTGTGGAGCATGTGGCGATAACTATAAAACAGAGGAATGTAATACCTTTTCTCCTCTAGTCACAAACCAACCCACAAAGAAGTGGTGCCAAGCCTGTGCTTGGAACTTTACCCATACCACACAGGAATGTACTCGCATTGCAAGTATGAGACAGGAGCGTGAGTAGCCAAGGGGTCGAGTGGCTCCACAAATGTATCAACAGTATACTAATTTTGAACGTAAGCCACCGATGGCACAAGAACAAGCACGACCTGTTCTTGGTGCTTAACCTCCTGCTCCTGGGACTGCTCCTGTAAGGGTTGTGAACTACGACAATTCAAATATGTGTAGAGACTTGGTAAACCCAGGCTATGTGGAGGAGGAATACGCATCATATTCATCCAAGGAAAATCTCTTTGAAAGTCCCGCATACCCAAGCCAAGCACTGGAGGAACAAAATTCTTTGATGTTGCTAGGCGGCTATCAACCTAGGACTCCAGGCCCCTCAGGTCAATGGCAGCAAAGGAAAGTAGAAGCCAAACTAATGGGCCCCTGTTATGAGTGCGGAGAACCCCATTGGGCTCGTGATTGTCCACATCGCTCAAGGCAAGCATCTCGATCCAATACAACAGTACAACAGTTTCCACCAATTGAAAGATATTATCTAGGGTGTTGTGTAGAACACTTCCCAAAAGATTGTCTGCTGAAACCACATGAGGAAGGCACCTCTCAACCAAAGGTCTCACTCAACCTTGTAGGGGCAGTTCCATCACCACCTTCATCTGAGAATGAGGATGTCGTGCCACTTAGAGTCATGACTAGATCACAGACACGAAATGCCGAAATACAGACTGATGAGACACCTCGAACTAGGGATGCAAAGACAAATCTAGTGGACAAGACCCTACAGTCCAATAGAAAAAAGACCACTAGGAGGAAGAAGAACCGAAACAAGCAAACTAAAAGTGCATCCACTAGTTCTCAAGAAGCCTCTAAACAAAACATGAGGGATAAAACTTTTACATCCCAAGAAGTGCATGAGGAACATCAACCTCAACCTGGGCCTAGTGCTAAACAAGATGAGGCTAGTACGACCGAGGATAGTTCTGGGGGTTCTGTTTTTGTGGATAAAGTGAATGAGACTCTAGATGCCATCATTGATGCTCATAGAAGTCGCATTGTAGAAGCTTCAAGAATACCCAAACCGAGGAGAAGATCAATCTAGCTGTACATCAGCAACTCATTAGGGAAGCTCAGTCAATACTAGAGGGACCACCACAACCTATTCCTCGGGGCCCAACCTCTCTTAAGCCAACATTAGAAACCATACCAGAAGTGTCATCAAGTCGGGAAATGAAAAGTGAGCTCATTTCACAAGCTCATAGCGAAAGGTCTGCATCAATTGACACCTCATTGAAAGAAGAAATTCTGCCACCACCTAGCCTTGCCTTCCCATGAGTTATTGATGCTAATGAGGACATGGCAAATGAGATGTGGGCCGCAGTTCATGAGAAAGTTAATGAGAACATGTCCTCTATTAGTTCGCCTCCATTCTCTGAGGTGGATTTTACCAGGGGCACGGAAAACAATTCTGGACGCCCAAGCATCCAGGAGGAAGTTCAAACAATTGTTTCTCCTAGAAGTAAGCATACAATGAAAACCTTACCATCATATCTAGGAGAATATGAGAACTGTTCTCAAACCTTGAGGATACCCTCCATGCAAAAAAAAATGACAAAGGAGAAGGATATGAGTATCGTGCAAGCTATTTTGTCAGCACCAGTGGCTTGTACCTTACCTTTACTTGACTTGATAAAAATTCGACCTGAGTTGTGGAATGATATTGCCACATGTTTGTCAGAGTAGGTATTGCTACAAAAGGGTCACCACCATGAGTGTACTATACACCTTGAGACAAAGCATGTTATGCCAGTTCCTATCAACAAAGTAGGAAAATTTTGTGAGGACGATCAGGGAAATGCTACCCTCCCATTAGAAGTGCGAAAAGTAGCTTCAACTGCAATACTTGATAGTGGTGCAGGGGTGGGCATTGTGACAAGGTCCATTTGGGAAAAGTGGGGCAAACCAGCTATTAGGAGTACCAGGATGCGCTTGCAGCTAGCAGATGGAAGCTTAGAACATCCCCTTGGGCTGCTTGAGAACATATTGGTCACCACATGTGGGATTGAATATGAGCACACCTTTGCAGTAGTGGATTTTGGAAAACATCCAAACTATGAAGTGATATTGGGTAGACCATTCATGCGACAATTTCAAATGATTCAAGATTGGGGATACAATTATTTGTACCTCCGACATGATTCTGTCATCACAAGGGTCAACCTAAAGAATCACTCATATCGAGATGTAACAAGGTCTCTAATAGATGAGTTTGATTCTGCTTCATCTGAGGGCTCAAGAGTTACATTGTCAGATGGGTGAAAAGATCTGTAGATGTGTGGAGCCTCATGTAGGGATTTCAACACTGAGAGACTTAAGGGTAATCGAAGTGTATCAGATGAGGCATACATTCCACAACCCTTCTCTGAGCATTTAATTGATCCACTAGAATGGAGTCATGTCCTTGCAACATTATCGACATGTGCTTTACCTAATCCAATTCAATTTTGTGACTCAGATGGATATGATATTATTCCTATACGAATGGTGCAACCATGTGACCTTCTAGATGATTTGTACTATAGGGATGCATCCACAACAGCTCTGCAGGTCGAGGAAGTCTCAGTAGAGGATTTAACACTCGAATCTGCTAATGATGCTGATAAGGAAGATGGATGGGACTCGGATTTTAATAATGTTGTGACAATCCCTGAGGAAGAGTTAGGAAAGGCATGCCTACTCTTGAGAGGAAGGGAGGTTCAAGTAGAGATTCCTCGAAGCCGACCTAAACGTAAATGCTGTAAGAGCCATAAGAGAATCAGTAGACAAGATGAGCGGGAACAACGTGAGAGACTACAAAAAGAAAAGGAGGAGTCTAAGAGTGAACACTCTCGACCACCACCTCACTTCTCAGGAAAGAACGGATATCTATACTATGTCCAAGCACAAGATAGTATCAAAGACCAAGTAAAACGATCAGATGGATTCCAAGCAGGAGAAAAGCTAAAAACTGTTAGCAAAAATCGTAAAAAAATGAAGAAACAAAAACCAAAACTCAAGTCTAAAACCGATTCAAAAGAGAGTGTCGGAAGTGCAAAGACAACGGTTGAACAAAAAAATCCAATGCAAGATGGCAAAGGAGAGCTCAAAACCGCATGGTCTTCAATGAGTGAAGACTCAAGTGGACAAGAACAAGGTCTCAATGCTCCTCCCAATTTCACACAGTACACTCTTCAAGATCGGAAGATTGTTCTTCAACAGCCCATGCGACAAAAACCAAGCATGCCAGGGGTTTCATACGATGGTCCAGAAGATGCAAAAAAGATTGATATTGCTAAGCCAGGAGAAGAACCTCGCTATGTGTGGATTGCCACAGACTTGTCGTTAGATGAGGAGAAGTTATTAATTCAAACAATAAAGGAGTATCGCGATGTTTTTGCTTGGAGTTATAAAGACCTCAAAGGAGTTGATCCAAGCATATGTCAGCATACAATTCCATTGCGAGAGGATGCAAAGCCCTCCAAGCAACGTCCTTATACTTATAATGAAAATTTTGCACGGAAGATAAAGGAAGAAATAGACAAGCTCTTAGAGGTAGAATTTATCTATGAGATTGAACACACTGAATGGGTCTCCCCTATTGTAGTGGTGCCTAAGAAAAATGGAAAACTTCGAGTATGTGTACACCTCAAGAAGGTAAATGCAGCTACTGTGCGTGATCATTACCCACTTCCAATCACGGATCATGTTCTGGAATGAGTTGCAGGGAAAAAGGCATATAGTTTCTTGGATGGATTCTCCGGTTACAATCAAGTGTCAACTGATCCAAAGGATCAACACAAGACAACCTTTGCTACTAAAGATGGCATCTTTGCCTATCGTGTTATGCCATTTGGTCTAACAAATGCACCAGCAACCTTTCAGCGGTTAATGAGTCATGTATTCAAGGAGTACCTTAGGCAATTTCTTGAGATCTTCATGGATGATTTATGTGTTCACTCACAAGAGCGTGATGATCATATAGAACACCTCAGACTTGTGTTTCAAAAGTGTCAACTTTATCGTATATGCTTGAATCCTGACAAGTGCAAATTCATGGTAAGACAAGGGAAAATTTTGGGCCATATTGTTTCTCGCAATGGGATTTCAACAGATATGGATAAAATTGATGTCATTGTCTCATTACCTCGGCCTATCAACCCTAAAAGGGTACAAACATTCATGGGACATTGTGGCTATTACCGTAGATTCATCTACATGTACGCTGTCCTAGCCAGACCATTATATGCTCTTCTTGTAAAGTTTAATTGGACTGATGAGTGTGAGGAATCCTTTGAAAAGTTGAAGCAAGCATTAGTGACTGCACCCATCTTACGGGCACAGATTGGAACCAAATCTTTCATGTCCATATTGATGCTTTAAACTTTGCAATTGGATGTATTTTGGTTTAATCGGGAGAACATAATAAGGATTTCCCAATCTCATATGCTAGTAGTCGACAGTTGAACAATGCTGAGAAGAATCACACCACAACAGAAAGAGAAGGTTTGTCCATGATCTATGCAGTGAAAAAGTTTCGCCATTACCTTTTGGCAAACAAATTCATATTTTTTGTGGACCATCAAGCACTGCTATATTTGGTAAATAAGCCTTGCGCAACCGGAAGGATTGTGAGGTGGTTTATCATCCTTCTTGAGTTTGATTTTGAAGTGGCAGTTCGAAAAGGAACAACTCATCTTAGGGCAGATCATTTGTCTCGAATCACCTCAGGCGAAGCTCCTGTGGGTGTGGATGATGATATGTTAGATTCAACACTTTTCCTTGTAGAGACAGCTCCTAGATGGTCTGAATCCATCTTAGAAATTTTGACAAGTGGGCAGATACAACTAGCGGGTCCTAATGTGGACCTATGGCGACCATTCAAGTTAATCTCAGGGAGATTATATCGTCAGGGTAATGATGGAGTGTTGCGACTTATACCTAACCCTGACCAATATGAGGAAATCTTCGAATGGGCACATGCGGGTATCGGTGGAATCCATGCATCAGCTACTACTTGTGTGCGACCTATATCTCAGGATGGACAATGGTGGCCTACCATGCATGTGGATGCTGAAAAATTTGTTCGTAACTGTGCTTCATGTCAAATTCAACAGCCAATTCATAATGTCACATTATTCCAAATTTCAACTACACCAAGTTGGAGTAAGTATATTGTGGACTATCTTCAGCATGGTCATACGGATCAAAAAATTCCTAAACATCGAAAGCATGCTATTAAAGTTGAAGCAGCAAACTATATGCTGATAGAGAGCCAACTCTACAAGAGGGGCAAGGATGGCAACTTACGCATATGTGTGTGTGAAGCTGACTACTTGAAAATCTTGACTCATGCACATGCAGGTGTTGGGGGTGGACACTTTTCGGGCAATACCACAGCTAAGTTGATTAGGTGGTCTGGGCTTTGGTGGCCAACCTTACAAATGGATGCCGAAGAATATGTAAAACGTTGTGACGATTGTCAAAGGACCAAACCTCCCATCACAAAGGACATCCCATTAAACCTCCAGCTTGTCACATGCATGCTGAATATATTATAGTCGCAACTGACTATTTGACCAAATGGGTAGAGGCAAAGGCAACAGTCAAAAATGATGCCAGAACCACAGCCAAGTTCCTGTATGAGTACCTATGGCTTACCTATTGAGATCGTTAGTGATCAAGGTGTGCACTTTGTGAATGACGTCATAGAGTTTTTGCTTCAAGAATTTATGGTAATTCACAAGCGTTCTGCACCCTATCATCCCCAGACCAATGGACAAGCTGAGAGTACTAACAAGATTCTCTGCACAGCACTCACAAAGATTGTTGAGGGACATAGGACTGATTGGGAGCAAAAGTTGCACTCAGTTCTTTGGGCATATAGGACAGCCTATAAAACATCTGTGGGCACAACCCCATTTGAACTTGCTTTTGGGCTAGATGCAATTCTTCCCATTGAATTTCTTGTACCTACTCTACGAGTAGCTAAACAATTGGATTGGACTGGTCATGAGCTTTCACAACGCGTTGACGAATTGGAAAAGCTTGATGAGAACCGCTTATTGGCAGTAATGGGGATGTATGCTGAGAAGAGGAGACAGAAGCAATGGCATGATAGAAATGTAACAACTAGCCGATTCAAAAAAGGAGACCTTGTGCTCTTGTACACACTTAAGAAGCATAAGAGAAAGCTTAAGAAACGTGGCCTAGGACCGTTCGTGATTAATGATCTTACTCCAAGTGGTACAGTGCGTTTAGAGACACTAGAAGGTGAGCAAATGCCTAACTTCATTAATGGAAGTCGTCTCAAGAAATACAATGAACCATTAACTGAAGCCATGCTTCAACAAATGCATGCTACAAAAACACGGAAAGAAGCACTTGACCTACTTAAACGTCGGGCTCAAGAAGAGGCTAAAGCTAGAGTTGTAAAAGCCAAGGAGCGTCGTAAAGCTTCTATGATGGCCTTACAGTTGGCTACTGATGAACCATATGTCGATCCTTTCAATATTCAAGTGTGCCTTCATCTTCAAGAGACTACCTACTTTGTCTCTGCCTTAATTGACTCTGGTACAGATTATAATGTTCTCTCGTTTGACACATCGAAAGCCTTGGGACAACCACCACTTGTGCAAATTCCTGTTGACTTATGAAGCTTCTCAGGTGAAGATAACCCTATAGAGGGAAAATGTGTCATTATGATGACCATTCAGGATCACCAAATGTCAGTGCCCTTTTATGTGGCACGTAAGTCCAAGGCAGTAGTAGAGGCTGTTCTCGGTCGATCGTGGCTAAGTGCTACCAAGATTGGAAGAATAGACAATACAAGTTGCAAATTGATTCTGATTGCATCTTGGGATCTGCTACTCCACGAGCTTTATCGTGTCAAAAGTGTAATGTTTCTACCTTACACAACCCACTCTCAAAATCTGCTCTTGAAGCTCCAAAAAAATGATGTGGATAATTGATGAGTACTCAAGTGAGGGCCATGGCTGGCATGTTCCAACTACTCTAGTTGCTGCTCAAAGAAGGCCAGGCAAGAAGGAATTATCAATTTGGTTACCCAAAGATGCGTACAAACTTGTACCATCTAGTCCAGTCGCTAAGCCTCCTAAGAAGCACATCTTTTCCAAGCCTAAACCTCAGATTGTTACTGGATGGGTCCCAAAACATGTTCTTAAAGCACAAGGCTATTATGAGGGTGCAACAGCAATTTGGCTTCCAAAATGCCATGGTTTGCTAGGGGTAAAAGAGTGTTTCAGAAAGATTCCAAAAGCCACCCTTGATTTTCCATATCAGTGGGTGCAAAAGAAATCAACACAAACTCTTCAAGATAGGATAGGTGGCTGTGATAGCACCTACAAATCTACTTGTGTTGATCTTCCTAAAACATGTATTGAAACACCGGTTGTCCCAATTTCTCCTTGTTACACAATTCCACCGTCAACTTGTGTACCTAAGACAAGTCCAAATGAGTCTCATTTGAGCATAGATTCTAGCATTTCAATGCCTAAATCCTCTTATCTTGCTCAAATTCCAAGACAATTGCTAAAATTCCCACCTAAGAAGGACATACCCAAAACTAAAGATAAGGCATTAACACTACAATTGAAGCTCTTTGGTAGATCAATGTTTGAATAATGTGGTTCCTTATGCCTTTAGAGGATTGTGTTCTTTTTGAGATAATCTTGTTTTTGATTGGAATTGTAATGATGGATATGAGTGTTCTAAATTTCATTGTTCTACGTCCAGATAACTCCTGATGGATATTTGGTGATGTAAGATCCCTATTCCCACCGAGTAACAGATTCGGGATACTAGCAGCGGAAGTAGCACTTCTCGCGTGGGACAGGGGTCCCACACTCGGGGCCTCGCCCACGGATATCCGGATAAGAGACTAATCCGTCGGTTGTTCCAAAACCGAACCCGGAAAAACTTCCTTTACCGGAAAGCACAGGCGATTCCACCAGAATAACTTTTTACTCTAACGTAGTCAAGATCATTTCTGATCGAGATGATCCAATTACATCTATAAGATACTTAGTCAGTTCAAGGAAGAAACTTGCACTTGGATCATTGGGATCAACGCTTTTTTCCCCATTCAAGAGGCACAGCCGTTGATTCCTATCCATAGAACAGTTACTGTCCGGAATTTTTTTTTCTATCGTAAAAACAAAAGTTTGAGTCTCGATTTACGCATCCATCAGTTCCAACCTAACCCCATCCGATCCCATGGGTTAGCCAACCGCCCAACCACTATAGTGATGGGATCCAATTAAGAATTTGGTTAGGTTTTGTCCTGGGTACCAAGGAAAAGAGTTCCAAGGCCCCCTAGCCGGATGTTCATGCAAAATAAAACTAGTCACACCACTCACACACCCAATATGAAATTGCCTTTTTCAACCAGATTCAGCCAGTTTAAAACAATCCTTTAATAAAACCATAGTATCACTGATCACAATTCTTCCAATTTATCCCATTGATTCTTAATAACCCATCATTCCTTCATCAGAGTATATATGGCATCATTGGCAACTAGAACGCTCAGGGGCCGTTTCGATAGTTCCTTGCCCTTAATACTCGGCAATATAATCACTTATCAAGATGGACTCTCGTTGAAGATCAGCAAGATCAACCAACGGATCCATATAAGGAGCCATGGACTCATCCATTGAAGACCAGCAAGGTCAATCAACCAGATCCATGCTCGATTTCAGAAAACAACTCCAACTCTGTTCCAATATCTTCCTCGACGCACGCATGGGTATCCTAGGCGACCCAGAGCCCGAGCACCGTATGGTCAGCACCCTCTAGGATCCTTCACAGGTGACCTAGCGCTTCACGCATAGGCCGCTTCCTTGGCCCCTCATCCACCGTACCGGAAGCTCACCATTTTAATCGCACCGAGGCTGGTCAAGACCTCGGCCGACCTTGCTACGCGAGACGTCCTTCATTGACTCCCCGTCAGCAGTTGCAACTTTACCATCACGACCTTAATCACAAGACGGTCAAAATGCTCCCCCCAGCATTCTTGACATAAAACAATCTTTTACAAACAGCATTTACAAACAGTTTACAATACAATTTCTATTTTAACTTTCATTTTTCCACATTATCCCTCATCAGTCTACATTACTTATTCCATATTCCATTTATATGTATACTCATCCCATCACATCATTTCCATCTCATCGCTCAGATTCCCTCACATCACATATCGTATATTCACGTCCATACATCCACATCTATATGCGTACATTCACATCTACATGCATACATCTACATCTCTATGCATACATCCACATCCACATTCACATTCACCTCCATACATCTACATCTATATGCATACATCCACCTCCACATTCACATCCACATCTATACATCTACATCTACATGCATACATCCACTTCTACATCCACATCTACATCTATACACCTACATCTACATGCATACATCCACATCTCCATCCACATCTACATCTATACATCTACATCTACATGCATCCATCCACCTCCACATCCACATCTACATCTCTACATCTACACCTACATGCATCCCTCCATATCTCCATTCACATCTACATCTATACATCTATATCTACATGCATCCATCCACCTCCACATCCACATCTACATCTATACATCTACATTTACATGCATACATCCATATCTCCATTCCCATCTACATCTATACATCTACATCTACATTTACATGCATACATCCATATCTCCATTCCCATCTATATCTATACATCTACATCTACATGCATCCATCCACCTCCACATCCACATCCACATCTCTACATCTACATCTACATGCATCCATCCACCTCCACATCCACATCTACATCTCTACATCTACATCTACATGCATCCCTCCATATCTCCATTCACATCTACATCTATACATCTACATCTACATGCATCCATCCACCTCTCCATTTACATCCTCATCTACACATCTATTTCTACATGTATACATCCACATCTCCATGCATACATCCACCTCCACATTCACACTCACATCCATACCTCTACATCTACATGCAAACATCCATGTCTCCATGCATAATAATATTCTTTTAATTAATCTAGGATGATAGTTCCTAGAATATGGTAGGAAGTCCTCTTTTTATGCTTTGAATGAAATTATTTTATGCGTAATTTCTATAAAAATTTTGCCATAGCTCCGCTACTATGACTGATAAATCTCAATTTTTTCTAAGGGATAAGGCTCATTATTAAAGAAATAATTAGAATGGTCTCTAATTGGATCATCAATCCATAATGGTCTCTAATTGGATCATTAAGAAAATAATTAGAATGGTCTCTAGTTGGATCATCAATCCATAATGGATTGAATCATCAATATACATAAACTAAAAGCATAGAAAAAAGCCATTAATTTGGCCTCAAGTATAGCTTAATCTTGGATTAAGGAAAAGCTTTATGAAAAGCTTCATTTGGATTAAGAATGGGTCATGAGTATGACCATTTCTTGAGTGAGAGAGAGAAATTACATAAAAACCATTAGAATTTAAACATAAATGGAAATTAACTTCTATAGCATTTATTAAATTATGTAACTCTTCACTACTATTCACCAATTAACTTCAATAGCACTTAAAAAACCATACCAATTAAACTTCTCAAGCTTGAGAGGGGTTGAGAAGAGAGAATCATTGAGTAATTATAGAAAAGATCAAAATTCAATATACTTACCTTATAATTTGCTTGATTCTTTATCCACGGTAGAGGCCCCCAACCAATCAATTGGTTTAGTATGTTGATGGAGCCACCAATGGGGATTGAAGAAAGAGAGAAGTGTCAAAAACTAGTGAATTATTAAAGAATTCACAGTTCTTGGCTTAGGTGGAGTAGAGTAACAAGGCATAAGACACTATATATTTTGGCTTAGGTGGAGTAGAGTAACAAAGCATAAGACACTATATATTTTGGCTTAGGTGGGGTAGAGTAACAAAGCATAAGACACTATATATTTTGGCTTAGGTGGGGTAGAGTAACAAAGCATAAGACACTATATATTTTGGCTTAGGTGGAGTAGAGTAACAAGGCATAAGACACTATATATTTTGGCTTAGGTGGAGTAGAGTAACAAGGCATAAGACTCTATATATTTTGGCTTAGGTGGAGTAGAGTAACAAGGCATAAGACTCTATATATTTTTCAACAAGGGAAGGCTTCTATTTATAGGAAAATTTGAGCTCCTAACCAAACAAACTGATTCTAGAATTTTCCAAGTCAGTTTGGTTGAATTGGGACTAGATTTGGACCTAGTTTGGTTACTTTTTGATTCGGTTTGGTTCCATTTTGATTTGGTTTGGTTCAAGAGAGATGAGAGATAAAAATATCACATTATTTTTTAGTTTAAAACTCATTCAAGCATGTGAAATATGCACCTCCTTTAAAGAATTCCCCTTCCTTACATATGTGTCAAAATTTTATTGCTCATAGTTTTTTACTAATAAACCTTGTACATTTTCAACTCTTCATCTTATGTGAAATATGCACCTCCTTTAAAGAACTCCTCTTCCTTACATATGAGTCATAGTTTTTTTACTAATAAACCTTGTACATTTTCAACTCTTCATCTTATGTGAAATATGCACCTCCTTTAAAGAACTCCCCTTCCTTACATATGTGTTTATTTACTAATAAACCTTGTACATTTTCAACTCTTCATCTTATGTGAAATATGCACCTCCTTTAAAGAACTCCTCTTCCTTACATATGTGTCATAGTTTTTTTTTAACTAATAAACCTTGTACATTTTCAACTCTTCATCTTATGTGAAATATGCACCTCCTTTAAAGAACTCCCCTTCCTTACATATGTGTTTATTTACTAATAAACCTTGTACATTTTCAACTCTTCATCTTATGTGAGCATTTACTCATTTTTGGGTATCTTCTTTTTCAAATTGGATTTATCTCCTCCCTACACATGGATTGATGCTATTGGTCCATAGGAACCTTAATTGGACCATAATCTAAAATTTCTGAAAATCTAGACCCTTAGTCTAAGGTTCTTTATACCTATTTCCAATTAATTCCAATTGCACATTGGAAAATTCTTTTTGAATTTCTGTTTCAGGGGAACTTATTTTAATAAGACGAGTTATTTTTCTATCCAAAAATATTCATAATCTGAATATTCTCTCTCTAGAATAATTTTCTCTCTCTAGGCTAAAACAGTTAGAAGCAAGGTCTTTATATTTCTGAAGAGGGATTGATTTACAGGGGAAGATACTAGACATCAAAAAGGGGGTTGGGGGAGGAATCTTACATTCTACCCCACTTAAAAAACGCGAGATGTCCTCATCTCGCAACTTGGGATAATTTCGCAAGATGCACGAATATGAGACTTAGAGAAAAATTTTAATCAAGATTAACCACCAAGAAAAGTCTTAAAGAGAGCAAGATTCAAAATAAGAACAAGATTTAAACTTTATTCATTCTCGGAACTTATACAGTAAAGATAGAAGAACTCTTTACACTTCCATAAGCCCGTCCATCATATGGTCACAAAAGCAGTCCTCACAAGCTGCACAAGTATAGGGTAACTCATCTATGGGAATGATTTTGCTGGTTATTGCCGCACCTATCTCAGTGGTATGAGGTGATCTAACAAAAGGACCTCTGAGAGGCAAGCCAAAAACGGGGTAAAGGCATATCTTCTCATGAGGAAGAAAACATGCCAGTAAGAAGACCCGCTCAGAAAACCCAAGATGCCTTGATCTCATGACACAGTAGTATCGGGGACCCAAACCCAAAGCTTCAATAACCATGGCCAAGCGGACATTGTTACGAAAGTGTTGCTGACCCCAGGGTGTTACCCTAGTTATGTTTTGATAGGTCCGCCATTTGGTCTGCGCTACAGAAGTTCCTAGGTGAGGAAAAAGTGAGCGCTCATACTGTTCTATAAAGTCTTTCTTCACAGACTCTCTTGCGTCTTGAAGGTGAGAAATCATCAGGGATAAAACTAATTCCTGTTGCCAAGCCATGAAGGAGATTAAGAAAGAAAGGAGATTGATGGGAGTAAGATTACTGTGAGCGACAAGTAAAAGTTACGACTTATATAAAGGAAGGAGCTAGCGTAACCTAGAAGCCAACGGTAACTTGCCACTGAAGTTTTACCGTCTTTCCATGATTTGAGTTTGACACATTTTTCTATAGAAGGCATTAAGAATTTTGAGATGAGGAGATAAAAGAAGCTTGTAGGCTAAGTCACCTACTTTCATTGAATTTAGATATAAGGGTCACAATATCTGGGGGATAACTTCTTATACTCCCCAAGAGATAAAGAACTTCTTTTGGGCCGTAGTCGAATTAAAATCAAAACCTTGGTATCCAAAACACCGATTCTCACTTCTAAACTCATTGTTCTAAATCCTTAAAACAGGCGTGACTCCTGAGAAGTATTCTAGGAAAAGGGTCTTCCTTTTTTTAAACAGAAATTTTCTTTTATTTTAGAGAGGGAATAATTATAAGATCAGAAAGGAAGATTCTTACTCCAGTATACCTCGAAGGTTGGGGAGGAATCTTACATTCTACCCCACTTAAAAAGTGCGAGATGTCCTCATCTCGCAAGGTAGAGGACAGCTCTTTTTCTTAAGATCCAATTTTATTCTGGGTTCCTTATATTCTGGTCAACCCAACCGAACACTGGGATAAATATCCCTTATATAGAACTCATCATTAAATAACAATTCATTCAGATCATATCATTCATATCTTTAACATGATAAAGGTCCATTAGACCGAAAAGTTTCCTTCGGAACATTCCTTCCCACGGAAATTTCAGTCAAGCAAGTTCTCAATTTGACATCCCTTAACTTGATCTACCGGTCAAGTATTAACAATAGCAATCTAACAGCACAACCCACTAATCTCATAGTGATTTGCTGAATTCATTATCATCATTCTAGTTATGAATATCATCACAGGGACTCGTCCCATTCCCCCTCATTGTGGTTTCATTATATTTCAACTAATTTTTAAAAATCAACATTTTTTTTTCAATCAGCATTTTCAATCAGAATCCAAATCAATTCATCAATTCTCAAACAGAATTAAAAATCATATCAATCACATTCGAAATCATCATCTAGATAGCATTAACGCTTATAATTTCAAGTCTTAGATTTACTCGTATATACTGTCAGTAAAGAGCTGCAGTATACTCTCGGTATATACGCGTAGTCACGGCCCTTGGAATTATAAGGTAAATACTATCATGTCTAGGCCTCAAGCAAGTCAGGGATTCTATATAATTGCGGTACTTCCATCTGAAGAACCGATTACCAAATTATGAATTTCAGTTTGAATATCAAATTGTATGAATTATATCACACAATTATAACCTTTTGGTGTTTCTTGATAATTTTTTGACATATTTGTCTTCTCAGTTGATCTTTATTAACCAAATGCTCTGATACCAACTGTAAGATCCCTATTCCCACCGAGTAACAGATTCGGGATACTAGCAGCGGAAGTAGCACTTCTCGCGCGGGACAGGGGTCCCACACTCGGGGCCTCGCCCACGGATATCCGGATAAGAGACTAATCCGTCGGTTGTTCCAAAACCGAACCCGGAAAAACTTCCTTTACCGGAAAGCACAGGCGATTCCACCAGAATAACTTTTTACTCTAACGTAGTCAAGATCATTTCTGATCGAGATGATCCAATTACATCTATAAGATACTTAGTCAGTTCAAGGAAGAAACTTGCACTTGGATCATTGGGATCAACGCTTTTTTTCCCATTCAAGAGGCACAGCCGTTGATTCCTATCCATAGAACAGTTACTGTCCGGAATTTTTTTTTTTCTATCATAAAAACAAAAGTTTGAGTCTCGATTTACGGATCCATCAGTTCCAGCCTAACCCCATCCGATCCCATGGGTTAGCCAACCGCCCAACCACTGTAGTGATGGGATCCAATTAAGAATTTGGTTAGGTTTTGTCCCGGGTACCAAGGAAAAGAGTTCCAAGGCCCCCTAGCCGGATGTTCATGCAAAATAAAACTAGTCACACCACTCACACACCCAATATGAAATTGCCTTTTTCAACCAGATTCAGCCAGTTTAAAACAATCCTTTAATAAAACCATAGTATCACTGATCACAATTCTTCCAATTTATCCCATTGATTCTTAATATCCCATCATTCCTTCATCAGAGTATATATGGCATCATTGGCAACTAGAACGCTCAGGGGCCGTTTCGATAGTTCCTAGCCCTTAATACTCGGCAATATAATCACTTATCAAGATGGACTCTCGTCGAAGATCAGCAAGATCAACCAACGGATCCATATAAGGAGCCATGGACTCATCCATTGAAGACCAGCAAGGTCAATCAACCAGATCCATGCTCGATTTCAGAAAACAACTCCAACTCTGTTCCAATATCTTCCTCGACACACGCGTGGGTATCCTAGGCGACCCAGAGCCCGAGCACCGTATGGTCAGCACTCTCTAGGATCCTTCGCAGGTGACCTAGCGCTTCACGCATAGGTCGCTTCCTTGGCCCCTCATCCACCGTACCGGAAGCTCACCATTTTAATTGCACCGAGGACCTCGGCCGACCTTGCTACGCGAGACGTCCTTCATTGACTCCCCGTCAGCAGTTGCAACTTTACCATCACGACCTTAACCACAAGACGGTCAAAATGCTCCCCCCAGCATTCTTGACATAAAACAATCTTTTACAAACAGCATTTACAAACAGCATTTACAAACAGTTTACAATACAATTTCTATTTTAACTTTCATTTTTCCACATTATCCCTTATCAGTCTACATTACTTATTCCATATTCCATTTATATGTATACTCATCCCATCACATCATTTCCATCTCATCACTCAGATTTCCTCACATCACATATCGTATATTCACGTCCATACATCCACATCTATATGCGTACATTCACATCTACATGCATACATCTACATCTCTATGCATACATCCACATCCACATTCACATTCACCTCCATACATCTACATCTATATGCATACATCCACCTCCACATTCACATCCACATCTATACATCTACATCTACATGCATACATCCACTTCTACATCCACATCTACATCTATACACCTACATCTACATGCATACATCCACATCTCCATTCACATCTACATCTATACATCTACATCTACATGCATCCATCCACCTCCACATCCACATCTACATCTCTACATCTACACCTACATGCATCCCTCCATATCTCCATTCACATCTACATCTATACATCTATATCTACATGCATCCATCCACCTCCACATCCACATCTACATCTATACATCTACATTTACATGCATACATCCATATCTCCATTCCCATCTACATCTATACATCTACATCTACATTTACATGCATACATCCATATCTCCATTCCCATCTATATCTATACATCTACATCTACATGCATCCATCCACCTCCACATCCACATCTACATCTCTACATCTACATCTACATGCATTCCTCCATATCTCCATTCACATCTACATCTATACATCTACATCTACATGCATCCATCCACCTCTCCATTTACATCCTCATCTACACATCTATTTCTACATGTATACATCCACATCTCCATGCATACATCCACCTCCACATTCACACTCACATCCATACCTCTACATCTACATGCAAACATCCATGTCTCCATGCATAATAATATTCTTTTAATTAATCTAGGATGATAGTTCCTAGAATATGGTAGGAAGTCCTCTTTTTATGCTTTGAATGAAATTATTTTATGCGTAATTTCTATAAAAATTTTGCCATAGCTCCGCTACTATGACTGATAAATCTCAATTTTTTCTAAGGGATAAGGCTCATTATTAAAGAAATAATTAGAATGGTCTCTAATTGGATCATCAATCCATAATGGTCTCTAATTGGATCATTAAGAAAATAATTAGAATGGTCTCTAGTTGGATCATCAATCCATAATGGATTGAATCATCAATATACATAAACTAAAAGCATAGAAAAAAGCCATTAATTTGGCCTCAAGTATAGCTTAATCTTGGATTAAGGAAAAGCTTTATGAAAAGCTTCATTTGGATTAAGAATGGGTCATGAGTATGACCATTTCTTGAGTGAGAGAGAGAAATTACATAAAAACCATTAGAATTTAAACATAAATGGAAATTAACTTCTATAGCATTTATTAAATTATGTAACTCTTCACTACTATTCACCAATTAACTTCAATAGCACTTAAAAAACCATACCAATTAAACTTTTCAAGCTTGAGAGGGGTTGAGAAGAGAGAATCATTGAGTAATTATAGAAAAGATCAAAATTCAATATACTTACCTTATAATTTGCTTGATTCTTTATCCACGGTAGAGGCCCCCAACCAATCAATTGGTTTAGTATGTTGATGGAGCCACCAATGGGGATTGAAGAAAGAGAGAAGTGTCAAAAACTAGTGAATTATTAAAGAATTCACAGTTCTTGGCTTAGGTGGAGTAGAGTAACAAGGCATAAGACACTATATATTTTGGCTTAGGTGGAGTAGAGTAACAAAGCATAAGACACTATATATTTTAGCTTAGGTGGAGTAGAGTAACAAAGCATAAGACACTATATATTTTGGCTTAGGTGGAGTAGAGTAACAAAGCATAAGACACTATATATTTTAGCTTAGGTGGGGTAGAGTAACAAAGCATAAGACACTATATATTTTGGCTTAGGTGGAGTAGAGTAACAAGGCATAAGACTCTATATATTTTGGCTTAGGTGGAGTAGAGTAACAAGGCATAAGACTCTATATATTTTGGCTTAGGTGGAGTAGAGTAACAAGGCATAAGACTCTATATATTTTTCAACAAGGGAAGGCTTCTATTTATAGGAAAATTTGAGCTCCTAACCAAACAAACTGATTCTAGAATTTTCCAAGTCAGTTTGGTTGAATTGGGACTAGATTTGGACCTAGTTTGGTTACTTTTTGATTCGGTTTGGTTCCATTTTGATTTGGTTTGGTTCAAGAGAGATGAGAGATAAAAATATCACATTATTTTTTAGTTTAAAACTCATTCAAGCATGTGAAATATGCACCTCCTTTAAAGAATTCCCCTTCCTTACATATGTGTCAAAATTTTATTGCTCATAGTTTTTTACTAATAAACCTTGTACATTTTCAACTCTTCATCTTATGTGAAATATGCACCTCCTTTAAAGAACTCCTCTTCCTTACATATGAGTCATAGTTTTTTTACTAATAAACCTTGTACATTTTCAACTCTTCATCTTATGTGAAATATGCACCTCCTTTAAAGAACTCCCCTTCCTTACATATGTGTTTATTTACTAATAAACCTTGTACATTTTCAACTCTTCATCTTATGTGAAATATGCACCTCCTTTAAAGAACTCCTCTTCCTTACATATGTGTCATAGTTTTTTTTTTACTAATAAACCTTGTACATTTTCAACTCTTCATCTTATGTGAAATATGCACCTCCTTTAAAGAACTCCCCTTCCTTACATATGTGTTTATTTACTAATAAACCTTGTACATTTTCAACTCTTCATCTTATGTGAGCATTTACTCATTTTTGGGTATCTTCTTTTTCAAATTGGATTTATCTCCTCCCTACACATGGATTGATGCTATTGGTCCATAGGAACCTTAATTGGACCATAATCTAAAATTTCTGAAAATCTAGACCCTTAGACTAAGGTTCTTTATACCTATTTCCAATTAATTCCAATTGCACATTGGAAAATTCTTTTTGAATTTCTGTTTCAGGGGAACTTATTTTAATAAGACGAGTTATTTTTCTATCCAAAAATATTCATAATCTGAATATTCTCTCTCTAGAATAATTTTCTCTCTCTAGGCTAAAACAGTTAGAAGCAAGGTCTTTATATTTCTGAAGAGGGATTGATTACAGGGGAAGATACTAGACATCAAGAAGGGGGTTGGGGGAGGAATCTTACATTCTACCCCACTTAAAAAACGCGAGATGTCCTCATCTCGCAACTTGGGATAATTTCGCAAGATGCACGAATATGAGACTTAGAGAAAAATTTTAATCAAGATTAACCACCAAGAAAAGTCTTAAAGAGAGCAAGATTCAAAATAAGAACAAGATTTAAACTTTATTCATTCTCGGAACTTATACAGTAAAGATAGAAGAACTCTTTACACTTCCATAAGCCCGTCCATCATATGGTCACAAAAGCAGTCCTCACAAGCTGCACAAGTATAGGGTAACTCATCTATGGGAATGATTTTGCTGGTTATTGCCGCACCTATCTCACTGGTATGAGGTGATCTAACAAAAGGACCTCTGAGAGGCAAGCCAAAAACGGGGTAAAGGCATATCTTCTCATGAGGAAGAAAACATGCCAGTAAGAAGACCCGCTCAGAAAACCCAAGATGCCTTGATCTCATGACACAGTAGTATCGGGGACCCAAACCCAAAGCTTCAATAACCATGGCCAAGCGGACATTGTTACGAAAGTGTTGCTGACCCCAGGGTGTTACCCTAGTTATGTTTTGATAGGTCCGCCATTTGGTCTGCGCTACAGAAGTTCCTAGGTGAGGAAAAAGTGAGCGCTCATACTGTTCTATTAAGTCTTTCTTCAGAGACTCTCTTGCGTCTTGAAGGTGAGAAATCATCAGGGATAAAACTAATTCCTATTGCCAAGCCATGAAGGAGATTAAGAAAGAAAGGAGATTGATGGGAGTAAGATTACTGTGAGCGACAAGTAAAAGTTACGACTTATATAAAGGAAGGAGCTAGCGTAACCTAGAAGCCGACGGTAACTTGCCACTGAAGTTTTACCGTCTTTCCATGATTTGAGTTTGACACATTTTTCTATAGAAGGCATTAAGAATTTTGAGATGAGGAGATAAAAGAAGCTTGTAGGCTAAGTCACCTACTTTCATTGAATTCAGATATAAGGGTCACAATATCTGGGGGATAACTTCTTATACTCCCCAAGAGATAAAGAACTTCTTTTGGGCCGTACTCGAATGAAAACCAAAACCTTGGTATCCAAAACACCGATTCTCACTTCTAAACTCATTGTTCTAAATCCTTAAAACAGGCGTGACTCCTGAGAAGTATTCTAGGAAAAGGGTCTTCCTTTTTTTAAACAGAAATTTTCTTTTATTTTAGAGAGGGAATAATTATAAGATCAGAAAGGAAGATTCTTACTCCAGTATACCTCGAAGGTTGGGGAGGAATCTTACATTCTACCCCACTTAAAAAGTGCGAGATGTCCTCATCTCGCAAGGTAGAGGACAGCTCTTTTTCTTAAGATCTAATTTTATTCTGGGTTCCTTATATTCTGGTCAACCCAACCGAACACTGGGATAAATATCCCTTATATAGAACTCATCATTAAATAACAATTCATTCAGATCATATCATTCATATCTTTAACATGATAAAGGTCCATTAGACCGAAAAGTTTCCTTCGGAACATTCCTTCCCACGGAAATTTCAGTCAAGCAAGTTCTCAATTTGACATCCCTTAACTTGATCTACCGGTCAAGTATTAACAATAGCAATCTAACAGCACAACCCACTAATCTCATAGTGATTTGCTGAATTCATTATCATCATTCTAGTTATGAATATCATCACAGGGACTCGTCCCATTCCCCCTCATTGTGGTTTCATTATATTTCAACTAATTTTTAAAAATCAACATTTTTTTTTCAATCAGCATTTTCAATCAGAATCCAAATCAATTCATCAATTCTCAAACAGAATTAAAAATCATATCAATCACATTCGAAATCATCATCTAGATAGCATTAACGCTTATAATTTCAAGTCTTAGATTTACTCGTATATACTGTCAGTAAAGAGCTGCAGTATACTCTCGGTATATACGCGTAGTCACGGCCCTTGGAATTATAAGGTAAATACTATCATGTCTAGGCCTCAAGCAAGTCAAGGATTCTATATAATTGCGGTACTTCCATCTGAAGAACCGATTACCAAATTATGAATTTCAGTTTGAATATCAAATTGTATGAATTATATCACACAATTATAACCTTTTGGTGTTTCTTGATAATTTTTTGACATATTTGTCTTCTCAGTTGATCTTTATTAACCAAATGCTCTGATACCAACTGTAAGATCCCTATTCCCACCGAGTAACAGATTCGGGATACTAGCAGCGGAAGTAGCACTTCTCGCACGGGACAGGGGTCCCACACTCGGGGCCTCGCCCACGGATATCCGGATAAGAGACTAATCCGTCGGTTGTTCCAAAACCGAACCCGGAAAAACTTCCTTTACCGGAAAGCACAGGCGATTCCACCAGAATAACTTTTTACTCTAACGTAGTCAAGATCATTTCTGATCGAGATGATCCAATTACATCTATAAGATACTTAGTCAGTTCAAGGAAGAAACTTGCACTTGGATCATTGGGATCAACGCTTTTTTTCCCATTCAAGAGGCACAGCCGTTGATTCCTATCCATAGAACAGTTACTGTCCGGAATTTTTTTTTTCTATCGTAAAAACAAAAGTTTGAGTCTCGATTTACGGATCCATCAGTTCCAGCCTAACCCCATCCAATCCCATGGGTTAGCCAACCGCCCAACCACTGTAGTGATGGGATCCAATTAAGAATTTGGTTAGGTTTTGTCCCGGGTACCAAGGAAAAGAGTTCCAAGGCCCCCTAGCCGGATGTTCATGCAAAATAAAACTAGTCACACCACTCACACACCCAATATGAAATTGCCTTTTTCAACCAGATTCAGCCAGTTTAAAACAATCCTTTAATAAAACCATAGTATCACCGATCACAATTCTTCCAATTTATCCCATTGATTCTTAATATCCCATCATTCCTTCATCAGAGTATATATGGCATCATTGGCAACTAGAACGCTCAGGGGCCGTTTCGATAGTTCCTAGCCCTTAATACTCGGCAATATAATCACTTATCAAGATGGACTCTCGTTGAAGATCAGCAAGATCAACCAACGGATCCATATAAGGAGCCATGGACTCATCCATTGAAGACCAGCAAGGTCAATCAACCAGATCCATGCTCGATTTCAGAAAACAACTCCAACTCTGTTCCAATATCTTCCTCGACGCACGCGTGGGTATCCTAGGCGACCCAGAGCCCGAGCACCGTATGGTCAGCACTCTCTAGGATCCTTCGCAGGTGACCTAGCGCTTCACGCATAGGCCGCTTCCTTGGCCCCTCATCCACCGTACCGGAAGCTCACCATTTTAATCGCACCGAGGCTGGTCAAGACCTCGGCCGACCTTGCTACGCGAGACGTCCTTCATTGACTCCCCGTCAGCAGTTGCAACTTTACCATCACGACCTTAATCACAAGACGGTCAAAATGCTCCCCCCAGCATTCTTGACATAAAACAATCTTTTACAAACAGCATTTACAAACAGTTTACAATACAATTTCTATTTTAACTTTCATTTTTCCACATTATCCCTCATCAGTCTACATTACTTATTCCATATTCCATTTATATGTATACTCATCCCATCACATCATTTCCATCTCATCACTCAGATTCCCTCACATCACATATCGTATATTCACGTCCATACATCCACTTCTATATGCGTACATTCACATCTACATGCATACATCTACATCTCTATGCATACATCCACATCCACATTCACATTCACCTCCATACATCTACATCTATATGCATACATCCACCTCCACATTCACATCCACATCTATACATCTACATCTACATGCATACATCCACTTCTACATCCACATCTACATCTATACACCTACATCTACATGCATACATCCACATCTCCATTCACATCTACATCTATACATCTACATCTACATGCATCCATCCACCTCCACATCCACATCTACATCTCTACATCTACACCTACATGCATCCCTCCATATCTCCATTCACATCTACATCTATACATCTATATCTACATGCATCCATCCACCTCCACATCCACATCTACATCTATACATCTACATTTACATGCATACATCCATATCTCCATTCCCATCTACATCTATACATCTACATCTACATTTACATGCATACATCCATATCTCCATTCCCATCTATATCTATACATCTACATCTACATGCATCCATCCACCTCCACATCCACATCTACATCTCTACATCTACATCTACATGCATTCCTCCATATCTCCATTCACATCTACATCTATACATCTACATCTACATGCATCCATCCACCTCTCCATTTACATCCTCATCTACACATCTATTTCTACATGTATACATCCACATCTCCATGCATACATCCACCTCCACATTCACACTCACATCCATACCTCTACATCTACATGCAAACATCCATGTCTCCATGCATAATAATATTCTTTTAATTAATCTAGGATGATAGTTCCTAGAATATGGTAGGAAGTCCTCTTTTTATGCTTTGAATGAAATTATTTTATGCGTAATTTCTATAAAAATTTTGCCATAGCTCCGCTACTATGACTGATAAATCTCAATTTTTTCTAAGGGATAAGGCTCATTATTAAAGAAATAATTAGAATGGTCTCTAATTGGATCATCAATCCATAATGGTCTCTAATTGGATCATTAAGAAAATAATTAGAATGGTCTCTTAGAGTTGGATCATCAATCCATAATGGATTGAATCATTAATATACATAAACTAAAAGCATAGAAAAAAGCCATTAATTTGGCCTCAAGTATAGCTTAATCTTGGATTAAGGAAAAGCTTTATGAAAAGCTTCATTTGGATTAAGAATGGGTCATGAGTATGACCATTTCTTGAGTGAGAGAGAGAAATTACATAAAAACCATTAGAATTTAAACATAAATGAAAATTAACTTCTATAGCATTTATTAAATTATGTAACTCTTCACTACTATTCACCAATTAACTTCAATAGCACTTAAAAAACCATACCAATTAAACTTCTCAAGCTTGAGAGGGGTTGAGAAGAGAGAATCATTGAGTAATTATAGAAAAGATCAAAATTCAATATACTTACCTTATAATTTGCTTGATTCTTTATTCACGGTAGAGGCCCCCAACCAATCAATTGGTTTAGTATGTTGATGGAGCCACCAATGGGGATTGAAGAAAGAGAGAAGTGTCAAAAACTAGTGAATTATTAAAGAATTCACAGTTCTTGGCTTAGGTGGAGTAGAGTAACAAGGCATAAGACACTATATATTTTGGCTTAGGTGGAGTAGAGTAACAAAGCATAAGACACTATATATTTTGGCTTAGGTGGGGTAGAGTAACAAAGCATAAGACACTATATATTTTGGCTTAGGTGGAGTAGAGTAACAAGGCATAAGACTCTATATATTTTGGCTTAGGTGGAGTAGAGTAACAAGGCATAAGACTCTATATATTTTGGCTTAGGTGGAGTAGAGTAACAAGGCATAAGACTCTATATATTTTTCAACAAGGGAAGGCTTCTATTTATAGGAAAATTTGAGCTCCTAACCAAACAAACTGATTCTAGAATTTTCCAAGTCAGTTTGGTTAAATTGGGACTAGATTTGGACCTAGTTTGGTTACTTTTTGATTCGGTTTGGTTCCATTTTGATTTGGTTTGGTTCAAGAGAGATGAGAGATAAAAATATCACATTATTTTTTAGTTTAAAACTCATTCAAGCATGTGAAATATGCACCTCCTTTAAAGAATTCCCCTTCCTTACATATGTGTCAAAATTTTATTGCTCATAGTTTTTTACTAATAAACCTTGTACATTTTCAACTCTTCATCTTATGTGAAATATGCACCTCCTTTAAAGAACTCCTCTTCCTTACATATGAGTCATAGTTTTTTTACTAATAAACCTTGTACATTTTCAACTCTTCATCTTATGTGAAATATGCACCTCCTTTAAAGAACTCCCCTTCCTTACATATGTGTTTATTTACTAATAAACCTTGTACATTTTCAACTCTTCATCTTATGTGAAATATGCACCTCCTTTAAAAAACTCCTCTTCCTTACATATGTGTCATAGTTTTTTTTTTACTAATAAACCTTGTACATTTTCAACTCTTCATCTTATGTGAAATATGCACCTCCTTTAAAGAACTCCCCTTCCTTACATATGTGTTTATTTACTAATAAACCTTGTACATTTTCAACTCTTCATCTTATGTGAGCATTTACTCATTTTTGGGTATCTTCTTTTTCAAATTGGATTTATCTCCTCCCTACACATGGATTGATGCTATTGGTCCATAGGAACCTTAATTGGACCATAATCTAAAATTTCTGAAAATCTAGACCCTTAGACTAAGGTTCTTTATACCTATTTCCAATTAATTCCAATTGCACATTGGAAAATTCTTTTTGAATTTCTGTTTCAGGAGAACTTATTTTAATAAGACGAGTTATTTTTCTATCCAAAAATATTCATAATCTGAATATTCTCTCTCTAGAATAATTTTCTCTCTCTAGGCTAAAACAGTTAGAAGCAAGGTCTTTATATTTCTGAAGAGGGATTGATTTACAGGGGAAGATACTAGACATCAAAAAGGGGGTTGGGGGAGGAATCTTACATTCTACCCCAGTTAAAAAACGTGAGATGTCCTCATCTCGCAACTTGGGATAATTTCGCAAGATGCACGAATATGAGACTTAGAGAAAAATTTTAATCAAGATTAACCACCAAGAAAAGTCTTAAAGAGAGCAAGATTCAAAATAAGAACAAGATTTAAACTTTATTCATTCTCGGAACTTATACAGTAAAGATAGAAGAACTCTTTACACTTCCATAAGCCCGTCCATCATATGGTCACAAAAGCAGTCCTCACAAGCTGCACAAGTATAGGGTAACTCATCTATGGGAATGATTTTGCTGGTTATTGCCGCACCTATCTCAGTGGTATGAGGTGATCTAACAAAAGGACCTCTGAGAGGCAAGCCAAAAACGGGGTAAAGGCATATCTTCTCATGAGGAAGAAAACATGCCAGTAAGAAGACCCGCTCAGAAAACCCAAGATGCCTTGATCTCATGACACAGTAGTATCGGGGACCCAAACCCAAAGCTTCAATAACCATGGCCAAGCGGACATTGTTACGAAAGTGTTGCTGACCCCAGGGTGTTACCCTAGTTATGTTTTGATAGGTCCGCCATTTGGTCTGCGCTACAGAAGTTCCTAAGTGAGGAAAAAGTGAGCGCTCATACTGTTCTATAAAGTCTTTCTTCACAGACTCTCTTGCGTCTTGAAGGTGAGAAATCATCAGGGATAAAACTAATTCCTGTTGCCAAGCCATGAAGGAGATTAAGAAAGAAAGGAGATTGATGGGAGTAAGATTACTGTGAGCGACAAGTAAAAGTTACGACTTATATAAAGGAAGGAGCTAGCGTAACCTAGAAGCCAACGGTAACTTGCCACTGAAGTTTTACCGTCTTTCCATGATTTGAGTTTGACACATTTTTCTATAGAAGGCATTAAGAATTTTGAGATGAGGAGATAAAAGAAGCTTGTAGGCTAAGTCACCTACTTTCATTGAATTCAGATATAAGGGTCACAATATCTGGGGGATAACTTCTTATACTCCCCAAGAGATAAAGAACTTCTTTTGGGCCGTTCTCGAATGAAAACCAAAACCTTGGTATCCAAAACACCGATTCTCACTTCTAAACTCATTGTTCTAAATCCTTAAAACAGGCGTGACTCCTGAGAAGTATTCTAGGAAAAGGGTCTTCCTTTTTTTAAACAGAAATTTTCTTTTATTTTAGAGAGGGAATAATTATAAGATCAGAAAGGAAGATTCTTACTCCAGTATACCTCGAAGGTTGGGGAGGAATCTTACATTCTACCCCACTTAAAAAGTGCGAGATGTCCTCATCTCGCAAGGTAGAGGACAGCTCTTTTTCTTAAGATCCAATTTTATTCTGGGTTCCTTATATTCTGGTCAACCCAACCGAACACTGGGATAAATATCCCTTATATAGAACTCATCATTAAATAACAATTCATTCAGATCATATCATTCATATCTTTAACATGATAAAGGTCCATTAGACCGAAAAGTTTCCTTCGGAACATTCCTTCCCACGGAAATTTCAGTCAAGCAAGTTCTCAATTTGACATCCCTTAACTTGATCTACCGGTCAAGTATTAACAATAGCAATCTAACAGCACAACCCACTAATCTCATAGTGATTTGCTGAATTCATTATCATCATTCTAGTTATGAATATCATCACAGGGACTCGTCCCATTCCCCCTCATTGTGGTTTCATTATATTTCAACTAATTTTTAAAAATCAACATTTTTTTTTCAATCAGAATTTTCAATCAGAATCCAAATCAATTCATCAATTCTTAAACAGAATTAAAAATCATATCAATCACATTCGAAATCATCATCTAGATAGCATTAACGCTTATAATTTCAAGTCTTAGATTTACTCGTATATACTGTCAGTAAAGAGCTGCAGTATACTCTCGGTATATACGCGTAGTCACGGCCCTTGGAATTATAAGGTAAATACTATCATGTCTAGTACTCAAGCAAGTCAGGGATTCTATATAATTGCGGTACTTCCATCTGAAGAACCGATTACCAAATTATGAATTTCAGTTTGAATATCAAATTGTATGAATTATATCACACAATTATAACCTTTTGGTGTTTCTTGATAATTTTTTGACATATTTGTCTTCTCAGTTGATCTTTATTAACCAAATGCTCTGATACCAACTGTAAGATCCCTATTCCCACCGAGTAACAGATTCGGGATACTAGCAGCGGAAGTAGCACTTCTCGCGCGGGACAGGGGTCCCACACTCGGGGCCTCGCCCACGGATATCCGGATAAGAGACTAATCCGTCGGTTGTTCCAAAACCGAACCCGGAAAAACTTCCTTTACCGGAAAGCACAGGCGATTCCACCAGAATAACTTTTTACTCTAACGTAGTCAAGATCATTTCTGATCGAGATGATCCAATTACATCTATAAGATACTTAGTCAGTTCAAGGAAGAAACTTGCACTTGGATCATTGGGATCAACGCTTTTTTTCCCATTCAAGAGGCACAGCTGTTGATTCCTATCCATAGAACAGTTACTGTCCGGAATTTTTTTTTTTCTATCATAAAAACAAAAGTTTGAGTCTCGATTTACGGATCCATCAGTTCCAGCCTAACCCCATCCGATCCCATGGGTTAGCCAACCGCCCAACCACTGTAGTGATGGGATCCAATTAAGAATTTGGTTAGGTTTTGTCCCGGGTACCAAGGAAAAGAGTTCCAAGGCCCCCTAGCCGGATGTTCATGCAAAATAAAACTAGTCACACCACTCACACACCCAATATGAAATTGCCTTTTTCAACCAGATTCAGCCAGTTTAAAACAATCCTTTAATAAAACCATAGTATCACTGATCACAATTCTTCCAATTTATCCCATTGATTCTTAATATCCCATCATTCCTTCATCAGAGTATATATGGCATCATTGGCAACTAGAACGCTCAGGGGCCGTTTCGATAGTTCCTAGCCCTTAATACTCGGCAATATAATCACTTATCAAGATGGACTCTCGTCGAAGATCAGCAAGATCAACCAACGGATCCATATAAGGAGCCATGGACTCATCCATTGAAGACCAGCAAGGTCAATCAACCAGATCCATGCTCGATTTCAGAAAACAACTCCAACTCTGTTCCAATATCTTCCTCGACGCACGCGTGGGTATCCTAGGCGACCCAGAGCCCGAGCACCGTATGGTCAGCACTCTCTAGGATCCTTCGCAGGTGACCTAGCGCTTCACGCATAGGTCGCTTCCTTGGCCCCTCATCCACCGTACCGGAAGCTCACCATTTTAATTGCACCGAGGACCTCGGCCGACCTTGCTACGCGAGACGTCCTTCATTGACTCCCCGTCAGCAGTTGCAACTTTACCATCACGACCTTAATCACAAGACGGTCAAAATGCTCCCCCCAGCATTCTTGACATAAAACAATCTTTTACAAACAGCATTTACAAACAGCATTTACAAACAGTTTACAATACAATTTCTATTTTAACTTTCATTTTTCCACATTATCCCTTATCAGTCTACATTACTTATTCCATATTCCATTTATATGTATACTCATCCCATCACATCATTTCCATCTCATCACTCAGATTCCCTCACATCACATATCGTATATTCACGTCCATACATCCACATCTATATGCGTACATTCACATCTACATGGATACATCTACATCTCTATGCATACATCCACATCCACATTCACATTCACCTCCATACATCTACGTCTATATGCATACATCCACCTCCACATTCACATCCACATCTATACATCTACATCTACATGCATACATCCACTTCTACATCCACATCTACATCTATACACCTACATCTACATGCATACATCCACATCTCCATTCACATCTACATCTATACATCTACATCTACATGCATCCATCCACCTCCACATCCACATCTACATCTCTACATCTACACCTACATGCATCCCTCCATATCTCCATTCACATCTACATCTATACATCTATATCTACATGCATCCATCCACCTCCACATCCACATCTACATCTATACATCTACATTTACATGCATACATCCATATCTCCATTCCCATCTACATCTATACATCTACATCTACATTTACATGCATACATCCATATCTCCATTCCCATCTATATCTATACATCTACATCTACATGCATCCATCCACCTCCACATCCACATCTACATCTCTACATCTACATCTACATGCATTCCTCCATATCTCCATTCACATCTACATCTATACATCTACATCTACATGCATCCATCCACCTCTCCATTTACATCCTCATCTACACATCTATTTCTACATGTATACATCCACATCTCCATGCATACATCCACCTCCACATTCACACTCACATCCATACCTCTACATCTACATGCAAACATCCATGTCTCCATGCATAATAATATTCTTTTAATTAATCTAGGATGATAGTTCCTAGAATATGGTAGGAAGTCCTCTTTTTATGCTTTGAATGAAATTATTTTATGCGTAATTTCTATAAAAATTTTGCCATAGCTCCGCTACTATGACTGATAAATCTCAATTTTTTCTAAGGGATAAGTCTCATTATTAAAGAAATAATTAGAATGGTCTCTAATTGGATCATCAATCCATAATGGTCTCTAATTGGATCATTAAGAAAATAATTAGAATGGTCTCTAGTTGGATCATCAATCCATAATGGATTGAATCATCAATATACATAAACTAAAAGCATAGAAAAAAGCCATTAATTTGGCCTCAAGTATAGCTTAATCTTGGATTAAGGAAAAGCTTTATGAAAAGCTTCATTTGGATTAAGAATGGGTCATGAGTATGACCATTTCTTGAGTGAGAGAGAGAAATTACATAAAAACCATTAGAATTTAAACATAAATGGAAATTAACTTCTATAGCATTTATTAAATTATGTAACTCTTCACTACTATTCACCAATTAACTTCAATAGCACTTAAAAAACCATACCAATTAAACTTCTCAAGCTTGAGAGGGGTTGAGAAGAGAGAATCATTGAGTAATTATAGAAAAGATCAAAATTCAATATACTTACCTTATAATTTGCTTGATTCTTTATTCACGGTAGAGGCCCCCAACCAATCAATTGGTTTAGTATGTTGATGGAGCCACCAATGGGGATTGAAGAAAGAGAGAAGTGTCAAAAACTAGTGAATTATTAAAGAATTCACAGTTCTTGGCTTAGGTGGAGTAGAGTAACAAGGCATAAGACACTATATATTTTGGCTTAGGTGGAGTAGAGTAACAAAGCATAAGACACTATATATTTTGGCTTAGGTGGAGTAGAGTAACAAAGCATAAGACACTATATATTTTAGCTTAGGTGGAGTAGAGTAACAAAGCATAAGACACTATATATTTTGGCTTAGGTGGAGTAGAGTAACAAAGCATAAGACACTATATATTTTAGCTTAGGTGGGGTAGAGTAACAAGGCATAAGACTCTATATATTTTGGCTTAGGTGGAGTAGAGTAACAAGGCATAAGACTCTATATATTTTGGCTTAGGTGGAGTAGAGTAACAAGGCATAAGACTCTATATATTTTTCAACAAGGGAAGGCTTCTATTTATAGGAAAATTTGAGCTCCTAACCAAACAAACTGATTCTAGAATTTTCCAAGTCAGTTTGGTTGAATTGGGACTAGATTTGGACCTAGTTTGGTTACTTTTTGATTCGGTTTGGTTCCATTTTGATTTGGTTTGGTTCAAGAGAGATGAGAGATAAAAATATCACATTATTTTTTAGTTTAAAACTCATTCAAGCATGTGAAATATGCACCTCCTTTAAAGAATTCCCCTTCCTTACATATGTGTCAAAATTTTATTGCTCATAGTTTTTTACTAATAAACCTTGTACATTTTCAACTCTTCATCTTATGTGAAATATGCACCTCCTTTAAAGAACTCCTCTTCCTTACATATGAGTCATAGTTTTTTTACTAATAAACCTTGTACATTTTCAACTCTTCATCTTATGTGAAATATGCACCTCCTTTAAAGAACTCCCCTTCCTTACATATGTGTTTATTTACTAATAAACCTTGTACATTTTCAACTCTTCATCTTATGTGAAATATGCACCTCCTTTAAAGAACTCCTCTTCCTTACATATGTGTCATAGTTTTTTTTTTACTAATAAACCTTGTACATTTTCAACTCTTCATCTTATGTGAAATATGCACCTCCTTTAAAGAACTCCCCTTCCTTACATATGTGTTTATTTACTAATAAACCTTGTACATTTTCAACTCTTCATCTTATGTGAGCATTTACTCATTTTTGGGTATCTTCTTTTTCAAATTGGATTTATCTCCTCCCTACACATGGATTGATGCTATTGGTCCATAGGAACCTTAATTGGACCATAATCTAAAATTTTTAAAAATCTAGACCCTTAGACTAAGGTTCTTTATACCTATTTCCAATTAATTCCAATTGCACATTGGAAAATTCTTTTTGAATTTCTGTTTCAGGGGAACTTATTTTAATAAGACGAGTTATTTTTCTATCCAAAAATATTCATAATCTGAATATTCTCTCTCTAGAATAATTTTCTCTCTCTAGGCTAAAACAGTTAGAAGCAAGGTCTTTATATTTCTGAAGAGGGATTGATTACAGGGGAAGATACTAGACATCAAGAAGGGGGTTGGGGGAGGAATCTTACATTCTACCCCACTTAAAAAACGCGAGATGTCCTCATCTCGCAACTTGGGATAATTTCGCAAGATGCACGAATATGAGACTTAGAGAAAAATTTTAATCAAGATTAACCACCAAGAAAAGTCTTAAAGAGAGCAAGATTCAAAATAAGAACAAGATTTAAACTTTATTCATTCTCGGAACTTATACAGTAAAGATAGAAGAACTCTTTACACTTCCATAAGCCCGTCCATCATATGGTCACAAAAGCAGTCCTCACAAGCTGCACAAGTATAGGGTAACTCATCTATGGGAATGATTTTGCTGGTTATTGCCGCATCTATCTCAGTGGTATGAGGTGATCTAACAAAAGGACCTCTGAGAGGCAAGCCAAAAACGGGGTAAAGGCATATCTTCTCATGAGGAAGAAAACATGCCAGTAAGAAGACCCGCTCAGAAAACCCAAGATGCCTTGATCTCATGACACAGTAGTATCGGGGACCCAAACCCAAAGCTTCAATAACCATGGCCAAGCGGACATTGTTACGAAAGTGTTGCTGACCCCAGGGTGTTACCCTAGTTATGTTTTGATAGGTCCGCCATTTGGTCTGCGCTACAGAAGTTCCTAGGTGAGGAAAAAGTGAGCGCTCATACTGTTCTATAAAGTCTTTCTTCAGAGACTCTCTTGCGTCTTGAAGGTGAGAAATCATCAGGGATAAAACTAATTCCTATTGCCAAGCCATGAAGGAGATTAAGAAAGAAAGGAGATTGATGGGAGTAAGATTACTGTGAGCGACAAGTAAAAGTTACGACTTATATAAAGGAAGGAGCTAGCGTAACCTAGAAGCCAACGGTAACTTGCCACTGAAGTTTTACCGTCTTTCCATGATTTGAGTTTGACACATTTTTCTATAGAAGGCATTAAGAATTTTGAGATGAGGAGATAAAAGAAGCTTGTAGGCTAAGTCACCTACTTTCATTGAATTCAGATATAAGGGTCACAATATCTGGGGGATAACTTCTTATACTCCCCAAGAGATAAAGAACTTCTTTTGGGCCGTACTCGAATGAAAACCAAAACCTTGGTATCCAAAACACCGATTCTCACTTCTAAACTCATTGTTCTAAATCCTTAAAACAGGCGTGACTCCTGAGAAGTATTCTAGGAAAAGGGTCTTCCTTTTTTTAAACAGAAATTTTCTTTTATTTTAGAGAGGGAATAATTATAAGATCAGAAAGGAAGATTCTTACTCCAGTATACCTCGAAGGTTGGGGAGGAATCTTACATTCTACCCCACTTAAAAAGTGCGAGATGTCCTCATCTCGCAAGGTAGAGGACAGCTCTTTTTCTTAAGATCTAATTTTATTCTGGGTTCCTTATATTCTGGTCAACCCAACCGAACACTGGGATAAATATCCCTTATATAGAACTCATCATTAAATAACAATTCATTCAGATCATATCATTCATATCTTTAACATGATAAAGGTCCATTAGACCGAAAAGTTTCCTTCGGAACATTCCTTCCCACGGAAATTTCAGTCAAGCAAGTTCTCAATTTGACATCCCTTAACTTGATCTACCGGTCAAGTATTAACAATAGCAATCTAACAGCACAACCCACTAATCTCATAGTGATTTGCTGAATTCATTATCATCATTCTAGTTATGAATATCATCACAGGGACTCGTCCCATTCCCCCTCATTGTGGTTTCATTATATTTCAACTAATTTTTAAAAATCAACATTTTTTTTTTCAATCAGCATTTTCAATCAGAATCCAAATCAATTCATCAATTCTCAAACAGAATTAAAAATCATATCAATCACATTCGAAATCATCATCTAGATAGCATTAACGCTTATAATTTCAAGTCTTAGATTTACTCGTATATACTGTCAGTAAAGAGCTGTAGTATACTCTCGGTATATACGCGTAGTCACGGCCCTTGGAATTATAAGGTAAATACTATCATGTCTAGGCCTCAAGCAAGTCAGGGATTCTATATAATTGCGGTACTTCCATCTGAAGAACCGATTACCAAATTATGAATTTCAGTTTGAATATCAAATTGTATGAATTATATCACACAATTATAACCTTTTGGTGTTTCTTGATAATTTTTTGACATATTTGTCTTCTCAGTTGATCTTTATTAACCAAATGCTCTGATACCAACTGTAAGATCCCTATTCCCACCGAGTAACAGATTCGGGATACTAGCAGCGGAAGTAGCACTTCTCGCGCGGGACAGGGGTCCCACACTCGGGGCCTCGCCCACGGATATCCGGATAAGAGACTAATCCGTCGGTTGTTCCAAAACCGAACCCGGAAAAACTTCCTTTACCGGAAAGCACAGGCGATTCCACCAGAATAACTTTTTACTCTAACGTAGTCAAGATCATTTCTGATCGAGATGATCCAATTACATCTATAAGATACTTAGTCAGTTCAAGGAAGAAACTTGCACTTGGATCATTGGGATCAACGCTTTTTTTCCCATTCAAGAGGCACAGCCGTTGATTCCTATCCATAGAACAGTTACTGTCCGGAATTTTTTTTTTCTATCGTAAAAACAAAAGTTTGAGTCTCGATTTACGGATCCATCAGTTCCAGCCTAACCCCATCCAATCCCATGGGTTAGCCAACCGCCCAACCACTGTAGTGATGGGATCCAATTAAGAATTTGGTTAGGTTTTGTCCCGGGTACCAAGGAAAAGAGTTCCAAGGCCCCCTAGCCGGATGTTCATGCAAAATAAAACTAGTCACACCACTCACACACCCAATATGAAATTGCCTTTTTCAACCAGATTCAGCCAGTTTAAAACAATCCTTTAATAAAACCATAGTATCACTGATCACAATTCTTCCAATTTATCCCATTGATTCTTAATATCCCATCATTCCTTCATCAGAGTATATATGGCATCATTGGCAACTAGAACGCTCAGGGGCCGTTTCGATAGTTCCTAGCCCTTAATACTCGGCAATATAATCACTTATCAAGATGGACTCTCGTTGAAGATCAGCAAGATCAACCAACGGATCCATATAAGGAGCCATGGACTCATCCATTGAAGACCAGCAAGGTCAATCAACCAGATCCATGCTCGATTTCAGAAAACAACTCCAACTCTGTTCCAATATCTTCCTCGACGCACGCGTGGGTATCCTAGGCGACCCAGAGCCCGAGCACCGTATGGTCAGCACTCTCTAGGATCCTTCGCAGGTGACCTAGCGCTTCACGCATAGGCCGCTTCCTTGGCCCCTCATCCACCGTACCGGAAGCTCACCATTTTAATCGCACCGAGGCTGGTCAAGACCTCGGCCGACCTTGCTACGCGAGACGTCCTTCATTGACTCCCCGTCAGCAGTTGCAACTTTACCATCACGACCTTAATCACAAGACGGTCAAAATGCTCCCCCCAGCATTCTTGACATAAAACAATCTTTTACAAACAGCATTTACAAACAGTTTACAATACAATTTCTATTTTAACTTTCATTTTTCCACATTATCCCTCATCAGTCTACATTACTTATTCCATATTCCATTTATATGTATACTCATCCCATCACATCATTTCCATCTCATCACTCAGATTCCCTCACATCACATATCGTATATTCACGTCCATACATCCACTTCTATATGCGTACATTCACATCTACATGCATACATCTACATCTCTATGCATACATCCACATCCACATTCACATTCACCTCCATACATCTACATCTATATGCATACATCCACCTCCACATTCACATCCACATCTATACATCTACATCTACATGCATACATCCACTTCTACATCCACATCTACATCTATACACCTACATCTACATGCATACATCCACATCTCCATTCACATCTACATCTATACATCTACATCTACATGCATCCATCCACCTCCACATCCACATCTACATCTCTACATCTACACCTACATGCATCCCTCCATATCTCCATTCACATCTACATCTATACATCTATATCTACATGCATCCATCCACCTCCACATCCACATCTACATCTATACATCTACATTTACATGCATACATCCATATCTCCATTCCCATCTACATCTATACATCTACATCTACATTTACATGCATACATCCATATCTCCATTCCCATCTATATCTATACATCTACATCTACATGCATCCATCCACCTCCACATCCACATCTACATCTCTACATCTACATCTACATGCATTCCTCCATATCTCCATTCACATCTACATCTATATATCTACATCTACATGCATCCATCCACCTCTCCATTTACATCCTCATCTACACATCTATTTCTACATGTATACATCCACATCTCCATGCATACATCCACCTCCACATTCACACTCACATCCATACCTCTACATCTACATGCAAACATCCATGTCTCCATGCATAATAATATTCTTTTAATTAATCTAGGATGATAGTTCCTAGAATATGGTAGGAAGTCCTCTTTTTATGCTTTGAATGAAATTATTTTATGCGTAATTTCTATAAAAATTTTGCCATAGCTCCGCTACTATGACTGATAAATCTCAATTTTTTCTAAGGGATAAGGCTCATTATTAAAGAAATAATTAGAATGGTCTCTAATTGGATCATCAATCCATAATGGTCTCTAATTGGATCATTAAGAAAATAATTAGAATGGTCTCTAGTTGGATCATCAATCCATAATGGATTGAATCATTAATATACATAAACTAAAAGCATAGAAAAAAGCCATTAATTTGGCCTCAAGTATAGCTTAATCTTGGATTAAGGAAAAGCTTTATGAAAAGCTTCATTTGGATTAAGAATGGGTCATGAGTATGACCATTTCTTGAGTGAGAGAGAGAAATTACATAAAAACCATTAGAATTTAAACATAAATAAAAATTAACTTCTATAGCATTTATTAAATTATGTAACTCTTCACTACTATTCACCAATTAACTTCAATAGCACTTAAAAAACCATACCAATTAAACTTCTCAAGCTTGAGAGGGGTTGAGAAGAGAGAATCATTGAGTAATTATAGAAAAGATCAAAATTCAATATACTTACCTTATAATTTGCTTGATTCTTTATTCACGGTAGAGGCCGCCAACCAATCAATTGGTTTAGTATGTTGATGGAGCCACCAATGGGGATTGAAGAAAGAGAGAAGTGTCAAAAACTAGTGAATTATTAAAGAATTCACAGTTCTTGGCTTAGGTGGAGTAGAGTAACAAGGCATAAGACACTATATATTTTGGCTTAGGTGGAGTAGAGTAACAAAGCATAAGACACTATATATTTTGGCTTAGGTGGAGTAGAGTAACAAAGCATAAGACACTATATATTTTGGCTTAGGTGGGGTAGAGTAACAAAGCATAAGACACTATATATTTTGGCTTAGGTGGAGTAGAGTAACAAGGCATAAGACTCTATATATTTTGGCTTAGGTGGAGTAGAGTAACAAGGCATAAGACTCTATATATTTTGGCTTAGGTGGAGTAGAGTAACAAGGCATAAGACTCTATATATTTTTCAACAAGGGAAGGCTTCTATTTATAGGAAAATTTGAGCTCCTAACCAAACAAACTGATTCTAGAATTTTCCAAGTCAGTTTGGTTAAATTGGGACTAGATTTGGACCTAGTTTGGTTACTTTTTGATTCGGTTTGGTTCCATTTTGATTTGGTTTGGTTCAAGAGAGATGAGAGATAAAAATATCACATTATTTTTTATTTTAAAACTCATTCAAGCATGTGAAATATGCACCTCCTTTAAAGAATTCCCCTTCCTTACATATGTGTCAAAATTTTATTGCTCATAGTTTTTTACTAATAAACCTTGTACATTTTCAACTCTTCATCTTATGTGAAATATGCACCTCCTTTAAAGAACTCCTCTTCCTTACATATGAGTCATAGTTTTTTTACTAATAAACCTTGTACATTTTCAACTCTTCATCTTATGTGAAATATGCACCTCCTTTAAAGAACTCCCCTTCCTTACATATGTGTTTATTTACTAATAAACCTTGTACATTTTCAACTCTTCATCTTATGTGAAATATGCACCTCCTTTAAAAAACTCCTCTTCCTTACATATGTGTCATAGTTTTTTTTTTACTAATAAACCTTGTACATTTTCAACTCTTCATCTTATGTGAAATATGCACCTCCTTTAAAGAACTCCCCTTCCTTACATATGTGTTTATTTACTAATAAACCTTGTACATTTTCAACTCTTCATCTTATGTGAGCATTTACTCATTTTTGGGTATCTTCTTTTTCAAATTGGATTTATCTCCTCCCTACACATGGATTGATGCTATTGGTCCATAGGAACCTTAATTGGACCATAATCTAAAATTTCTGAAAATCTAGACCCTTAGACTAAGGTTCTTTATACCTATTTCCAATTAATTCCAATTGCACATTGGAAAATTCTTTTTGAATTTCTGTTTCAGGGGAACTTATTTTAATAAGACGAGTTATTTTTCTATCCAAAAATATTCATAATCTGAATATTCTCTCTCTAGAATAATTTTCTCTCTCTAGGCTAAAACAGTTAGAAGCAAGGTCTTTATATTTCCGAAGAGGGATTGATTTACAGGGGAAGATACTAGACATCAAAAAGGGGGTTGGGGGAGGAATCTTACATTCTACCCCAGTTAAAAAACGTGAGATGTCCTCATCTCGCAACTTGGGATAATTTCGCAAGATGCACGAATATGAGACTTAGAGAAAAATTTTAATCAAGATTAACCACCAAGAAAAGTCTTAAAGAGAGCAAGATTCAAAATAAGAACAAGATTTAAACTTTATTCATTCTCGGAACTTATACAGTAAAGATAGAAGAACTCTTTACACTTCCATAAGCCCGTCCATCATATGGTCACAAAAGCAGTCCTCACAAGCTGCACAAGTATAGGGTAACTCATCTATGGGAATGATTTTGCTGGTTATTGCCGCACCTATCTCAGTGGTATGAGGTGATCTAACAAAAGGACCTCTGAGAGGCAAGCCAAAAACGGGGTAAAGGCATATCTTCTCATGAGGAAGAAAACATGCCAGTAAGAAGACCCGCTCAGAAAACCCAAGATGCCTTGATCTCATGACACAGTAGTATCGGGGACCCAAACCCAAAGCTTCAATAACCATGGCCAAGCGGACATTGTTACGAAAGTGTTGCTGACCCCAGGGTGTTACCCTAGTTATGTTTTGATAGGTCCGCCATTTGGTCTGCGCTACAGAAGTTCCTAAGTGAGGAAAAAGTGAGCGCTCATACTGTTCTATAAAGTCTTTCTTCACAGACTCTCTTGCGTCTTGAAGGTGAGAAATCATCAGGGATAAAACTAATTCCTGTTGCCAAGCCATGAAGGAGATTAAGAAAGAAAGGAGATTGATGGGAGTAAGATTACTGTGAGCGACAAGTAAAAGTTACGACTTATATAAGGGAAGGAGCTAGCGTAACCTAGAAGCCAACGGTAACTTGCCACTGAAGTTTTACCGTCTTTCCATGATTTGAGTTTGACACATTTTTCTATAGAAGGCATTAAGAATTTTGAGATGAGGAGATAAAAGAAGCTTGTAGGCTAAGTCACCTACTTTCATTGAATTCAGATATAAGGGTCACAATATCTGGGGGATAACTTCTTATACTCCCCAAGAGATAAAGAACTTCTTTTGGGCCGTACTCGAATGAAAACCAAAACCTTGGTATCCAAAACACCGATTCTCACTTCTAAACTCATTGTTCTAAATCCTTAAAACAGGCGTGACTCCTGAGAAGTATTCTAGGAAAAGGGTCTTCCTTTTTTTAAACAGAAATTTTCTTTTATTTTAGAGAGGGAATAATTATAAGATCAGAAAGGAAGATTCTTACTCCAGTATACCTCGAAGGTTGGGGAGGAATCTTACATTCTACCCCACTTAAAAAGTGCGAGATGTCCTCATCTCGCAAGGTAGAGGACAGCTCTTTTTCTTAAGATCCAATTTTATTCTGGGTTCCTTATATTCTGGTCAACCCAACCGAACACTGGGATAAATATCCCTTATATAGAACTCATCATTAAATAACAATTCATTCAGATCATATCATTCATATCTTTAACATGATAAAGGTCCATTAGACCGAAAAGTTTCCTTCGGAACATTCCTTCCCACGGAAATTTCAGTCAAGCAAGTTCTCAATTTGACATCCCTTAACTTGATCTACCGGTCAAGTATTAACAATAGCAATCTAACAGCACAACCCACTAATCTCATAGTGATTTGCTGAATTCATTATCATCATTCTAGTTATGAATATCATCACAGGGACTCGTCCCATTCCCCCTCATTGTGGTTTCATTATATTTCAACTAATTTTTAAAAATCAACATTTTTTTTTCAATCAGCATTTTCAATCAGAATCCAAATCAATTCATCAATTCTCAAACAGAATTAAAAATCATATCAATCACATTCGAAATCATCATCTAGATAGCATTAACGCTTATAATTTCAAGTCTTAGATTTACTCGTATATACTGTCAGTAAAGAGCTGCAGTATACTCTCGGTATATACGCGTAGTCACGGCCCTTGGAATTATAAGGTAAATACTATCATGTCTAGGCCTCAAGCAAGTCAGGGATTCTATATAATTGCGGTACTTCCATCTGAAGAACCGATTACCAAATTATGAATTTCAGTTTGAATATCAAATTGTATGAATTATATCACACAATTATAACCTTTTGGTGTTTCTTGATAATTTTTTGACATATTTGTCTTCTCAGTTGATCTTTATTAACCAAATGCTCTGATACCAACTGTAAGATCCCTATTCCCACCGAGTAACAGATTCGGGATACTAGCAGCGGAAGTAGCACTTCTCGCGCGGGACAGGGGTCCCACACTCGGGGCCTCGCCCACGGATATCCGGATAAGAGACTAATCCGTCGGTTGTTCCAAAACCGAACCCGGAAAAACTTCCTTTACCGGAAAGCACAGGCGATTCCACCAGAATAACTTTTTACTCTAACGTAGTCAAGATCATTTCTGATCGAGATGATCCAATTACATCTATAAGATACTTAGTCAGTTCAAGGAAGAAACTTGCACTTGGATCATTGGGATCAACGCTTTTTTTCCCATTCAAGAGGCACAGCTGTTGATTCCTATCCATAGAACAGTTACTGTCCGGAATTTTTTTTTTTTCTATCATAAAAACAAAAGTTTGAGTCTCGATTTACGGATCCATCAGTTCCAGCCTAACCCCATCCGATCCCATGGGTTAGCCAACCGCCCAACCACTGTAGTGATGGGATCCAATTAAGAATTTGGTTAGGTTTTGTCCCGAGTACCAAGGAAAAGAGTTCCAAGGCCCCCTAGCCGGATGTTCATGCAAAATAAAACTAGTCACACCACTCACACACCCAATATGAAATTGCCTTTTTCAACCAGATTCAGCCAGTTTAAAACAATCCTTTAATAAAACCATAGTATCACTGATCACAATTCTTCCAATTTATCCCATTGATTCTTAATATCCCATCATTCCTTCATCAGAGTATATATGGCATCATTGGCAACTAGAACGCTCAGGGGCCGTTTCGATAGTTCCTAGCCCTTAATACTCGGCAATATAATCACTTATCAAGATGGACTCTCGTCGAAGATCAGCAAGATCAACCAACGGATCCATATAAGGAGCCATGGACTCATCCATTGAAGACCAGCAAGGTCAATCAACCAGATCCATGCTCGATTTCAGAAAACAACTCCAACTCTGTTCCAATATCTTCCTCGACGCACGCGTGGGTATCCTAGGCGACCCAGAGCCCGAGCACCGTATGGTCAGCACTCTCTAGGATCCTTCGCAGGTGACCTAGCGCTTCACGCATAGGTCGCTTCCTTGGCCCCTCATCCACCGTACCGGAAGCTCACCATTTTAATTGCACCGAGGACCTCGGCCGACCTTGCTACGCGAGACGTCCTTCATTGACTCCCCGTCAGCAGTTGCAACTTTACCATCACGACCTTAATCACAAGACGGTCAAAATGCTCCCCCCAGCATTCTTGACATAAAACAATCTTTTACAAACAGCATTTACAAACAGCATTTACAAACAGTTTACAATACAATTTCTATTTTAACTTTCATTTTTCCACATTATCCCTTATCAGTCTACATTACTTATTCCATATTCCATTTATATGTATACTCATCCCATCACATCATTTCCATCTCATCACTCAGATTCCCTCACATCACATATCGTATATTCACGTCCATACATCCACATCTATATGCGTACATTCACATCTACATGCATACATCTACATCTCTATGCATACATCCACATCCACATTCACATTCACCTCCATACATCTACATCTATATGCATACATCCACCTCCACATTCACATCCACATCTATACATCTACATCTACATGCATACATCCACTTCTACATCCACATCTACATCTATACACCTACATCTACATGCATACATCCACATCTCCATTCACATCTACATCTATACATCTACATCTACATGCATCCATCCACCTCCACATCCACATCTACATCTCTACATCTACACCTACATGCATCCCTCCATATCTCCATTCACATCTACATCTATACATCTATATCTACATGCATCCATCCACCTCCACATCCACATCTACATCTATACATCTACATTTACATGCATACATCCATATCTCCATTCCCATCTACATCTATACATCTACATCTACATTTACATGCATACATCCATATCTCCATTCCCATCTATATCTATACATCTACATCTACATGCATCCATCCACCTCCACATCCACATCTACATCTCTACATCTACATCTACATGCATTCCTCCATATCTCCATTCACATCTACATCTATACATCTACATCTACATGCATCCATCCACCTCTCCATTTACATCCTCATCTACACATCTATTTCTACATGTATACATCCACATCTCCATGCATACATCCACCTCCACATTCACACTCACATCCATACCTCTACATCTACATGCAAACATCCATGTCTCCATGCATAATAATATTCTTTTAATTAATCTAGGATGATAGTTCCTAGAATATGGTAGGAAGTCCTCTTTTTATGCTTTGAATGAAATTATTTTATGCGTAATTTCTATAAAAATTTTGCCATAGCTCCGCTACTATGACTGATAAATCTCAATTTTTTCTAAGGGATAAGGCTCATTATTAAAGAAATAATTAGAATGGTCTCTAATTGGATCATCAATCCATAATGGTCTCTAATTGGATCATTAAGAAAATAATTAGAATGGTCTCTAGTTGGATCATCAATCCATAATGGATTGAATCATCAATATACATAAACTAAAAGCATAGAAAAAAGCCATTAATTTGGCCTCAAGTATAGCTTAATCTTGGATTAAGGAAAAGCTTTATGAAAAGCTTCATTTGGATTAAGAATGGGTCATGAGTATGACCATTTCTTGAGTGAGAGAGAGAAATTACATAAAAACCATTAGAATTTAAACATAAATGGAAATTAACTTCTATAGCATTTATTAAATTATGTAACTCTTCACTACTATTCACCAATTAACTTCAATAGCACTTAAAAAACCATACCAATTAAACTTCTCAAGCTTGAGAGGGGTTGAGAAGAGAGAATCATTGAGTAATTATAGAAAAGATCAAAATTCAATATACTTACCTTATAATTTGCTTGATTCTTTATTCACGGTAGAGGCCCCCAACCAATCAATTGGTTTAGTATGTTGATGGAGCCACCAATGGGGATTGAAGAAAGAGAGAAGTGTCAAAAACTAGTGAATTATTAAAGAATTCACAGTTCTTGGCTTAGGTGGAGTAGAGTAACAAGGCATAAGACACTATATATTTTGGCTTAGGTGGAGTAGAGTAACAAAGCATAAGACACTATATATTTTGGCTTAGGTGGAGTAGAGTAACAAAGCATAAGACACTATATATTTTAGCTTAGGTGGAGTAGAGTAACAAAGCATAAGACACTATATATTTTGGCTTAGGTGGAGTAGAGTAACAAAGCATAAGACACTATATATTTTAGCTTAGGTGGGGTAGAGTAACAAAGCATAAGACACTATATATTTTGGCTTAGGTGGAGTAGAGTAACAAGGCATAAGACTCTATATATTTTGGCTTAGGTGGAGTAGAGTAACAAGGCATAAGACTCTATATATTTTGGCTTAGGTGGAGTAGAGTAACAAGGCATAAGACTCTATATATTTTTCAACAAGGGAAGGCTTCTATTTATAGGAAAATTTGAGCTCCTAACCAAACAAACTGATTCTAGAATTTTCCAAGTCAGTTTGGTTGAATTGGGACTAGATTTGGACCTAGTTTGGTTACTTTTTGATTCGGTTTGGTTCCATTTTGATTTGGTTTGGTTCAAGAGAGATGAGAGATAAAAATATCACATTATTTTTTAGTTTAAAACTCATTCAAGCATGTGAAATATGCACCTCCTTTAAAGAATTCCCCTTCCTTACATATGTGTCAAAATTTTATTGCTCATAGTTTTTTACTAATAAACCTTGTACATTTTCAACTCTTCATCTTATGTGAAATATGCACCTCCTTTAAAGAACTCCTCTTCCTTACATATGAGTCATAGTTTTTTTACTAATAAACCTTGTACATTTTCAACTCTTCATCTTATGTGAAATATGCACCTCCTTTAAAGAACTCCCCTTCCTTACATATGTGTTTATTTACTAATAAACCTTGTACATTTTCAACTCTTCATCTTATGTGAAATATGCACCTCCTTTAAAAAACTCCTCTTCCTTACATATGTGTCATAGTTTTTTTTTTACTAATAAACCTTGTACATTTTTAACTCTTCATCTTATGTGAAATATGCACCTCCTTTAAAGAACTCCCCTTCCTTACATATGTGTTTATTTACTAATAAACCTTGTACATTTTCAACTCTTCATCTTATGTGAGCATTTACTCATTTTTGGGTATCTTCTTTTTCAAATTGGATTTATCTCCTCCCTACACATGGATTGATGCTATTGGTCCATAGGAACCTTAATTGGACCATAATCTAAAATTTCTGAAAATCTAGACCCTTAGACTAAGGTTCTTTATACCTATTTCCAATTAATTCCAATTGCACATTGGAAAATTCTTTTTGAATTTCTGTTTCAGGGGAACTTATTTTAATAAGACGAGTTATTTTTCTATCCAAAAATATTCATAATCTGAATATTCTCTCTCTAGAATAATTTTCTCTCTCTAGGCTAAAACAGTTAGAAGCAAGGTCTTTATATTTCTGAAGAGGGATTGATTACAGGGGAAGATACTAGACATCAAGAAGGGGGTTGGGGGAGGAATCTTACATTCTACCCCACTTAAAAAATGCGAGATGTCCTCATCTCGCAACTTGGGATAATTTCGCAAGATGCACGAATATGAGACTTAGAGAAAAATTTTAATCAAGATTAACCACCAAGAAAAGTCTTAAAGAGAGCAAGATTCAAAATAAGAACAAGATTTAAACTTTATTCATTCTCGGAACTTATACAGTAAAGATAGAAGAACTCTTTACACTTCCATAAGCCCGTCCATCATATGGTCACAAAAGCAGTCCTCACAAGCTGCACAAGTATAGGGTAACTCATCTATGGGAATGATTTTGCTGGTTATTGCCGCACCTATCTCAGTGGTATGAGGTGATCTAACAAAAGGACCTCTGAGAGGCAAGCCAAAAACGGGGTAAAGGCATATCTTCTCATGAGGAAGAAAACATGCCAGTAAGAAGACCCGCTCAGAAAACCCAAGATGCCTTGATCTCATGACACAGTAGTATCGGGGACCCAAACCCAAAGCTTCAATAACCATGGCCAAGCGGACATTGTTACGAAAGTGTTGCTGACCCCAGGGTGTTACCCTAGTTATGTTTTGATAGGTCCGCCCTTTTGTCTGCGCTACAGAAGTTCCTAGGTGAGGAAAAAGTGAGCGCTCATACTGTTCTATAAAGTCTTTCTTCAGAGACTCTCTTGCGTCTTGAAGGTGAGAAATCATCAGGGATAAAACTAATTCCTATTGCCAAGCCATGAAGGAGATTAAGAAAGAAAGGAGATTGATGGGAGTAAGATTACTGTGAGCGACAAGTAAAAGTTACGACTTATATAAAGGAAGGAGCTAGCGTAACCTAGAAGCCAACGGTAACTTGCCACTGAAGTTTTACCGTCTTTCCATGATTTGAGTTTGACACATTTTTCTATAGAAGGCATTAAGAATTTTGAGATGAGGAGATAAAAGAAGCTTGTAGGCTAAGTCACCTACTTTCATTGAATTCAGATATAAGGGTCACAATATCTGGGGGATAACTTCTTATACTCCCCAAGAGATAAAGAACTTCTTTTGGGCCGTACTCGAATGAAAACCAAAACCTTGGTATCCAAAACACCGATTCTCACTTCTAAACTCATTGTTCTAAATCCTTAAAACAGGCGTGACTCCTGAGAAGTATTCTAGGAAAAGGGTCTTCCTTTTTTTAAACAGAAATTTTCTTTTATTTTAGAGAGGGAATAATTATAAGATCAGAAAGGAAGATTCTTACTCCAGTATACCTCGAAGGTTGGGGAGGAATCTTACATTCTACCCCACTTAAAAAGTGCGAGATGTCCTCATCTCGCAAGGTAGAGGACAGCTCTTTTTCTTAAGATCTAATTTTATTCTGGGTTCCTTATATTCTGGTCAACCCAACCGAACACTGGGATAAATATCCCTTATATAGAACTCATCATTAAATAACAATTCATTCAGATCATATCATTCATATCTTTAACATGATAAAGGTCCATTAGACCGAAAAGTTTCCTTCGGAACATTCCTTCCCACGGAAATTTCAGTCAAGCAAGTTCTCAATTTGACATCCCTTAACTTGATCTACCGGTCAAGTATTAACAATAGCAATCTAACAGCACAACCCACTAATCTCATAGTGATTTGCTGAATTCATTATCATCATTCTAGTTATGAATATCATCACAGGGACTCGTCCCATTCCCCCTCATTGTGGTTTCATTATATTTCAACTAATTTTTAAAAATCAACATTTTTTTTTTCAATCAGCATTTTCAATCAGAATCCAAATCAATTCATCAATTCTCAAACAGAATTAAAAATCATATCAATCACATTCGAAATCATCATCTAGATAGCATTAACGCTTATAATTTCAAGTCTTAGATTTACTCGTATATACTGTCAGTAAAGAGCTGCAGTATACTCTCGGTATATACGCGTAGTCACGGCCCTTGGAATTATAAGGTAAATACTATCATGTCTAGGCCTCAAGCAAGTCAGGGATTCTATATAATTGCGGTACTTCCATCTGAAGAACCGATTACCAAATTATGAATTTCAGTTTGAATATCAAATTGTATGAATTATATCACACAATTATAACCTTTTGGTGTTTCTTGATAATTTTTTGACATATTTGTCTTCTCAGTTGATCTTTATTAACCAAATGCTCTGATACCAACTGTAAGATCCCTATTCCCACCGAGTAACAGATTCGGGATACTAGCAGCGGAAGTAGCACTTCTCGCGCGGGACAGGGGTCCCACACTCGGGGCCTCGCCCACGGATATCCGGATAAGAGACTAATCCGTCGGTTGTTCCAAAACCGAACCCGAAAAAAACTTCCTTTACCGGAAAGCACAGGCAATTCCACCAGAATAACTTTTTACTCTAACGTAGTCAAGATCATTTCTGATCGAGATGATCCAATTACATCTATAAGATACTTAGTCAGTTCAAGGAAGAAACTTGCACTTGTATCATTGGGATCAACGCTTTTTTTCCCATTCAAGAGGCACAGCCGTTGATTCCTATCCATAGAACAGTTACTGTCCGGAATTTTTTTTTTCTATCGTAAAAACAAAAGTTTGAGTCTCGATTTACGGATCCATCAGTTCCAGCCTAACCCCATCCAATCCCATGGGTTAGCCAACCGCCCAACCACTGTAGTGATGGGATCCAATTAAGAATTTGGTTAGGTTTTGTCCCGGGTACCAAGGAAAAGAGTTCCAAGGCCCCCTAGCCGGATGTTCATGCAAAATAAAACTAGTCACACCACTCACACACCCAATATGAAATTGCCTTTTTCAACCAGATTCAGCCAGTTTAAAACAATCCTTTAATAAAACCATAGTATCACTGATCACAATTCTTCCAATTTATCCCATTGATTCTTAATATCCCATCATTCCTTCATCAGAGTATATATGGCATCATTGGCAACTAGAACGCTCAGGGGCCGTTTCGATAGTTCCTAGCCCTTAATACTCGGCAATATAATCACTTATCAAGATGGACTCTCGTTGAAGATCAGCAAGATCAACCAACGGATCCATATAAGGAGCCATGGACTCATCCATTGAAGACCAGCAAGGTCAATCAACCAGATCCATGCTCGATTTCAGAAAACAACTCCAACTCTGTTCCAATATCTTCCTCGACGCACGCGTGGGTATCCTAGGCGACCCAGAGCCCGAGCACCGTATGGTCAGCACTCTCTAGGATCCTTCGCAGGTGACCTAGCGCTTCACGCATAGGCCGCTTCCTTGGCCCCTCATCCACCGTACCGGAAGCTCACCATTTTAATCGCACCGAGGCTGGTCAAGACCTCGGCCGACCTTGCTACGCGAGACGTCCTTCATTGACTCCCCGTCAGCAGTTGCAACTTTACCATCACGACCTTAATCACAAGACGGTCAAAATGCTCCCCCCAGCATTCTTGACATAAAACAATCTTTTACAAACAGCATTTACAAACAGTTTACAATACAATTTCTATTTTAACTTTCATTTTTCCACATTATCCCTCATCAGTCTACATTACTTATTCCATATTCCATTTATATGTATACTCATCCCATCACATCATTTCCATCTCATCACTCAGATTCCCTCACATCACATATCGTATATTCACGTCCATACATCCACATCTATATGCGTACATTCACATCTACATGCATACATCTACATCTCTATGCATACATCCACATCCACATCCACATTCACCTCCATACATCTACATCTATATGCATACATCCACCTCCACATTCACATCCACATCTATACATCTACATCTACATGCATACATCCACTTCTACATCCACATCTACATCTATACACCTACATCTACATGCATACATCCACATCTCCATTCACATCTACATCTATACATCTACATCTACATGCATCCATCCACCTCCACATCCACATCTACATCTCTACATCTACACCTACATGCATCCCTCCATATCTCCATTCACATCTACATCTATACATCTATATCTACATGCATCCATCCACCTCCACATCCACATCTACATCTATACATCTACATTTACATGCATACATCCATATCTCCATTCCCATCTACATCTATACATCTACATCTACATTTACATGCATACATCCATATCTCCATTCCCATCTATATCTATACATCTACATCTACATGCATCCATCCACCTCCACATCCACATCTACATCTCTACATCTACATCTACATGTATCCCTCCATATCTCCATTCACATCTACATCTATACATCTACATCTACATGCATCCATCCACCTCTCCATTTACATCCTCATCTACACATCTATTTCTACATGTATACATCCACATCTCCATGCATACATCCACCTCCACATTCACACTCACATCCATACCTCTACATCTACATGCAAACATCCATGTCTCCATGCATAATAATATTCTTTTAATTAATCTAGGATGATAGTTCCTAGAATATGGTAGGAAGTCCTCTTTTTATGCTTTGAATGAAATTATTTTATGCGTAATTTCTATAAAAATTTTGCCATAGCTCCGCTACTATGACTGATAAATCTCAATTTTTTCTAAGGGATAAGGCTCATTATTAAAGAAATAATTAGAATGGTCTCTAATTGGATCATCAATCCATAATGGTCTCTAATTGGATCATTAAGAAAATAATTAGAATGGTCTCTAGTTGGATCATCAATCCATAATGGATTGAATCATCAATATACATAAACTAAAAGCATAGAAAAAAGCCATTAATTTGGCCTCAAGTATAGCTTAATCTTGGATTAAGGAAAAGCTTTATGAAAAGCTTCATTTGGATTAAGAATGGGTCATGAGTATGACCATTTCTTGAGTGAGAGAGAGAAATTACATAAAAACCATTAGAATTTAAACATAAATGGAAATTAACTTCTATAGCATTTATTAAATTATGTAACTCTTCACTACTATTCACCAATTAACTTCAATAGCACTTAAAAAACCATACCAATTAAACTTTTCAAGCTTGAGAGGGGTTGAGAAGAGAGAATCATTGAGTAATTATAGAAAAGATCAAAATTCAATATACTTACCTTATAATTTGCTTGATTCTTTATTCACGGTAGAGGCCCCCAACCAATCAATTGGTTTAGTATGTTGATGGAGCCACCAATGGGGATTGAAGAAAGAGAGAAGTGTCAAAAACTAGTGAATTATTAAAGAATTCACAGTTCTTGGCTTAGGTGGAGTAGAGTAATAAGGCATAAGACACTATATATTTTGGCTTAGGTGGAGTAGAGTAACAAAGCATAAGACACTATATATTTTGGCTTAGGTGGAGTAGAGTAACAAAGCATAAGACACTATATATTTTAGCTTAGGTGGAGTAGAGTAACAAAGCATAAGACACTATATATTTTAGCTTAGGTGGGGTAGAGTAACAAAGCATAAGACACTATATATTTTGGCTTAGGTGGAGTAGAGTAACAAGGCATAAGACTCTATATATTTTGGCTTAGGTGGAGTAGAGTAACAAGGCATAAGACTCTATATATTTTGGCTTAGGTGGAGTAGAGTAACAAGGCATAAGACTCTATATATTTTTCAACAAGGGAAGGCTTCTATTTATAGGAAAATTTGAGCTCCTAACCAAACAAACTGATTCTAGAATTTTCCAAGTCAGTTTGGTTGAATTGGGACTAGATTTAGACCTAGTTTGGTTACTTTTTGATTCGGTTTGGTTCCATTTTGATTTGGTTTGGTTCAAGAGAGATGAGAGATAAAAATATCACATTATTTTTTAGTTTAAAACTCATTCAAGCATGTGAAATATGCACCTCCTTTAAAGAATTCCCCTTCCTTACATATGTGTCAAAATTTTATTGCTCATAGTTTTTTACTAATAAACCTTGTACATTTTCAACTCTTCATCTTATGTGAAATATGCACCTCCTTTAAAGAACTCCTCTTCCTTACATATGAGTCATAGTTTTTTTACTAATAAACCTTGTACATTTTCAACTCTTCATCTTATGTGAAATATGCACCTCCTTTAAAGAACTCCCCTTCCTTACATATGTGTTTATTTACTAATAAACCTTGTACATTTTCAACTCTTCATCTTATGTGAAATATGCACCTCCTTTAAAGAACTCCTCTTCCTTACATATGTGTCATAGTTTTTTTTTACTAATAAACCTTGTACATTTTCAACTCTTCATCTTATGTGAAATATGCACCTCCTTTAAAGAACTCCCCTTCCTTACATATGTGTTTATTTACTAATAAACCTTGTACATTTTCAACTCTTCATCTTATGTGAGCATTTACTCATTTTTGGGTATCTTCTTTTTCAAATTGGATTTATCTCCTCCCTACACATGGATTGATGCTATTGGTCCATAGGAACCTTAATTGGACCATAATCTAAAATTTCTGAAAATCTAGACCCTTAGACTAAGGTTCTTTATACCTATTTCCAATTAATTCCAATTGCACATTGGAAAATTCTTTTTGAATTTCTGTTTCAGGGGAACTTATTTAATAAGACGAGTTATTTTTCTATCCAAAAATATTCATAATCTGAATATTCTCTCTCTAGAATAATTTTCTCTCTCTAGGCTAAAATAGTTAGAAGCAAGGTCTTTATATTTCTGAAGAGGGATTGATTACAGGGGAAGATACTAGACATCAAAAAGGGGGTTGGGGGAGGAATCTTACATTCTACCCCACTTAAAAAACGCGAGATGTCCTCATCTCGCAACTTGGGATAATTTCGCAAGATGCACGAATTTGAGACTTAGAGAAAAATTTTAATCAAGATTAACCACCAAGAAAAGTCTTAAAGAGAGCAAGATTCAAAATAAGAACAAGATTTAAACTTTATTCATTCTCGGAACTTATACAGTAAAGATAGAAGAACTCTTTACACTTCCATAAGCCCGTCCATCATATGGTCACAAAAGCAGTCCTCACAAGCTGCACAAGTATAGGGTAACTCATCTATGGGAATGATTCTGCTGGTTATTGCCGCACCTATCTCAGTGGTATGAGGTGATCTAACAAAAGGACCTCTGAGAGGCAAGCCAAAAACGGGGTAAAGGCATATCTTCTCATGAGGAAGAAAACATGCCAGTAAGAAGACCCGCTCAGAAAACCCAAGATGCCTTGATCTCATGACACAGTAGTATCGGGGACCCAAACCCAAAGCTTCAATAACCATGGCCAAGCGGACATTGTTACGAAAGTGTTGCTGACCCCAGGGTGTTACCCTAGTTATGTTTTGATAGGTCCGCCATTTGGTCTGCGCTACAGAAGTTCCTAGGTGAGGAAAAAGTGAGCGCTCATACTGTTCTATAAAGTCTTTCTTCAGAGACTCTCTTGCGTCTTGAAGGTGAGAAATCATCAGGGATAAAACTAATTCCTATTGCCAAGCCATGAAGGAGATTAAGAAAGAAAGGAGATTGATGGGAGTAAGATTACTGTGAGCGACAAGTAAAAGTTACGACTTATATAAAGGAAGGAGCTAGCGTAACCTAGAAGCCAACGGTAACTTGCCACTGAAGTTTTACCGTCTTTCCATGATTTGAGTTTGACACATTTTTCTATAGAAGGCATTAAGAATTTTGAGATGAGGAGATAAAAGAAGCTTGTAGGCTAAGTCACCTACTTTCATTGAATTCAGATATAAGGGTCACAATATCTGGGGGATAACTTCTTATACTCCCCAAGAGATAAAGAACTTCTTTTGGGCCGTACTCGAATGAAAACCAAAACCTTGGTATCCAAAACACCGATTCTCACTTCTAAACTCATTGTTCTAAATCCTTAAAACAGGCGTGACTCCTGAGAAGTAACACCCTGGGGTCAGCAACACTTTCGTAACAATGTCCGCCATTTGGTCTGCGCTACAGAAGTTCCTAGGTGAGGAAAAAGTGAGCGCTCATACTGTTCTATAAAGTCTTTCTTCACAAACTCTCTTGCGTCTTGAAGGTGAGAAATCATCAGGGATAAAACTAATTCCTGTTGCCAAGCCATGAAGGAGATTAAGAAAGAAAGGAGATTGATGGGAGTAAGATTACTGTGAGCGACAAGTAAAAGTTACGACTTATATAAAGGAAGGAGCTAGCGTAACCTAGAAGCCAACGGTAACTTGCCACTGAAGTTTTACCGTCTTTCCATGATTTAAGTTTGACACATTTTTCTATAGAAGGCATTAAGAATTTTGAGATGAGGAGATAAAAGAAGCTTGTAGGCTAAGTCACCTACTTTCATTGAATTCAGATATAAGGGTCACAATATCTGGGGGATAACTTCTTATACTCCCCAAGAGATAAAGAACTTCTTTTGGGCCGTACTCGAATGAAAACCAAAACCTTGGTATCCAAAACACCGATTCTCACTTCTAAACTCATTGCTCTAAATCCTTAAAACAGGCGTGACTCCTGAGAAGTAACACCCTGGGGTCAGCAACACTTTCGTAACAATGTCCACCATTTGGTCTGCGCTACAGAAGTTCCTAGGTGAGGAAAAAGTGAGCGCTCATACTGTTCTATAAAGTCTTTCTTCACAAACTCTCTTGCGTCTTGAAGGTGAGAAATCATCAGGGATAAAACTAATTCCTGTTGCCAAGCCATGAAGGAGATTAAGAAAGAAAGGAGATTGATGGGAGTAAGATTACTGTGAGCGACAAGTAAAAGTTACGACTTATATAAAGGAAGGAGCTAGCGTAACCTAGTATACCTCGAAGGTCTTCCTTTTTTTAAACAGAAATTTTCTTTTATTTTAGAGAGTGAATAATTATAAGATTAGAAAGGAAGATTCTTACTCCAGTATACCTCGAAGGTTGGGGAGGAATCTTACATTCTACCCCACTTAAAAAGTGCGAGATGTCCTCATCTCGCAAGGTAGAGGACAGCTCTTTTTCTTAAGATCCAATTTTATTCTGGGTTCCTTATATTCTGGTCAACCCAACCGAACACTGGGATAAATATCCCTTATATAGAACTCATCATTAAATAACAATTCATTCAGATCATATCATTCATATCTTTAACATGATAAAGGTCCATTAGACCGAAAAGTTTCCTTCGGAACATTCCTTCCCACGGAAATTTCAGTCAAGCAAGTTCTCAATTTGACATCCCTTAACTTGATCTACCGGTCAAGTATTAACAATAGCAATCTAACAGCACAACCCACTAATCTCATAGTGATTTGCTGAATTCATTATCATCATTCTAGTTATGAATATCATCACAGGGACTCGTCCCATTCCCCCTCATTGTGGTTTCATTATATTTCAACTAATTTTTAAAAATCAACATTTTTTTTTTCAATCAGCATTTTCAATCAGAATCCAAATCAATTCATCAATTCTCAAACAGAATTAAAAATCATATCAATCACATTCGAAATCATCATCTAGATAGCATTAACGCTTATAATTTCAAGTCTTAGATTTACTCGTATATACTGTCAGTAAAGAGCTGCAGTATACTCTCGGTATATACGCGTAGTCACGGCCCTTGGAATTATAAGGTAAATACTATCATGTCTAGGCCTCAAGCAAGTCAGGGATTCTATATAATTGCGGTACTTCCATCTGAAGAACCGATTACCAAATTATGAATTTCAGTTTGAATATCAAATTGTATGAATTATATCACACAATTATAACCTTTTGGTGTTTCTTGATAATTTTTTGACATATTTGTCTTCTCAGTTGATCTTTATTAACCAAATGCTCTGATACCAACTGTAAGATCCCTATTCCCACCGAGTAACAGATTCGGGATACTAGCAGCGGAAGTAGCACTTCTCGCGCGGGACAGGGGTCCCACACTCGGGGCCTCGCCCACGGATATCCGGATAAGAGACTAATCCGTCGGTTGTTCCAAAACCGAACCCGAAAAAACTTCCTTTACCGGAAAGCACAGGCAATTCCACCAGAATAACTTTTTACTCTAACGTAGTCAAGATCATTTCTGATCGAGATGATCCAATTACATCTATAAGATACTTAGTCAGTTCAAGGAAGAAACTTGCACTTGGATCATTGGGATCAACGCTTTTTTTCCCATTCAAGAGGCACAGCCGTTGATTCCTATCCATAGAACAGTTACTGTCCGGAATTTTTTTTTTCTATCGTAAAAACAAAAGTTTGAGTCTCGATTTACGGATCCATCAGTTCCAGCCTAACCCCATCCAATCCCATGGGTTAGCCAACCGCCCAACCACTGTAGTGATGGGATCCAATTAAGAATTTGGTTAGGTTTTGTCCCGGGTACCAAGGAAAAGAGTTCCAAGGCCCCCTAGCCGGATGTTCATGCAAAATAAAACTAGTCACACCACTCACACACCCAATATGAAATTGCCTTTTTCAACCAGATTCAGCCAGTTTAAAACAATCCTTTAATAAAACCATAGTATCACTGATCACAATTCTTCCAATTTATCCCATTGATTCTTAATATCCCATCATTCCTTCATCAGAGTATATATGGCATCATTGGCAACTAGAACGCTCAGGGGCCGTTTCGATAGTTCCTAGCCCTTAATACTCGGCAATATAATCACTTATCAAGATGGACTCTCGTTGAAGATCAGCAAGATCAACCAACGGATCCATATAAGGAGCCATGGACTCATCCATTGAAGACCAGCAAGGTCAATCAACCAGATCCATGCTCGATTTCAGAAAACAACTCCAACTCTGTTCCAATATCTTCCTCGACGCACGCGTGGGTATCCTAGGCGACCCAGAGCCCGAGCACCGTATGGTCAGCACCCTCTAGGATCCTTCGCAGGTGACCTAGCGCTTCACGCATAGGCCGCTTCCTTGGCCCCTCATCCACCGTACCGGAAGCTCACCATTTTAATCGCACCGAGGCTGGTCAAGACCTCGGCCGACCTTGCTACGCGAGACGTCCTTCATTGACTCCCCGTCAGCAGTTGCAACTTTACCATCACGACCTTAATCATAAGACGGTCAAAATGCTCCCCCCAGCATTCTTGACATAAAACAATCTTTTACAAACAGCATTTACAAACAGCATTTACAAACAGTTTACAATACAATTTCTATTTTAACTTTCATTTTTCCACATTATCCCTCATCAGTCTACATTACTTATTCCATATTCCATTTATATGTATACTCATCCCATCACATCATTTCCATCTCATCACTCAGATTCCCTCACATCACATATCGTATATTCACGTCCATACATCCACATCTATATGCGTACATTCACATCTACATGCATACATCTACATCTCTATGCATACATCCACATCCACATCCACATTCACCTCCATACATCTACATCTATATGCATACATCCACCTCCACATTCACATCCACATCTATACATCTACATCTACATGCATACATCCACTTCTACATCCACATCTACATCTATACACCTACATCTACATGCATACATCCACATCTCCATTCACATCTACATCTATACATCTACATCTACATGCATCCATCCACCTCCACATCCACATCTACATCTCTACATCTACACCTACATGCATCCCTCCATATCTCCATTCACATCTACATCTATACATCTATATCTACATGCATCCATCCACCTCCACATCCACATCTACATCTATACATCTACATTTACATGCATACATCCATATCTCCATTCCCATCTACATCTATACATCTACATCTACATTTACATGCATACATCCATATCTCCATTCCCATCTATATCTATACATCTACATCTACATGCATCCATCCACCTCCACATCCACATCTACATCTCTACATCTACATCTACATGCATCCCTCCATATCTCCATTCACATCTACATCTATACATCTACATCTACATGCATCCATCCACCTCTCCATTTACATCCTCATCTACACATCTATTTCTACATGTATACATCCACATCTCCATGCATACATCCACCTCCACATTCACACTCACATCCATACCTCTACATCTACATGCAAACATCCATGTCTCCATGCATAATAATATTCTTTTAATTAATCTAGGATGATAGTTCCTAGAATATGGTAGGAAGTCCTCTTTTTATGCTTTGAATGAAATTATTTTATGCGTAATTTCTATAAAAATTTTGCCATAGCTCCGCTACTATGACTGATAAATCTCAATTTTTTCTAAGGGATAAGGCTCATTATTAAAGAAATAATTAGAATGGTCTCTAATTGGATCATCAATCCATAATGGTCTCTAATTGGATCATTAAGAAAATAATTAGAATGGTCTCTAGTTGGATCATCAATCCATAATGGATTGAATCATCAATATACATAAACTAAAAGCATAGAAAAAAGCCATTAATTTGGCCTCAAGTATAGCTTAATCTTGGATTAAGAAAAAGCTTTATGAAAAGCTTCATTTGGATTAAGAATGGGTCATGAGTATGACCATTTCTTGAGTGAGAGAGAGAAATTACATAAAAACCATTAGAATTTAAACATAAATGGAAATTAACTTCTATAGCATTTATTAAATTATGTAACTCTTCACTACTATTCACCAATTAACTTCAATAGCACTTAAAAAACCATACCAATTAAACTTTTCAAGCTTGAGAGGGGTTGAGAAGAGAGAATCATTGAGTAATTATAGAAAAGATCAAAATTCAATATACTTACCTTATAATTTGCTTGATTCTTTATTCACGGTAGAGGCCCCCAACCAATCAATTGGTTTAGTATGTTGATGGAGCCACCAATGGGGATTGAAGAAAGAGAGAAGTGTCAAAAACTAGTGAATTATTAAAGAATTCACAGTTCTTGGCTTAGGTGGAGTAGAGTAATAAGGCATAAGACACTATATATTTTGGCTTAGGTGGAGTAGAGTAACAAAGCATAAGACACTATATATTTTGGCTTAGGTGGAGTAGAGTAACAAAGCATAAGACACTATATATTTTAGCTTAGGTGGAGTAGAGTAACAAAGCATAAGACACTATATATTTTAGCTTAGGTGGGGTAGAGTAACAAAGCATAAGACACTATATATTTTGGCTTAGGTGGAGTAGAGTAACAAGGCATAAGACTCTATATATTTTGGCTTAGGTGGAGTAGAGTAACAAGGCATAAGACTCTATATATTTTGGCTTAGGTGGAGTAGAGTAACAAGGCATAAGACTCTATATATTTTTCAACAAGGGAAGGCTTCTATTTATAGGAAAATTTGAGCTCCTAACCAAACAAACTGATTCTAGAATTTTCCAAGTCAGTTTGGTTGAATTGGGACTAGATTTGGACCTAGTTTGGTTACTTTTTGATTCGGTTTGGTTCCATTTTGATTTGGTTTGGTTCAAGAGAGATGAGAGATAAAAATATCACATTATTTTTTAGTTTAAAACTCATTCAAGCATGTGAAATATGCACCTCCTTTAAAGAATTCCCCTTCCTTACATATGTGTCAAAATTTTATTGCTCATAGTTTTTTACTAATAAACCTTGTACATTTTCAACTCTTCATCTTATGTGAAATATGCACCTCCTTTAAAGAACTCCTCTTCCTTACATATGAGTCATAGTTTTTTTACTAATAAACCTTGTACATTTTCAACTCTTCATCTTATGTGAAATATGCACCTCCTTTAAAGAACTCCCCTTCCTTACATATGTGTTTATTTACTAATAAACCTTGTACATTTTCAACTCTTCATCTTATGTGAAATATGCACCTCCTTTAAAGAACTCCTCTTCCTTACATATGTGTCATAGTTTTTTTTTACTAATAAACCTTGTACATTTTCAACTCTTCATCTTATGTGAAATATGCATCTCCTTTAAAGAACTCCCCTTCCTTACATATGTGTTTATTTACTAATAAACCTTGTACATTTTCAACTCTTCATCTTATGTGAGCATTTACTCATTTTTGGGTATCTTCTTTTTCAAATTGGATTTATCTCCTCCCTACACATGGATTGATGCTATTGGTCCATAGGAACCTTAATTGGACCATAATCTAAAATTTCTGAAAATCTAGACCCTTAGACTAAGGTTCTTTATACCTATTTCCAATTAATTCCAATTGCACATTGGAAAATTCTTTTTGAATTTCTGTTTCAGGGGAACTTATTTAATAAGACGAGTTATTTTTCTATCCAAAAATATTCATAATCTGAATATTCTCTCTCTAGAATAATTTTCTCTCTCTAGGCTAAAACAGTTAGAAGCAAGGTCTTTATATTTCTGAAGAGGGATTGATTACAGGGGAAGATACTAGACATCAAAAAGGGGGTTGGGGGAGGAATCTTACATTCTACCCCACTTAAAAAACGCCAGATGTCCTCATCTCGCAACTTGGGATAATTTCGCAAGATGCACGAATTTGAGACTTAGAGAAAAATTTTAATCAAGATTAACCACCAAGAAAAGTCTTAAAGAGAGCAAGATTCAAAATAAGAACAAGATTTAAACTTTATTCATTCTCGGAACTTATACAGTAAAGATAGAAGAACTCTTTACACTTCCATAAGCCCGTCCATCATATGGTCACAAAAGCAGTCCTCACAAGCTGCACAAGTATAGGGTAACTCATCTATGGGAATGATTCTGCTGGTTATTGCCGCACCTATCTCAGTGGTATGAGGTGATCTAACAAAAGGACCTCTGAGAGGCAAGCCAAAAACGGGGTAAAGGCATATCTTCTCATGAGGAAGAAAACATGCCAGTAAGAAGACCCGCTCAGAAAACCCAAGATGCCTTGATCTCATGACACAGTAGTATCGGGGACCCAAACCCAAAGCTTCAATAACCATGGCCAAGCGGACATTGTTACGAAAGTGTTGCTGACCCCAGGGTGTTACCCTAGTTATGTTTTGATAGGTCCGCCATTTGGTCTGCGCTACAGAAGTTCCTAGGTGAGGAAAAAGTGAGCGCTCATACTGTTCTATAAAGTCTTTCTTCAGAGACTCTCTTGCGTCTTGAAGGTGAGAAATCATCAGGGATAAAACTAATTCCTGTTGCCAAGCCATGAAGGAGATTAAGAAAGAAAGGAGATTGATGGGAGTAAGATTACTGTGAGCGACAAGTAAAAGTTACGACTTATATAAAGGAAGGAGCTAGCGTAACCTAGAAGCCAACGGTAACTTGCCACTGAAGTTTTACCGTCTTTCCATGATTTGAGTTTGACACATTTTTCTATAGAAGGCATTAAGAATTTTGAGATGAGGAGATAAAAGAAGCTTGTAGGCTAAGTCACCTACTTTCATTGAATTCAGATATAAGGGTCACAATATCTGGGGGATAACTTCTTATACTCCCCAAGAGATAAAGAACTTCTTTTGGGCCGTACTCGAATGAAAACCAAAACCTTGGTATCCAAAACACCGATTCTCACTTCTAAACTCATTGTTCTAAATCCTTAAAACAGGCGTGACTCCTGAGAAGTATTCTAGGAAAAGGGTCTTCCTTTTTTTAAACAGAAATTTTCTTTTATTTTAGAGAGGGAATAATTATAAGATCAGAAAGGAAGATTCTTACTCCAGTATACCTCGAAGGTTGGGGAGGAATCTTACATTCTACCCCACTTAAAAAGTGCGAGATGTCCTCATCTCGCAAGGTAGAGGACAGCTCTTTTTCTTAAGATCTAATTTTATTCTGGGTTCCTTATATTCTGGTCAACCCAACCGAACACTGGGATAAATATCCCTTATATAGAACTCATCATTAAATAACAATTCATTCAGATCATATCATTCATATCTTTAACATGATAAAGGTCCATTAGACCGAAAAGTTTCCTTCGGAACATTCCTTCCCACGGAAATTTCAGTCAAGCAAGTTCTCAATTTGACATCCCTTAACTTGATCTACCGGTCAAGTATTAACAATAGCAATCTAACAGCACAACCCACTAATCTCATAGTGATTTGCTGAATTCATTATCATCATTCTAGTTATGAATATCATCACAGGGACTCGTCCCATTCCCCCTCATTGTGGTTTCATTATATTTCAACTAATTTTTAAAAATCAACATTTTTTTTTTCAATCAGAATCCAAATCAATTCATCAATTCTCAAACAGAATTAAAAATCATATCAATCACATTCGAAATCATCATCTAGATAGCATTAACGCTTATAATTTCAAGTCTTAGATTTACTCGTATATACTGTCAGTAAAGAGCTGCAGTATACTCTCGGTATATACGCGTAGTCACGGCCCTTGGAATTATAAGGTAAATACTATCATGTCTAGGCCTCAAGCAAGTCAGGGATTCTATATAATTGCGGTACTTCCATCTGAAGAACCGATTACCAAATTATGAATTTCAGTTTGAATATCAAATTGTATGAATTATATCACACAATTATAACCTTTTGGTGTTTCTTGATAATTTTTTGACATATTTGTCTCCTCAGTTGATCTTTATTAACCAAATGCTCTGATACCAACTGTAAGATCCCTATTCCCACCGAGTAACAGATTCGGGATACTAGCAGCGGAAGTAGCACTTCTCGCGCGGGACAGGGGTCCCACACTCGGGGCCTCGCCCACCACGGATATCCGGATAAGAGACTAATCCGTCGGTTGTTCCAAAACCGAACCCGAAAAAACTTCCTTTACCGGAAAGCACAGGCGATTCCACCAGAATAACTTTTTACTCTAACGTAGTCAAGATCATTTCTGATCGAGATGATCCAATTACATCTATAAGATACTTAGTTAGTTCAAGGAAGAAACTTGCACTTGGATCATTGGGATCAACGCTTTTTTCACCATTCAAGAGGCACAGCCGTTGATTCCTATCCATAGAACAGTTACTGTCCGGAATTTTTTTTTTTCTATCATAAAAACAAAAGTTTGAGTCTCGATTTACGGATCCATCAGTTCCAGCCTAACCCCATCCGATCCCATGGGTTAGCCAACCGCCCAACCACTGTAGTGATGGGATCCAATTAAGAATTTGGTTAGGTTTTGTCCCGGGTACCAAGGAAAAGAGTTCCAAGGCCCCCTAGCCGGATGTTCATGCAAAATAAAACTAGTCACACCACTCACACACCCAATATGAAATTGCCTTTTTCAACCAGATTCAGCCAGTTTAAAACAATCCTTTAATAAAACCATAGTATCACTGATCACAATTCTTCCAATTTATCCCATTGATTCTTAATATCCCATCATTCCTTCATCAGAGTATATATGGCATCATTGGCAACTAGAACGCTCAGGGGCCGTTTCGATAGTTCCTAGCCCTTAATACTCGGCAATATAATCACTTATCAAGATGGACTCTCGTTGAAGATCAGCAAGATCAACCAACGGATCCATATAAGGAGCCATGGACTCATCCATTGAAGACCAGCAAGGTCAATCAACCAGATCCATGCTCGATTTCAGAAAACAACTCCAACTCTGTTCCAATATCTTCCTCGACGCACGCGTGGGTATCCTAGGCGACCCAGAGCCCGAGCACCGTATGGTCAGCACCCTCTAGGATCCTTCGCAGGTGACCTAGCGCTTCACGCATAGGCCGCTTCCTTGGCCCCTCATCCACCGTACCGGAAGCTCACCATTTTAATCGCACCGAGGCTGGTCAAGACCTCGGCCGACCTTGCTACGCGAGACGTCCTTCATTGACTCCCCGTCAGCAGTTGCAACTTTACCATCATGACCTTAATCACAAGACGGTCAAAATGCTCCCCCCAGCATTCTTGACATAAAACAATCTTTTACAAACAGCATTTACAAACAGCATTTACAAACAGTTTACAATATAATTTCTATTTTAACTTTCATTTTTCCACATTATCCCTCATCAGTCTACATTACTTATTCCATATTCCATTTATATGTATACTCATCCCATCACATCATTTCCATCTCATCACTCAGATTCTCTCACATCACATATCGTATATTCACGTCCATACATCCACATCTATATGCGTACATTCACATCAATATGCATACATCTACATCTCTATGCATACATCCACATCCACATTCACATTCACCTCCATACATCTACATCTATATGCATACATCCACCTCCACATTCACATCCACATCTATACATCTACATCTACATGCATACATCCACTTCTACATCCACATCTACATCTATACACCTACATCTACATGCATACATCCACATCTCCATTCACATCTACATCTATACATCTACATCTACATGCATCCATCCACCTCCACATCCACATCTACATCTCTACATCTACACCTACATGCATCCCTCCATATCTCCATTCACATCTACATCTATACATCTATATCTACATGCATCCATCCACCTCCACATCCACATCTACATCTATACATCTACATTTACATGCATACATCCATATCTCCATTCCCATCTACATCTATACATCTACATCTACATTTACATGCATACATCCATATCTCCATTTCCATCTATATCTATACATCTACATCTACATGCATCCATCCACCTCCACATCCACATCTACATCTCTACATCTACATCTACATGCATCCCTCCATATCTCCATTCACATCTACATCTATACATCTACATCTACATGCATCCATCCACCTATCCATTTACATCCTCATCTACACATCTATTTCTACATGTATACATCCACATCTCCATGCATACATCCACCTCCACATTCACATTCACATCCATACCTCTACATCTACATGCAAACATCCATGTCTCCATGCATAATAATATTCTTTTAATTAATCTAGGATGATAGTTCCTAGAATATGGTAGGAAGTCCTCTTTTTATGCTTTGAATGAAATTATTTTATGCGTAATTTCTATAAAAAATTTGCCATAGCTCCGCTACTATGACTGATAAATCTCAATTTTTTCTAAGGGATAAGGCTCATTATTAAAGAAATAATTAGAATGGTCTCTAATTGGATCATCAATCCATAATGGTCTCTAATTGGATCATTAAGAAAATAATTAGAATGGTCTCTAGTTGGATCATCAATCCATAATGGATTGAATCATCAATATACATAAACTAAAAGCATAGAAAAAAGCCATTAATTTGGCCTCAAGTATAGCTTAATCTTGGATTAAGGAAAAGCTTTATGAAAAGCTTCATTTGGATTAAGAATGGGTCATGAGTATGACCATTTCTTGAGTGAGAGAGAGAAATTACATAAAAACCATTAGAATTTAAACATAAATGGAAATTAACTTCTATAGCATTTATTAAATTATGTAACTCTTCACTACTATTCACCAATTAACTTCAATAGCACTTAAAAAACCATACCAATTAAACTTCTCAAGCTTGAGAGGGGTTAAGAAGAGAGAATCATTGAGTAATTATAGAAAAGATCAAAATTCAATATACTTACCTTATAATTTGCTTGATTCTTTATTCACGGTAGAGGCCCCCAACCAATCAATTGGTTTAGTATGTTGATGGAGCCACCAATGGAGATTGAAGAAAGAGAGAAGTGTCAAAAACTAGTGAATTATTAAAGAATTCACAGTTCTTGGCTTAGGTGGAGTAGAGTAACAAGGCATAAGATACTATATATTTTGGCTTAGGTGGAGTAGAGTAACAAAGCATAAGACACTATATATTTTGGCTTAGGTGGAGTAGAGTAACAAAGCATAAGACACTATATATTTTGGCTTAGGTGGAGTAGAGTAACAAAGCATAAGACACTATATATTTTGGCTTAGGTGGAGTAGAGTAACAAAGCATAAGACACTATATATTTTGGATTAGGTGGGGTAGAGTAACAAAGCATAAGACACTATATATTTTGGCTTAGGTGGAGTAGAGTAACAAGGCATAAGACTCTATATATTTTGGCTTAGGTGGAGTAGAGTAACAAGGCATAAGACTCTATATATTTTGGCTTAGGTGGAGTAGAGTAACAAGGCATAAGACTCTATATATTTTTCAACAAGGGAAGGCTTCTATTTATAGGAAAATTTGAGCTCCTAACCAAACAAACTGATTCTAGAATTTTCCAAGTCAGTTTGGTTGAATTGGGACTAGATTTGGACCTAGTTTGGTTACTTTTTGATTCGGTTTGGTTCCATTTTGATTTGGTTTGGTTCAAGAGAGATGAGAGATAAAAATATCACATTATTTTTTAGTTTAAAACTCATTCAAGCATGTGAAATATGCACCTCCTTTAAAGAATTCCCCTTCCTTACATATGTGTCAAAATTTTATTGCTCATAGTTTTTTACTAATAAACCTTGTACATTTTCAACTCTTCATCTTATGTGAAATATGCACCTCCTTTAAAGAACTCCTCTTCCTTACATATGAGTCATAGTTTTTTTACTAATAAACCTTGTACATTTTCAACTCTTCATCTTATGTGAAATATGCACCTCCTTTAAAGAACTCCCCTTCCTTACATATGTGTTTATTTACTAATAAACCTTGTACATTTTCAACTCTTCATCTTATGTGAAATATGCACCTCCTTTAAAGAACTCCTCTTCCTTACATATGTGTCATAGTTTTTTTTTTACTAATAAACCTTGTACATTTTCAACTCTTCATCTTATGTGAAATATGCACCTCCTTTAAAGAACTCCCCTTCCTTACATATGTGTTTATTTACTAATAAACCTTGTACATTTTCAACTCTTCATCTTATGTGAGCATTTACTCATTTTTGGGTATCTTCTTTTTTAAATTGGATTTATCTCCTCCCTACACATGGATTCATGCTATTGGTCCATAGGAACCTTAATTGGACCATAATCTAAAATTTCTGAAAATCTAGACCCTTAGACTAAGGTTCTTTATACCTATTTCCAATTAATTCCAATTGCACATTGGAAAATTCTTTTTGAATTTCTGTTTCAGGGGAACTTATTTTAATAAGATGAGTTATTTTTCTATCCAAAAATATTCATAATCTGAATATTCTCTCTCTAGAATAATTTTCTCTCTCTAGGCTAAAACAGTTAGAAGCAAGGTCTTTATATTTCTGAAGAGGGATTGATTACAGGGGAAGATACTAGACATCAAAAAGGGGGTTGGGGGAGGAATCTTACAGGTGAGATACACACCATGCATTGACCCTGATAGTACTCGACCTGATCATCGCGGGGGTTATAGTGCTCCTCCGTTTCAACCTCATTCTAGGTACTTCTATGCTCCCTTAGGTGAAAATTGTTGTGGGCATCACTTTGTCACGTTATTCTATCAACAGCATCACCCATTTCCACATTGTCAAGAGTGTGCACGACTCGTATTAGGAGAAGCTTCACATATTTGTTGGATATGCTGCTCTTACTTTAGACGATATGGCACGAGCTTAATGAAACAAATTGTGGGAATTACACCCCAACGCCATAATCTTCTTAATGTGAGAATACCAAAGAGAGGACCAAATCAACGTAGATTACCTGAGGAGGTTCAAGCACAACAATGGAGGGATACAAGCTTAAATGACTTGCAACCACCGATCTTGCAAGCCCTCCTTCCCCAAGCCTCAACATGTCAATATTGGATCAATATGAGTACCTATATTGCGCAGTTCCAAAATCGAAATTGTCTGCTTAACCTTCCCATAGAACCAATGCCATATTTTAGTGAGGAAGCACTCCTTCCTCTACCACCTTCTCCAGAGGCCGGTTTTTGTGAGGGGTTGTCCCTGCATCCTGAGGAAATTGATACCATCTTTCCAGCAGAAGTGGACACGGATCCACCACCAGCGCAAGGGTAAGCTCAGCGACTCCACAATAAGATCGACAAGCCAGGGCACTTTTCTCCCACTGGGTTTTTCCCCTCGGCTATATTCGGTGATTGGCACCAATAGCAAATTTTATTCTTTTCTTTTCTTTTCTTGTTTCCATGGGGTGAACACTGACGTCTAAAAACTTCAGAAAAAGACCTTCAAGGAATCTATCGCCTTGATAGATGTTGGTAGGACTCTGGGGTACATTATGGGCCCTCATCTTCATGGGTCCCTCATCTTCATGGGGTACTCCTTATGTCATAAAAGAAAGAAAAAGGGTCTGTCGCCCTTGAGATACTTAGCGGCTTTTAGATTCTCTTGGCGGAGGTCTCTTGGCCATTGCTTGGGTCTCATTGGGATGGAACCTTAATCTTTATCACCTTCTACACACACATCAAAAAAAAAAAGGAGTTCCAATCACCTTTGCTCATATTTAGGAGTAGGTTTGCCACTTAATCTTTATCACCTTCTACACACACATCAAAAAAAAAAAAAAGAGCTCCAATCACCTTTGCTCATATTTAGGAGTAGGTTTGCCACTTAGGAATAACTTAAATACTTGTAGGACATTGAGACTGCGGTCATAACCGGCAGTGTACAAGCACACTTGCCTTTGCATAGCACTATCTACCACTTAGTCTCACTTTGACTAGTCTTTACTCACCTATTTTAGTACTCTTTAAAACTCTAATCAGCCTTTCACTTGTATACTCACATGTGGAATTGTCATTGGTGTTTTTTCTTTTCTTCTTTTCTTTTCTTTTTTTCAATAAAAGGCTTTACTTGTATCCATTGTTTTTTTGCAGCTCGTGCTCCTACCACGCTCGAGGACGTGCGCAAAATAGGAAGGGGGGAGTGTTGCATGACGAATGAAGATCAATGCAAGGATGCAACAAAAAAGACACTTAGGGCTCTTGTAAAGAGTTCCAAGTTGTAGATGAATGTGGGAGTGGGCTTGACAATAATCCCACATGGGAAATTTTGGGAGTTTTAGAGTTTTTGTATAAAAAGTGGCCCATTTGAGAGCTAAGGAGGACTCTTTGGTCTTTTGGTTGAGAGGCTCATAGAGAGAGCTTGCTCCATAGCTCCTTCTCATGTGCTCTCCCAAGGCTCTCCATCTCCATTCTTGCTTCAATCTTGTACTCTCTATTCTCTACGTATTCAAGGATTTGAGGTTGCGGTCTACAGACTTGCTAATCTAGATTTCGTAATGATGTTTTGATGCTAAAATCTGATTTGTGAATTGTAGAGTGCATGTGATGAAGCTTGTGCATGAAATGATGTGTAGTTGAGGCTTGTGTGATAGCTCTTTGCATGTTAGATTCTTTGCATAAGTTGTATTTTTGTGCTTAAGTGTAGCCTAATCTTGATGCGTTGATTATGTTCGATTGAGAAGGAATCAACGATTGATTGCTTGATTGTTGAAGAAGGATTGAGTAGGATTAGAAGTCATTAGTGTGTGGTTAACTAATCTTCTCCCATTCGGGATAGCCTCTATGCGCTAACCGGGTTGCATTCACGGATTGACAAAGTGTGTGGGTTGGAGTGTAGCCTCCGCTATGCTATGATGTCCCAAACAGTCGGCTACTGCATCCAACAGGGAGTGTGATGAGAGAGGGAAGGGGTCTGTGATGGTAGCGATAAGCTTCTTGTAGTCCACACAAACCCTCAGCTTTTGATTCTTCTTGGGGATGATCATGATTGGAGTCATCCAAATCTCTCGATCATGATTGGAGTCATCCAAATCTCTCGATCGATCGGATATATGAATTTAACATGCAGTAGTTTGTCTAGGTCCTCCTTGACCCATTTTGCACACTTCGAATTCATCCGATATCTTTGTTGCCGGATGGGGACTGCATCCTGCCTCATATTGATATGATGTTGGTAGAATTGGGAGTCAATCCCTTTCATCTCTATGTAGCTCCATGCAAATACATCCTTGAAGGAAGTGAGAAATACCCGAATCTCTTCCCGGAATGCAGCATCCAATTTAGCACTAATTCAGACAAACTTTGGGTCTGCCTTTGTACCCAGATTCATTTCGATCAACTCATCTTCCCTAACCCATTTGGACTACTTCAAGTCCCTTTTAAAGGCCTTGTATGCCCGCAATGATTTGTTGGAGGCTTGGTACACTGCCATCATCGCCCAAGTCTTCTTAAAGATGTTGTGACTCATCTGGAGATTCCCTTATGCTACTCAGCAGATCCTGCTGATACTCGCCAGCTCCATTCTGGCAATTGTGGGTTGGGCAGTATTTCTTCATGATACGGACCACATCAACCTCAAACAGTCTGATCAGATTTGCGTTCTACTGGAGATATTCTTCTTCTACATCCATGTCCAGCCCCTCCAGCATGTTTACTCCTTCAGCCACTTTTGGCTGAGACGACGGGTTCTCCACTTTCCGATTGGCTGGCCACCACCATTGAAAGTCCAAGTTTCTTCTTGCCTCTTTGGATGGTTATTCTATCTGCATCCCAATCTTGCTTAATCCGTGTTGCCTGCTTAAGCCATGGTCTTCCCAGTAACATTGGGTAGGCACCTTTTATGATGGAAGAGTGAGTTCCATCACACATGTCTTGATACAAGCTTTTCTTGACGCCTCTCCATAGTCGCCATCTTCCATGTACAAACTATAAGCTTCTTGTAGTTTGGTGACGTCCTGTACACATCAATCTCTGACTCAACCATAGCAAGCTAAATGGAATGGATGTCTCTAATATGTGGGTGCAACAATATAAATACTGACATAATAGTATAAATACTGACACAACAACATCATATGGGAAGAAATGTAAACGCTCCCTAAACTATTCGGCTTACCACTCTTATACGTAGTTATGGCAAGTAGATTGTGTAAGTTTAGTGCAAAACATCTTCAACAGAGTAGGGTAGCTTACTTTCTTGATTGTGAAAACTTTTCTTTTGATGGTTTTCTTGATTTTTTCTTTATGTAGTGACATTTTCAAAAACTTTCACTAGGATAAGTTCTATACAATCTACATCCTCATGTGGCTAGCATAACAATTTTCCTGATCCGCAATTATGACAATGTTCCATAAGGCCTCTAAAATGATGAAAATTGTGAGCTACTAGCTTGTGACATGGTTTATGCTTGGTAAAGGTGATTCACCTAAATGACACCTAGTTAGGATAAATGAGCTACTAGCTTGTGACATGGTTTATGCTTGGTAAAGGTGATTCACCTAAATGACACCTAGTTAGGATAAATGCTAAAAACAACTTTAAAAAATTTAGCATATGTTTGGGTATTATTTCTAGCATCCTCCCATGAACCAAACATGGGTAAAGATTTAAAAAAAGGTTAAGATGATCTAAACTTGAATTCCCTCCCACAATCAAAGGTAGGTACAACCCTTGAGATATAATGGTTATGATAACCAAGGTGAGTTTGCCAGACACAAAAGTGGCTATCTCACTAAGCTAAACAAGAGCATCTAACACACCCCAACAGTCCACCTACCATGCCCACAAATTAGGAAGGGGGGAGACACGCTACGCCTACAAAGACCAAGGAGGAGCAATCTGCACAAAATCAGCAATGCATCAATGCAAACGAACAACATCAACGGGCACTACAACAGGTGTATTCAAATCATAATCTTTTGTTCTTTATGTGCTTTTATCTTTTGGATATATGGTTTGCATGTTCACACAATATTGGCTGGTTTAAGTTTTTGATTAGTTGTTAAAATATGGTGAGTGAATTCTAGATTCTTAGAGGACTTAGTAAAAGATATTTCTATTTAAGGACAGTGTAGGATATATACCAATGGAGTATGCCAAGTTCTTATGCTTTCAAGGTATATTAGTTATCCCTAGTGGTAGCTACCTCTTAGATACGAGCTAGGTGCTAGGATTAATAAAAAATTTATGAAAATATACCCTAAAAATATATATACAAAGTGAATTGAGACATGACGTGTCACAGCCATGAGGAATGCTTGGTAGGACCTGGGTTTGTCTTAGCACCTTGGGGCCAATGCCTTGGTTTCCATGGGGTGAACACTGGCGTCTAAAAACTTTAGAAAAAGACCTTCAAGGAATCTATCGCCTTGATAGATGTTGGTAGGACTCTGGGGTACACTATGGGCCCTCGAGACCGATGCCCTCATCTTCATGGGGTACTCCTTATGTCATAAAAGAAAGAAAAAGGGTCTATCGCCCTTGAGATACTTAGCGGTTTTTAGATTCTCTTGGCGGAGGTCTCTTGGCCATTGCTTGGGTCTCATTGGGATGGAACCTTAATCTTTATCACCTTCTACACACACATCAAAAAAAAAAAGAGTTCCAATCACCTTTGCTCATATTTAGGAGTAGGTTTGCCACTTAGGAATAACTTAAATACTTGTAGGACATTGAGACTGCGGTCATAACCGGCGGTGTACAAGCACACTTGCCTTTGCATAGCACTATCTACCACTTAGTCTCAATTTGACTAGTCTTTACTCACCTATTTTAGTACTCTTTAAAACTCTAATCAGCCTTTCACTTGTATGCTCACATGTGGAATTGTCATTGCTGTTTTTTCTTTTCTTTTTTTCAATAAAAGGCTTTACTTGTATCCATTCTTTTTTTGCAGCTCGTGCTCCTACCGCGCTCGAGGACGTGCGCAAAATAGGAAGAGGGGAGTGTTGCATGACGAATGAAGATCAATGCAAGGATGCAACAAAAAAGACACTTAGGGCTCTTGTAAAGAGTTCCAAGTTGTAGATGAATGTGGGAGTGGGCTTGACAATAATCCCACATGGGAACTTTTGGGAGTTTTAGAGTTTTTGTATAAAAAGTGGCCCATTTGAGAGCTAAGGAGGACTCTTTGGTCTTTTGGTTGAGAGACTCATAGAGAGAGCTTGCTCTATAGCTCCTTCTCATGTGCTCTCCCAAGGCTCTCCATCTCCATTCTTGCTTCAATCTTGTACTCTCTATTCTCTACGTATTCAAGGATTTGAGGTTGCGGTCTACAGACTTGCTAATCTAGATTTCGTAATGATGTTTTGATGCTAAAATCTGATTTGTGAATTGTAGAGTGCATGTGATGAAGCTTGTGCATGAAATGATGTGTAGTTGAGGCTTGTGTGATAGCTCTTTGCATGTTAGATTCTTTGCATAAGTTGCATTTTTATGCTTAAGTGTAGCCTAATCTTGATGCTTTGATTATGTTAGATTGATTGCTTGATTGTTGAAGAAGGATTGAGTAGGACTAGAAGTCATTAGTGTGTGGTTAACTAATCTTCTCCCATTCAGGATAGCCTCTATGCGCTAACCAGGTTGCATTCATGGATTGACAAAGTGTGTGGGTTGGAGTTTAGCCTCCGCTATGCTATGATGTCCCAAACACCTACTCTACATGCTGATGCAAATTACACCGTTTTGAGCCTACCCGAAGAATCATGCTGGATGCCTACTCTACATGGAGTCACATAAGCAACCATATGTACCATACCCTCTCCGAGACAATGCTTGAATTGGAATAACTACTACTACCTATGGGAGGAGAAGGGACCTTGTGGGAAAATTTAGCACGACACACCAAACTAGCCAACCCACACTTGGCTAATCTGCTGGAAATCCAAAGTGTCACATTCATGATCAGTTATTATTTCCAAAGATGGCACAAACAACATCCAGTACATACAAGGGGAGGATATACAACAATCAACATAGATGATTACTAACCCCCGACTCGAGGATTTTGGCATACAGTCTGATTAGCGCAAAGAGTATCTCATAGTGCCAGAGTATCTCACAGCTTGATTTTGGCATACAACCTAATTGGCGCAAAGAGTATCTCACAGTGTGAGAGTACAATCTTCAGTACTACCAATGCTCCTCTCACCAACACAAAGAGTGGATCCACTTTACATGCCAATCAAAAGAATGATCACTCAACTCCAATTCAGTAAAGCAAAGGAGAGGGATTCTCACGTCTGTTTACAACTTCCCACAATTTTCACCATCCACATTCTAGGATATCACAAGTCAAAGACAACAACAAATGTTCACATGGATACAAGCTTGGCGAAGGACTCCAAAGATCAAAACATAGTAGCTGCCGTCAGGTAGATTCATGAAGTTGATCGTAGTGCTTCTCATGATTAACTGAAGGAAGGGTATGACAGATGTAATGTCGAACAACTTTACTTCGACATGCACAGAGGATCGAATGAAAGAGGCATGATGCTTTATTATCATCACCTCAGGTGTCTACCAAGTTACATGCATGTCACATTCTACGACATGGACATCACACTCTACATTTTGAATAACCCTTAAAAAGCTTCAATCTCGCTGGAACTTCTACAGACATGAGTTCGGTGACCAGGTCTTTTGACCTAGGTAAAAGGTTCTGAGAGGACAACACCTACATCAGGTAGGGGGGATGCTAATCCCATTTTGGATTATCAACAATGCTCCTCCCAATTGAGGTCATTAATAAGTGTTATGTAAAGGCACTATAAAAGTTGTTCATTTTGAGATACTGGCCACCCAAGGCCTTAGTTAGTAAGTTTTGGGCGCCCAAGTGTGAATAAGGGCCTGATGTATAAAAGCAAATTTCTCATAATGAAAGAACACAATCCCCCTTTGTGCTATGAGACCTCTTGCTTTATCTTGTGTGTGTGTGTGTGTGTGTGTGTGTGTGTGTGTGAGAGAGAGAGAGAGAGAGAGAGAGAGAGAGAGTAATCTAGTGCATGTTGCTCTTCTATGCATGTGTATTAGAGAGTGAGAGGAAGATTTCCTTGCATTATGGTGTGAGCAACTCCGTGGTGACAATGTAGAGGTGGAGATTAGAGGAGTGGAGCTTCCAAAAGCAAGATTTGAGAGCCTCAAGGAACGTGAGCTTGAAGCATTGGTAAGTACCCAATGATAGTTGGATACTTAACGACAGTTGTAGTCTATTGCTTCTTCCGATTTGTGAATGGGTAGAGTTCTCTCTTGAGAGGTGCGATATAAGGAGAGTTTGGTTTTTTGTAGTAGCTAAACGATAGTTGTAGTCTATTGCTTCTTCCGATTGTGAATGGGTAGAGTTCTCTCTTGGGACGTGTGATAGCCCATAACATAAGGAGAGTTTGGTGTTTGGATAAACAATCGGTAAGGGGGAGAGATAAAGAAAGGGGTCAGGAGAGAGAGAGAGAGAGAGAGAGAGAGAGAGAGTGTAAGGAGGAGAGATATAGAGAGAAGAAGAAGATGAGTATTATGCAAGACGAGAGAGAGAGAGAGAGAGAGAGAGAGAGAGAGAGAGAGAGAGAGAGAAGAGTAGAGAGCAAAGAAGGAGATAGAGAGAGAGAGAGAGAGATGGGGACAAAGAGGGAGAGGAAAGAGAGAGAGAAAGGTAGAGAGAGGAAGAGTAGAAATAGAGAGAGAGAGAGAGAGAGAGAGAGAGAGAGAGAGAGCTGATAAAGAAAGAGAGAGGGGGAGAGACGGAGAGGAGAGAGCTGATTAAGGAGGTTGAGAAAGAGAGAGGGGGGGAGAGACGGAGAGGAGAGAGGAGAGAGGAGGGAGAGAGAGAGAAATTCAATAAGGAGGTTGAGAAAGAGAGGAAGAGACGGAGATGAGAGAGAGAGAGAGAGAGAGAGATTCAATAAGGAGGTTGAGAAAGAGAGAGGAAGAGATGGAGATGAGAGAGAGGGAGAGAGAGGGAGGGAGGATTGAGGACAAAGAGGGAGAGGCAGAGAGAGGGAGAGAAGAAGAGTAGAATATATATATATATATATATATATATATTTCTATATATATATATATATATTTCTATATTTCTATATATATATATATATATATATATATATATATGTATAGAGAGAGAGAGAGAGAGAGAGAGAGAGAGAGAGGATTGAGGGCTGGGCAAGTTAGGCCAAGCTAGGAGGAGGAAAGAAAAGTGAGAGAAGTATGGAGGTATGGGTATAGAGAGAAAGTGGATTGAGTGCTGGGCAAGCTAGGAGGACAAGGGAGAAGGAAAGAAGAGTGAGAAGAAGTATGTAGGTATGGGTAGAGAGAGAGAGAGAGAGAGAGAGAGAGAGAGAGAGAGCGAGAGCTTATCAAGAAAATCTTGCTCTAAAAAACTAGCTCCAAATTCACACTCCCTTAGAGGAACTTAGTGAGCAAAGGCTATGATCAGCTTATGGATTAATGGTAAAACTACAACTCAAGTAGCGGTTTGATGAAAAACTCAAGAATAAGTGTATTGAGGAAGAGAAGGAAGGAGAAAAGAAGAGTGAGAAGAAGTGCAGAGGTATGGGTTTAGAGAGAGATTGGATTGAGGGGGCTAGGCAAGCTGGGCTAGGTTGGGAGGAGGAGGGAGGAGGAAACAAGAGTGAGAAGAACCATGGAGGTATGGGTATAGAGAGAGAGTGCTTATCAAGAAAATCTTGCTCTAAAAAATGTTGAGATATCAAGATAAACTAGTGCTACGGCGAACATTGATGACCCGCCTGGGTGATAGCTTCCGCATCTACACAACTAGCATGGTTGATGAGATTATGGGTGATATGCAGCCAGTGGGATGATAGGCTATGTGACAGCCATTTTGGAATGCTAGAGATTGGCATAGTTATAGCACCAGCTCATTTAGTCGGGTTCACATTATGGATCGAGCCTTGTATGTTGTAGTTGTTGAGTACTAACCCATATAGTGTGTACTCTTATCTTTATGTTATGTTGGCTGAGTAGAGAAGAAGAAGATAGAAGAAAATTCAGCTATCCATCTCTCTCTTGTGTCTTGCTCTCTCTTGTATGTGTGTGTTGCTTGCTAGGGTTTGAAGCTCTCCCTCTCCCCCACATTCTCTTTAAAAAAATTGCTCCAAACTCACACTCCCTCAGAGAAACTTAGTGAGCAAAGACTGTGATCTTCTTGTTATACGGATTAATGGTAAAACTACAACACAAGTACTAGTTTGATGTGACCAACTCAAGAATAAGTGTATTAAGGTAGGAGACATGGTGCTAATGTACATATATGAAGAACACTAATCAAAAACTTAAGTACAAAGGCTAAGGCTGATTGAGATTGCTCCTCAAGGAATAGTTAAGGTAGAGACCTTGGATGGGACTGAGATGGAAGCAAGATGAAGCACTAGTATGGACCTCACCTAAGACATGCTCTCTATAATGTTTTGTCTTGTGAGATGTGGACCTCATTAGACCACCCACTCTTCACACCTTCCATAGACCATTACCATGATAAATAATTTCCAATCCATGACCATTGGTTATTTTGAAGTGGAGTTTCTTATTAGACTGCATCCTACAAGTTTTATGTGACCCTCGCAGGCAAGTACCATCACAGCGATAAAAATTCCCAATCCATGATTGTTGGGTTGTTTTGAAGCAGAGTTTCTTATTGGATCTAAACATGTGTTGTGTAAGTTTTATGTGACCCCCATATGAAAAGATGCAGGGGGGAAGAGAGCTTGAGCTCTTACAAGCACACACACACACTCACAAAACCCTAATAGAGAACACACAAGGTGAGAGGCTGAAAATCTTCTTCTTCTTCTTCTCTACTCAACACTCAACACACCATATACAAGAATAAGAGTACTCATAATATGAAAGGTACTCAACCAATACATACACAAGTTCTCTATAGTGTGAACCCGACTAAATGAGCTGGCGCTATAACTATGCCAGTCTCTAGAATGGCTGTCACACAGCCTGTCATCCCACTGGCCGCATATCACCCAAGATCTCACCAACCATGCCAGTCTCTAGAATGGCTGTCACACAGCCTGTCATCCCACTAGCCGCATATCACCCAAGATCTCACCAACCATGCCAGTGGTGTAAGTGTGGGGCATATCCCCTAGGCGCGTCATCAGTGGCCACCGCCTCACTAGACGAGCTCGATATCTCAACACTCCCCCTCGAGCTCAACTCCATCTCATGTACACCAAGCGAAGCCCTGAATCTGCGAAGCTTCTCTATACCCAATGCTTTGGTGAAGATGTCAGCTACCTGATCCTCTGTGCTGACATAAACAAGGTCAAGGTCTCCTGCCAAGACCTTCTCTCTGACGAAATGGTAGTGAACCTCTATGTGCTTCGTACGAGCATGAAAGACTGGGTTCCTGGCCAACTGTATACTACTAATGTTGTCACAGAAAATGACAACTTGTCTATCCACTGATAGACCCAAATCTGCAAGTAGCTTTCTCAACCAAGCTACCTCACATGCTGCCATAGCAGCTCCTCTGTACTCGGCCTCTGTACTGGATAGAGCAACCGTAGTCTGCTTCTTGCTGCTCCAAGTCACAGCAGCACTCCCCAAAGAAAACATGAATCCACTGGTAGATCTTCTATCTGAGCTACTACCAGCCCAATCAGCATCTGTGTACCCATGTACACATATTTCTGTCCCAGTCTCATAGAATAGTCCACAATGCAAAGTAGACTTCACATATCTCAGTATGCGTCTCACTGCATCCAAATGCGGTTTTCGTGGAACCTGCATAAACTGACTCACCAACCCAACAGCATAGCTCAAATCTGGTCTGGTGATCGTCATGTAGATCAAACTTCCTACTATGCTCCTGTACATAGTAAGATCCTCCAAGATCTCTCCTGAATCTGCACTCAACTTGCCATTCTGATCCAATGGCACAGAAATAGGCTTACAGCCTGTCATACCATACTTGGACAACATGTCCAAGCCATACTGTCTCTGTAGTAATCCAATACCATGTGGTGACCTAATCACCTCAATGCCCAAGAAATATCTGAGCTCCCCCAGATCCTTCATCTCGAACTTCTGTCTAAGCAAGATCTTTACATCAAAGATCTCTGTATCATGGTCCCCCATAATGATCAAGTCATCTACATAGATGACAACAAGCACAACTCCTCTATCACCATGTCTCACATACAGCGAGAAATCTGCATTGGCTACATGAAAGCCAATAGTGACAAGATATTCAGAAATCTTGTCAGACCATGCTCTTGGTGCTTGCTTTAAGCCATACAAGGCTTTCTTCAACTTGCAAACATGCTCGGGGTGACTCACATCCTCATAACCAGGTGGCTGCAACATATACACCTCTTCTTGCAAATCCCCATGCAAGAATGCATTCTTTACATCCATCTGATGTAAAGACCATTGCTTTTGCTTTGACGCAGCCACTGCTATCACAACTCTCACCGTTGCCATCTTGGCAACTGGGCTGAAAGTTTCCTCATAATCAATGCCATATGTCTGCGCATATCCTTTGGCTACTTATCTAGCCTTATACCTGTTTATGCTTCCATCACCGTTACGTTTAACTTTGTACATCCACTTGCATCCAATGGCTTTCTTGCCTTCAGGCAATTGCACTAAATCCCAAGTTTCATTTTCATATAGTGCATCCATCTCCTCATCCATAGCTTTCTCCCAACACACATTTCCAACAGCCTCATCAATGCATGTGGGCTCTACAACCTGCACAACCTTTGCCATATATGCATAGTGATGTGCCACATAACCATCATATGTAAATCTCTGCACAGGGTTCTTCACTCTCCCTGATCTTCGTAGCTTTTCATTCATGGCTTCCATAGCCTTCTTTACACCAGGTGTTCTCATAGCTGGGATCCCAAGCTCCTCACATCAAGGCTCATATCTGAGCCACTAGACTCTCCATCAACATGAGAATGCCCTGCAAAAATGTCAGGCATACCAAGGGGCTCAACCACTTTCTCTTTTCCTTTACGTGATGTACTAATCACATTTGCAGGACTGGTATTATGACGCAGCCTGCCACTCCATGGTCTATCAACAGACCCACTAGATGAGGACTCTCCTGGTCCACTCAAAGACTATGATTGCTGACCTGCATTCTGTGCAACCACACTTCCACTCACATCAGCCCCAACAGCTTCTTTTTTAGCAACATACTAGCTGCTCATCTCATTAAACACAACATCCCTGCTTACCCTCAATTCACATGTAGCAGGGTTATAACACCTGTATCCCTTTTGCTCAAGGGAATATCTAATAAACACACATTTTTCAGCTTTCGGGTCCAGCTTAGTTCTCAGCTTATCTGGCACATGCACATATGCAATGCATCCAAAGACTTTTAGATGAGACAAATCTGGTTTTCTACCAGTAAACCTCTCCTCTGGAGTTACATCATGTATGGCTGCAGTTGGAGTCCTGTTCATGATGTATACTGCTGTAGAAACAGCCTCAGCCCAATAGCTATGCGGCATATTTTTCTCTTCCATCAATGCTTGCACAATCTTAGCAATGTGCCTATTTTTTCGCTCAGCAACTCCATTTTGCTGTGGAGTGTATCTGCATGTGAAATGTCTCCGAATACCATTCTTCTTCAAAAATTCAGAGAACTCATTGGAGAAGTACTCTCCCCCTCCATCTGACCTTAGGCACTTTACATATTTCCCTGTTTGCTTTTCAACCAAAACTCTGAAATTCTGAAAGTGAGTGAACACCTCACTCTTCTCCTTCATGAAATATACCCACACTTTCCTTGTGTGGTCATCAATGAAAGTCACATAATACCTACAGCCTCCCATAGATATGGTCTTCGTAGGACCCCATACATCTGAATGCACAACATCTAGTGCATTTCTGCTCACATATCTGTTACGTGGAAACACATGCTTTGTTTGCTTCCCAAATTGGCATGCTTCACATATTTTCTGCATACCTTCCACTTTAAATTTTGGCAGCCCTGTCACAATTCCTTTTGTCTGCATAGACTTCAATCTCTGCACATTTACATGTCCAATCCTTTTATGCCAAATGTCTGTGCCTGCAACAATTCTTGAACCATTTGCAAACATCGCAGCACTCGTTTCAAACATGTCTACATTCAACGTAAACATTCTGCCCACTCTGTTGCCTTTTGCAACCAACCTGCACTTGTATTTGAAATCTTCAACATAACACCCATCAGGGTTAAACCGAACCTGCAAACCCTGCTCAATCATCTGGCCAACTGAAACCAGATTCTTTGTTATGTTCGGTACATGAAGTACATCTGTAAGGTACTTCACTTTGCCATCCTGCATAGACAATGGCACATCTCCAACGTGGGCAATCGGATGAGCAGTGTCATCCCCTGTTTCCACAAAACCTGGTCTTTCTGGGTTTTTCATCTCCTTGAACCACTCCCCATGACTCGTCATGTGGTTCGAAGCGCCTGAATCCACATACCATACATTATCTTTTTGTGCTGCATCAACATTTTCAGACATGGCATTCACGACATGCTGCATAACAAACAACCTTTCATTATCCTCATTATTTCTACTTGAGGATGCATAGTTGTTTTGCTGCACTTTCCCATTTTGCATGTCAGCCTGCTTCTTATAACATTCTGCCTGCACATGTCTAGGCTTACCACAATAATAGCATTCACGTGCATCATTATACTGCCTTTTCCAAATTCCACGGCCTCTTTGACTCCCCCTGCCTCTGAATTTACCTCTTCCAATTGCGTGTTGTTGTTGTTGTTGATTCTGGGACTGTTGTTGTTGTTGCTGCTTCTGCTGGCCATAATTCTGATTACCTATTCGGCCACCTCCTTAACCGCGTCCACGGCCTCCTCTACCTCATCCTCTTCCTGAACTCGTGTAGAAGGCCTGTTGCTCTAAATTGTTTTTGCTTTGTGAAGACTGTTGGTCTTCACCCAAGCTCTTCTCTTCGATAATCAGCATAGACACCAAATCTGTAAAGTTGGGAATGTTTTCCCGAGTCTGAATGGACGTCTTGAATGCCTTGTATTGTGGCCCGAGACCACGTAGACAGACTTCCACCTTGTCATCATCATCTACTGATACACCAATAGATGCAAGGGATTCCATAATACCCTTTATCTTCAGCGCATTGTCATTCATAGACATGCTCTTTTTCTCCACAGTATGAAGTTCATTCTTCAACTGTATCTTACGTGCCTTGGTATTTGTTTCATAGAGCTTTACCAAGGTGTCCCACGCCTCCTTGGGAGACTTGGCATCCTGAATGTGCCCAATCATGGTGTCCTGTATACCAATGGATAGCCAATACATAACCTTCCTGGCTCCTTGGTTCCAGTCTTTAAACTCTTTCACATCTGCAGCAGTCGGATTTATATCCGGTATCTGCGGTGCCTCTTCATGCTCACCTTCTATGTAGTCCCAACAGCCTTTTCCCATCAGGAAATTCGTCAACCTGAACCTCCAAGCATGGAAGTTATTCTTATCAAGCTTCTCATACACAATCTAAGTTATCCCATCATATGACATCTTGCCAAACACACAATTTTACCAGAAATTGCACTCTGGTTTTTCTGCACAAACTGCTATATTTTCTGCACAGCAGTACTGTAGTACTCTCAAATGTCACAACCAGTGACTTCAATGTGCATACATACACCCAATGGCAACTGTAGACCCCTTTGCAGCACCCACAGTGTCTGCACAGTCAATCTATCTTTCTGCAGTTCTTAAAACGGAGTTCTGCAGAGAATCGATGAACAGTATAGTTGCCCTATAGCTTTACTCCCGCGAAGAAAGCTCCTCAATCAGAGATCGTTGCCGGTGCCTCCCGTAGAGCTCCCGACAAGGGTGTAGTCACCAACACAAATAGGGAAGAGTAGTTGAAGCTCTTACCCTCGTACCGCTTCCTGTGGTTCTCTTGCTTGCAGCTCAGCCCTTAGCACGAACCAGGCTCTGATACCATGAAAAGATGCAGGGGGGAAGAGAGCTTGAGCTCTTGCAAGCACACACACACACTCACAAAACCCTAATAGAGAACACACAAGGTGAGAGGCTGAAAATCTTCTTCTTCTTCTTCTCTACTCAACACTCAACACACCATATACAAGAATAAGAGTACTCATAATATGAAAGGTACTCAACCAATACATACACAGGTTCTCTATAGTGTGAACCCGACTAAATGAACTGGCGCTATAACTATGCCAGTCTCTAGAATGGCTGTCACACAGCCTGTCATCCCACTGGCTGCATATCACCCAAGATCTCACCAACCATGCCAGTGGTGTAAGTGTGGGGCCTATCCCCCAGGCGGGTCATCAGTGGCCACCGCCTCACTAGACGAGCTCGATATCTCAACACCATAGGTACCATAAGAGAGCATCATCATCAAAAGGCGATGGATGATGGTCGCCATGGATTACATCGTCAGCTATGCAAAGATGGACCCCAATGCCCAAGCTCCTCAACAATTACTGTACCCTTGTTGGATGAGGATACATTGAACCTATCAACATCTTAAGACTCATCCTCCACTTATAGACCACCACTTCAAATAACCTCTAACACTACAAAAACTCTCTTCTTGAGTGCATGAACACTGTAAGATTCCTCCCTAGCCCCTCAAGATGTCTAGTATCTTCCCTTGTAATCAATTCCCTCTTCAGAATAATAAAACATCTTGTTTCTACCTATTTTGGCTTAGAGAGAGAAAATATTCTAGAGAGAGGTTATTCAAATTTTAGATATTTTTGGATGGAAAAATATCTCTTCTTATTAAAATAAATTCCCCCGAAGAAACAGAAGTTCAAAAAGATTTTCAGAAGGTGCATTAGAAATAAATTATAATCTGTTCAAAAGGCCTTATCCTAAGGGTCCAGATTTTTTAAAAATTTTAAATTAAGATTCCGAGGGGCCAATCAAATTCATCCAAATGTATGGAGGAGATAAATTGAAGAAATAAAGAAAATCCCCCCCAAAAATGAATAAATACTCACATAAGATGAAGAGTGGACTAAGGACCAAAGGAAATACTAAAAAAATGAATTTTTGACACCTCATAGTGGGGATTCCCCCTCATGAAGGAGGCGCCTATTTCACATGTGTGGTGGAGTTTTAAATTCTCAAATATTGAGATATTTCATCTCTCCTCTCTCCTAATTCAAGTCTAGTTCCAAAAAGTAAGCTAAACTGACCCAAAAATGGTTAAAAATTGACCAAACTGATCTGGAAAATTCTAGAATCAGTTTGCTTGGTTAGAAGCTCACTTTTTCCTATAAATAGAAGCCTCCCCCTTTGTAGAAGCGTAATAGTGTTTTATGCACTATTACTCTATTCCACCCCAGAGCCAAAAACAGTGAATTTATTGATAATTCATTAGTTTTTGACCTTTCTCTCTTCAAAGGAATTGGTGCCACTCTTGTTGCAAACAAGAGTAGATCCCTCAAACCATCAAGCCAAAGGAAAGCTCACAGAAATTCAAGTAAGCTAGAAATCTTACTTTTTCTTTATTCCTTTTAATGGTTCTCTAATTTTTGTTTTCTTTAAAATAATGAAAAAATGGTTCTCTAATTTTTGTTTTCTTTAAAATAATGAAAAAAATGATGTTATGCCTTGTTGGAAAGGCTTTCCCCCTCTCTTCATTCTTAAATTCAGCCTTTCTTTATCCTAGATAAGTAATCAAATTGTTAGAATTAAACTTTTCATATTGTTTCTCTTTTAAAAGTGGAATTTGATAAGTTTAGTAGAATGCTTTAAACCATTTGAGATAATTTTTAAGTAACTTGAGGATAGAAAAATTTAAAAAATGGTCAACCATACAAAGAAGATTATGGTAAATTTTTCTTAAATTTTGTGAAATAAGTTTTATCTTTTATTATTCAAAAAGAGTAATCCCCACCATTTGTGTATTCTAAAATTGTTATTTTCATTCTAGGCATAGAAAAATGCATGGTAGAAATATTTTTATTATAAAAGTGTTATTTCTATTAAAATTTAAATTCTATGCATAGAAAGATGCATATTGGTTATTTTTTATTATAAAAGAGTGATTTTCATTAGATTTAAATTCTATGCATAGAAAGATGCATATTGGTTATTTTTTATTATTATAAAAGAGTGATTTTCATTAGATTTAAATTCTATGCATAGAAAGATGCATATTGGTTATTTTTTAATTATAAAAGAGTGATTTTTATTAAAATTTAAATTCTATGCATAGAAAGATGCATATTGGTTATTTTTTTATTATAAAAGAGTGTTTTTCATTAGATTTAAATTCTATGCATAGAAAGATATATATTGGTTATTTTTTCTTATTATAAAAGAGTGATTTTCATTAGATTTAAATTCTATGCATAGAAAGGTGCATATTGGAAATAATTTTTTTATTATAAAAGTGTTACTTTCGTCAATATTGATTTTTATGCATAAAATGATGCAAAAAAGAATTTTTTTATTATAAAAGTGTTACTTTCACCAATATTGATTTTTATGCATAAAAGAGTTTTTTTATTATAAAAGTGTTGCTTTCACCAATATTGATTTTTATGCATAAAAGAATTTTTTTTATTATAAAAGTGTTACTTTCACCAATATTGATTTTTATGCATAAAAGATTTTTTTTATAAAAGTGTTACTTTCACCAATATTGATTTGTATGCATAAAATGATGCATAAAAGAATTTTTATTATTATAAAAGTGTTACTTTCATCAAAATTGATTTTTTTACATAAATAGATGCATAAAAGGATTTTCTTTTATATAAAAGTGTTAGTTCCATAGAAGTTGGAATTTATGCATAAATAGTGCATACAGAATTTTTATATCAAAATAAGAGTTCTCTTTAATCCTATGTTTAAATCCCATGAATATTAGTAAATGAATAAGTAAATACTCTGTGAGAGAAAATTCTACCGTTTCATATTCTCTAGGATGGTAATGAGAAAATTCAGAAAAACTATCGAAGTCAGAATTTTAGATAAATGATTAATTTATTCCTCATAGGAATTCATGATTAGTTTTAAATTCAGTTAAGCAAAATACTCAATGATTGAAATTCAGTAAAGTAGTAATTGTTCGAGAAAGTTAGTTCAAGGAGAACCTTTCCAGACTCAAACCCTGATTCACACTATGACCAAGACTTAATCTTCTTCGTTAGTTTCAAGAAAAGACGATGTGACCAGTTCAAGAAAATTTTACTCAAATCACCCACCGAATCTGAAATCAAGTTAAGACCCTTGATTTTGATCTGAGGATCAAGGTTACAGAATTCAGAAAATTATGTTGGAATTTTAGACCTATGATCTAGAAGTATTGGGATACGGATTTAAGATATACCGATTATATTCAAAAAGAAAATCAAAACTAAAAATTTACATAGAAACCCTGTTTTCTTAAAGGACTATCTTACGCCAGAATGCTGGAGGGAGCATTTGGTATATGTGTTTTTCTAAGGAAAGTTCGGTTGCAACAGCTGGCGAGGAGTGTTCAAAGGACGGCTCACGCGGCGGCAAAAACCTGCCCAGGTCTGGGTATGGTGAAAAATGGTGTGCTTCCGGTACGATGGGCGAGGGCCGACGAAGCAGTCCTGAGTGAAGTGCCAAGACACCTAAGAAGGATCCTGAGGGATCTGACCAGGCGATGCACGGGGTCGCGGTGCTTAGGACACCCATGCGTATGTCGTGGAAGATATATATATGTATGATGATAAGAAAATTATTGTAATCTGTTACTGGATCTTGTTGCTGACCTGCTGGTCTCAACGAAGAGTTCAGAGTGATACTGTTTTGTGAGCAACAAGGATTGAATGGATTGTTTTAAAAGTTAAAGTTTAAAGAGGAGTGTCTGCGTATCTATATTCTAAAGCAAAAGTTAAGAAAGACATTCAATTATGGGTGGGTGAGTACTTGTCCGGTTCTACCAATTCCAGTGGTTGGGCGGTGGCTAACGGCGGATGCTGGGAATGAGTAGAGTTTTAATAATAAAATTGATTAATAGGAATACGTTTAGAACTCCAGTAGTTAAATAAAAGCCTGAAGACTTCTCTAATGAATAGATCAATGGTTGTGCCTGATGCAATTAGGAAAAAAGCGTTGATCCCTTCAAGTTAAGTTTGTAATAGTTTCCCTTCTATCTGGTTTATTCAGATGAAGGTTAGTTCAGTATCTTGACCTCGTTAGAAAAATTCATTATGAAATTCAAAATGGTGGAATCGTCCCCGTTTTTCGGGCATGGGAAATTTTCTCGATTTCGGTTTTCGGAATGACCACCAGCTTAGTCTCGTGCCTAGACATTCGAGGGCGAGGCCCCGAGTGGGAAACCTTGCCCTTTGCGCGGCATGAGGGAGCTGCTTCCGCTGCTGCCAGCTACAGGGAATCCGATGTGCGGAGGGGGCACTGGGATCTTACAGTTGGTATCAGAGCGCTGTTGTAAACAGTAACAAAAATTGCTTAAAATTTTAAAGTAAATCTAGGAAATAATGTTTTCACTTGTTAATATTATGTTGAATGAACTTTAAAAATTGAAAACTCATAAATTGAATTGGAAATTTATAGATGGATACCCCGAATCTATTTGGCATTCTTGAACTCTCCCAGAGTCAGGATATGATAGCCTTTGCATTGGAGCACCTCATCAACTATGCTACGACCCGAGTAAGCAAAGTGAGACTCACACGTCATTTTGAGAGTCTTTACTTTCCTGATCCTATTGAGCGACGTCGGTATATGTGGTTCTTTGGAGGATGATGTATTAATGTCAGTACCAGTCAGCGTCAGAGGCTCAAGTAAAATATTTCCTTAGCCATGATTCTGATAAGGCTAGAGCTTGTTCAGCATGTTCAACTCTTTAATCATTCACCCAAGAACTTCAAAATTTCATGCCGAGTTTTTAGGCTTCTTAGCCGCTTTTTCCCTAGAAGTAGAATCACAGCACCTCTTTCTGTAATGAATCGTGTGTACCATGGTATGTCTCCTTCGTAGTTTCGTTTCTTTATGCATACGCGATTGAGGCAGTGATTTTGGGAGCCGTGATGCTCTATGTATATATCGAAAACTTTTGATAATAAACAATGTTTTGCAAAAAAAATCCAAATTGTGTTCACATGATTGTGAATATGGTTGGTAAAATTATCAGAGTAAATCTTGTTTCATGAAGTATGATGAAATAATTATCTGTTTAAAGAATAAATCGCAAAAATTACATAATCATAAATCTGTTGTCAAAGTTAAGTTGACGAAAATCTCGTTTTGTCAGAATCATGAGGCGTGCGGCCTGTGCAAGGCAACCGAATCCTCTAACCGATGACGAAGAGTTAGATCCAGATGTTCGAAAAGCCCTGCACAGATCCCAACCTGGTCCCTCTTTGAGGGTGAAGGGGAGCAGTTAGATGAAGTAGTGGAGAAGTGGATTGAGGCTATGGAAGAATACTTTGATGTAACTGGCTACAATGAGAGAAGCAAGATGGCTCTCGTCAAGTTAAAGATTGTGGAAACAGCCAGGGTCGCTTGGAGGAATCACTGCGAGACTAACCGTCCGACCGGAATACCTAGACCTGGAAGGATCTTAAAGGTTACTTCAGAAAAAGGTTTTGTCCTCCAGGCTTCCTTGAAACTAAAATGAATGAGTTCTTGGAACTAAAGCTGGATAGCCAGACAATTGAAGAGTACCATCAAGCTTTTGCCCTTCTCCTCAAATATTCCCCGCAATTGGATGAAGAGCAGCTGATGGCCAGATTCATTCGAGGAATGAACGAGCCATTGGACACCTTAGTGAGAAGAATGCTAAACCTGTCTCAATGGCTGAAGGTGTAAGAATGGAAAAGGACTTTGCCAAAGCCTTTGTTGTTAAGGTCCCGCCAAAGCCTGCACCCTCTAACTTTAAAAGATTCCAAAACCCGAGAAGTACTTCAAACTTTCCTCCCCCAAAGAGACAGCAAGGCCCAAATCAGAATCAGGATACTGGGAGATTCAGAAGTGAAGGAAGACCCTTCCCACAAAATACTTTCTCAGGAGCCCCACCTCTTTCAAGTATTCAGAGGGATGAGCTCAAAAGTGAGAACTGGTGTTTTAGATATCAGGGTTTTGGTCACCAACTGAAAGACTGCCGACTCCTACCATGTCAAGGGGATAGGGAAGTCAAGGATCGAGAGTGCAGAGACCAGCCCCTTCCTATCAGTCAAATCAAGGTCCAGCATCTCGTCAAAATCAGGGCAATCCCAGGAGAACTCCAGCTCAGCCATTTGCCTCTATCTAGAGTAGCCTCAGAACTCCTTCCCAAAACTGGGACAACCAAAGAGAAAGAGTTCCGCCTCAGACTGCAACAGCCAGAGCAGTCACAATAGCAAAAGTAGTGGAAGAGGAAAAAGGATAGATTTATGCATCCTTTTAAGCTTTTAATTGATTCAGGCAATACTCATTCTTTCATCTCCCCAGGATGCTTGTGTAAGCTAGTCTTAGAACAGAAATCAAGGAAACCTATGCAAGTTGAATTGGCCAGTGGGAAGATTCTTTTTACTCACCTTGAGACAGATCGTATTCAGTTCAATCTAGATGGGAATTTAACTGACTGTCAGTTCAGAGCTATACCTTTGGGAGTTTTCGACGGGATCCTTGGAATGGATTGGCTCCACAAAAATCAAGCTGGCATTCACTGTCATAATGGAACCATTTCCTTCCGTGACCTTCAAGGAATCGAAATTTCAGGATCCCCAAGTCTGCAGTTAGTAAAGGCTTCTAAGTTACTAAAAGGACTTAGAAAGAAGCAGCTCATTTATGTTGTCAAAATGAATCGTGTAGACACAAAGTTAAAAGCTAAAGAACCTGAATGGTTAAGTGATTATGATGATTTATTCCCAGTAGAATTAACATAGATGCCTCCAATTCGAGAAGTAGATCATGTGATAGAATTGACCCCGGAGATCAGCTAGTAGCCCTGTGCACGTACAAAATGCCAGTTCTTGAAGCCATCAAACTCAAGGAACAGCTTAGATAACTATTAGAACAAGGGTTTATAAGACCCTGTGTTTCACCTTGGGGTACGCCAGTTCTCTTTCAAAAAAAGAAAGATGGAACGCTAAGACTCTGTTAGGACTACATAGGTCTCAATCAACTGACAGTTAAAGAATAAGTATCCTATCTGCAGAATTGATGAGCTTCTAGAGGACAGGCTAAGTGGAGCACAGATCTTCACAAAGATAGATCTCAAATCAGGGTATTATCATATTGGGATTAATGAGCAAGATATCCCAAAAAGATAGCCACCATCAATACTTGGTATAGGCATTATGAATTCACTGTCATGCCGTTTGGATTGACAAATGCCCCAGCTACATTCAATCACCTAATGCAGGACATTCTCAGAGAATACTTGGATGATTTTGTTCTTGTTTTCTTTGATGATATTCTGATTTACTCAAAGAATGCAGCTGAGCATGAAGCTCATGTCAAAAAAAGTTCTTGAGATTCTAAGGAAGCACCAACTCTTTGCAAAAAAGAGCAAATGCACTTTCTCTACCGACCATGTTGAATACTTGGGCTTTCTGGTATCTAAAGATGGAATTTCTCAAGGTACCGCAAAAGTCCAAGCAGTCATAGATTGGCTTGAACCAAAGACAGTGAAAGAAGTCAAAGGATTCTTGGGATTGACTGGTTGGTATAGAATTTTTATACCAAAGTATGCTCTCGTAGCTTCCCCCTAGACTAATCTTCTCAAGAAATAATATCCAGTTTCAATGGTCTGCCGTGCCAGAGTGCTTTTGATAAGCTAAAGATCGCCTTGGTAACCAATCCCGTTCTGAAGCTGCCAGATTTCTCTCTACCCTTTGAGGTAGTAACTAATGCCAGTGGTTTTGCCCTGGGAGGTGCACTCATGCAGGAAGGTCAGTGGCCTATGAATCCCGAAAACTCAAAACACATGAGAGAAATTATGCTGTCCATGACCTAGAACTACTTTCAGTAGTATATGCCCTGAAGTTGTGGAGACATTACCTATTGGGTCAAAGATTCACTTTGATGACAGATCATCAGAGCTTAAAGTGGATCTTCACTCAGAAAGATCTCAACATGCACCAAAGAAGGTGGATGCAGACCGTGTAGGAATTTGATTTTAAAATCAAGTACCGTCCATGCAAAGAAAATGTCGCAGAGCAGATGCCCTCAGAAAAGCCTCCTTGTTAGCAATTACTATAGTGTCAAATCCTTTGATTATTGAAGCAAGAGAGAAGATCATGCAGGATAGATTCTTTGGCCCTATTGCTACCCTACTTATGCAGGAAAGCAAAACTCCACAAGAGTTGAACCAAGTTCAAGGGTAGAGCCTAGATGATGGAATTATGTATTATAATCGCAGGCTATGCATTCCCAATGATGAGGGAACTAAGGGTCAAATTCTGAATGAAGCCCACCATGACAGCCGTATTACAAGACATCCAGGTTTCATCAAAACCTACATGTCTGTGAAGAAAAGCTTCTTTTGGCCTGGTCTAAAAAAGGATGCACTTAATCATGTATGTCAATGTCTAACCTGTCAGAAAGTCAAGGCCGAGAGAGTAAAAATGCCTGGGAAGTTACATCCATTAGACATCCCCCAGATGAAGTGGGAATGTATGAGTATGGATTTTATTACTGGATTACCTTCAGTGTACAACTCCATCTTCGTGATAGTTGATAGACTATAACCAAAGTTTTCCATCTGATTCCAGTAAAAGGAACCTACACTGCAGTGGATGTGGCTAGAGTGTTCCTCAAGGAAATCTTCAGATTGCATGGCCTACCCAGGAAAATAGTAAGTGATCGAGATCCCAAGTTCACGTCAAGATTCTAGATTGCATTTTTCGAAGCAGTAGGAACTTTCTTGGATCTTAGCACAGCTTACCACCCCAAGACCGATGGTCAAACTGAAAGGGTGAACCCAAGTAGTGGCTAAGCTATCTGCACATAGTCAAGTTTGCCTACAATGCTTCTTATCACCGAATTATTGGGATGAGCCCTTTCAAAGCTCTGTATGGACAAGAATGCTTAACTCCATTAACTTGGTCCGCCGGCCCATTGATTAGGGTCGAGATGTCCAGACAGATGCTTGAGGAAATGGAGCACCAGATGCAGTCAATTTGCAGCAAAGATATAAAAGCTGCCCAGGATAGATAGAAGCAGTATGCAGATAAGAAGAGGACAGACAGAAAATTCGAAGAAGCAGATATAGTCTTCATTCAAGTACGCCCCAAAAGAAGTTCTCTATCTCTTGGAAAGTACAAGAAATTATCCCCCAGATATTGTGGACCATATCTGATTACAAAAAAAGTAGGTGACTTAGCCTACGATCTTCTTCTGCTTCCTCAACTTAAAGTACATAATGTATTTCATGTCAGCCTTCTTAAAAAGTATATACCAAGCCCAAATCATGTGCTTGATGTAATGAAATCTTAACCCAAGGGCAGATGGAACTCCAACCTAAAGAAATCCTTGATGTTCAAGAAAAGGTTCTCAGGAATAGAATTCTGAGAGAATCATTGGTTAAATGGAAGTTCTATCCTTTTGAAGATGCCACCTGGGAGAAAGAAGCCGAACTGTGCGGGATTACCCCCAGTTTGCGAGATGAGGATATCTCGCATTTTTCAAGTGGGAGAGAATGTAAGATTCCTCCCCAGCACCTCAAGATGTCCAGTATCTTCCCTTGTAATCAATTCCCTCTTCAGAATAATAAAAGATCTTGTTTCTACCTATTTTGACTTAGAGAGAGAAAATATTCTAGAGAGAGGCTATTCAAATTTTAGATATTTTTGGATGGAAAAATATCTCTTCTTATTAAAATAAATTCCCCTGAAACAAAAGTTCAAAAAGATTTTCAGAAGGTGCATTAGAAATAAATTATAATCTGTTCAAAAGGCCTTATCCTAAGGGTCCAGATTTTTTAAAAATTTTAAATTAAGGTTCTGAGGGGCCAATCAAATTCATCCAAATGTATGGAGGAGATAAATTGAAGAAATAAAGAAAATCCCTCCCAAAAATGAATAAATACTCACATAAGATGAAGAGTGGACTAAGGACCAAAGGAAATACTAAAAAAAATGAATTTTTGACACCTCATAGTGGGGATTCCCCCTCATGAAGGAGGTGCCTATTTCACATGTGTGGTGGAGTTTGAAATTCTCAAATATTGAGATATTTCATCTCTCCTCTCTCCTAATTCAAGTCTAGTTCCAAAAAGTAAGCTAAACTGACCCAAAATGGTCAAAAATTGACCAAACTGATCTGGAAAATTCTAGAATCAGTTTGCTTGGTTAGAAGCTCACTTTTTCCTATAAATAGAAGCCTCTCCCTTTGTAGAAGCTTAATAGTGTTTTATGCACTATTACTCTACTCCACTCCAGAGCCGAAAACATTGAATTTATTGATAATTCATTAGTTTTTGACCTTTTCCTCTTCAAAAGAATTGGTGGCCACTCTTGTTACAAACAAGAGTAGATCCCTCAAACCATCAAGCCAAAGGAAAGCTCACATAAATTCAAGTAAGCTAGAAATCCTACTTTTTCTTTATTCCTTTTAATGATTTTCTAGTTTTCATTTTTTTAAAATAAAAAAATGATGTTATGTCTTGTTGGAAAGGCTTTCCCCCTCTCTTCATTCTTAAATTCAGCCTTTCTTTATCCTAGATAAGTAATCAAATTGTTAGAATTAAACTTTTCATATTGTTTCTCTTTTAAAAGTGGAATTTGATTAGTTTAGAATGCTTTAAACCATTTGGGATAATTTTTAAGTAACTTGAGGATAGAAAAAATTAAAAAATGGTCAGCCATACAAAGGAGGTTATGGTAAAATTTTCTTAAATTTTGTGAAATAAGTTTTATCTTTTATTATTAAAAAAGAGTAATCCCCACCATTTGTGTATTCTAAAAGTGTTATTTTCATTCTAGGCATAGAAAAAATGCATAGTAGAAATGTTTTTATTATAAAAGTGTTATTTTCATTAAAATTTAAATTCTATGCATAGAAAGATGCATATTGGTTATTTTTTTATTATAAAAGAGTGATTTTCATTAGATTTAAATTCTATGCATAGAAAGATGCATATTGGTTATTTTTCTTAATTATAAAAGAGTGATTTTCATTAGATTTAAATTCTATGCATAGAAAGATGCATATTGGTTATTTTTTTATTATAAAAGAGTGATTTCCATTAAAATTTAAATTCTATGCATAGAAAGATACATATTGGTTATTTTTTTATTATAAAAGAGTGATTTTCATTAGATTTAAATTCTATGCATAGAAAGATGCATATTGGTTATTTTTTATTATAAAAGAGTGATTTTCATTAGATTTAAATTCTATCCATAGAAAGATGCATATTGAAAATAATTTTTTTTATTATAAAAGTGTTACTTTCGTCAATATTGATTTTTATGCATAAAATGATGCATAAAAGATTTTTTTTATTATAAAAGTGTTACTTTCACCAATATTGATTTTTATGCATAAAATGATGCATAAAAGAATTTTTTTAATTATAAAAGTGTTACTTTCACCAATATTGATTTTTATGCATAAAAGAATTTTTTTATCATAAAAGTGTTTCTTTCACCAATATTGATTTTTATGCATAAAAGAATTTTTTTGATTATACATTTGTTACTTTCACCAATATTGATTTTTATGCATAAAAGATTTTTTTATTATAAAAATATTACTTTCATCAAAATTGATTTTTTTTACATAAATAGATACATAAAATGATTTTCTTTTATATAAAAGTGTTATTTCCATAGAAGTTGGATTTTATGCATAAATAGATGCATACAGAATTTTTATATCAAAATAAAAGTTCTCTTTAATCCTATGTTTGTGTTTTTCTAAGGGAAGTTCGGTTGCAACAGGCGGGGAGTGTTCAAAGGAACAGCTCACGCGGCAAAAACTTGCCCAAGTCTTGACCAACCTGGGTATGGTGAAAAATGGTGTGCTTCCAGTACGATGGGCGAGGGCCGACGAAGCGGTCCGGAGTGAAGTGCCAGGACACCAAAGGAGGATCCTGAAGGGTTCTGACCAGGCGATGCACGGGCTCGCGGCGCTTAGGACACCCATACGTATGTCATGGAAGATATATATATGTATGATGACGAGAAAATTATTGTAATCTGTTTACTGGATCTCGTTGCTGACCTGCTGGTCTCAACGGAGAGTCCAGAGTGATACTGTTTTGTGAGAAACAAGGATTGAATGGAAATTTTGAGTTATGATATCTGTATAACCAATAATTGTTTGTCAATGGATTGTTTTAAAAGTTAAAGTTTAAAGAGGAGTGTATGCGTATGTGTATTCTAAAGCAAAAGTTAAGAAAGGCATTCATTTATGGGTGGGTGAGTACTTGTCCGGTTCTACCAATTCCAATGGTTGGGCGGTGGCTAACCCATGGGCCGGATGGGGTTAGGCTGAGAATGAGTAGAGTTTTAATAATAAAATTGATTAATAGGAATACGTTTAGAACTCGAGTAGTTAAATAAAAGCTTGAAGACTTCTCTAATGAATAGATCAACTAGGAAAAAAGCGTTGATCCCTTCAAGTTAAGTCTATAATAGTTTCCCTTCTATCTGGTTTATTCAAATGAAGGTTAGTTCAGTATCTTGACCTCGTTAGAAAAATTTGTTATGAAATTCAAAGTGGTGGAATCGTCCCCGTTTTTCGGGCATGGGAAATTTTCTCGGTTTCGATTTTCAGAATGACCACCAGCTTAGTCTCATGCCCAGACATTCAAGGGCGAGGCCCCAAGTGGGAAACCTTGCCTCGCGCATGAGGGAGCTGCTTCCACTGCCAGCTACCAGGAATCCGGTATACGGAGGGGGCAGTGGGACCCTACAAACACACCCATGTGCACACACCTTTGCAATTCATGCACATGCATGTGCACACACTCATAGACAATTGGCCATTTATTTCCGTTTGCACGTGCACACACCCCTTGCATTCATGCACATGTGTGCAAACTTGCATCGCACATGCACCCGCCTTTGCACACATACTTGTATTTCTATTTGCACATGCATGCACCCTTGCACATCTTGCAAGGGTGAACACACCTTTGCACCTGCATATCTTGCATGTGAACACACCTTTGCACCTGCACATGCATGAACATCCGCTCACACTTGTGCACACACTAGCATGCACATGTGCATACACATACACTTATAGGGTGGAAGCATGAAAGGGTATAAAAAAGTACTCTTTTTGGCAAAAAAAATTCTAGTACTATAACTACTTTTTAACTATGGAAGTAGAGTGTTTTTATATTTTAGGCTTTTTCATTATGCCTTAAAAAAACTAGTTTTAGATACCTCACATTTTTACTTGTAGCAACTTACCAAATAGTGCTTGTAGAAAACCTTCTACATTTGTAGCAAATCTACAATCTTTAATATCGGTATTGTAAACCTATTATAATGCCAATGTATGTGAACCAATCACATGAACATACATCCAACAACACCTATAGCACTTAGATTCGCTGCACACACTATCCTGCAAAATAATTTTTGTTATCTTTGTATCGAACCAAAAATTAGGTATACACAGTCAAAATCGACACTTTAAAGAGTGATTGCAAAAAACTTTGAGAGTTGAAACAGGGCCTGAAATGTGCCAATGTGAAAAAATTCACTTAAGATAGTTAACTACACACAATATGGTCATCTTCCTTCACCTAGGAGAGGATGCCTCAATCTGAGATAGTGACTTCTCGATCTATGTGTAGCTCTCAGCTCTACTACCGAACCGAAAGATGTTGCTCCAAAATCAAAGAGGGAAAGAGATAAAGATACACTTACCCGTGTACCGCTTCCTTGCTTACCTTGTTCCTGCCTTTTGTTTGCCTCTTTAGCTCTCACACGAATCAGAGCTTTGGTACCATAAAGAGTATGCGGGGGAGAGGAAGAGCTTGAGTTCTTTGCAAGTAAACACACACACACACACACACACACACACAAAAGAGAGAGATCAAGACACAAGAGAGAGATGGATGGCTGAATTTCTTCTATCTTCTTCTCTTCTCTATAACCATAAACTAAAAAGATTAAAGTACTCTCCTACTATAACATACAATGGTCGGTCCATGGTATGAACCTGACTATATGAGCTCGCACTATAATTATACCATACTCTAGTAATCCAAATATGGCTTTCACACACACACACACACACACTCACAAGAGAGAGATCAAGACACGAGAGAGATGGATGGCTGAATTTCTTCTATCTTTTTCTCTTCTCTATAACCATAAACTAAAAAGATTAAAGTACTCTCCTACTATAACATACAATGGTCGGTCCATGGTATGAACCTGACTATATGAGCTCGCACTATAATTATACTATACTCTAGTAATCCAAATATGGCTTTCACACATAACCTATCATCCCACTGCTGACATATCAATCCTAATCTCACCAACCATGCCAGTGGAATAAGTGCGGAAGCTATAACCCAGGTGGGTCATCAATGTCCGTAGTACTAGTTGAGGTCGATATCTTAACAGCCCCCCTCCCCCATTGCTTTTCTTTTCTCCTTTTTTTAATTAACCATCGGTTTCTTTTTTTTTAATTATTTTAATTTATTTTTTTCTTTCTCACTTCATAAATTTAAGACTTAAAAATGTATATATGTATATATATAATTAAAAAATCAATCAATCAATCATTTAATTGAAAACCCCAACCCTACACCTGCTACCACTTGGGACCACAAATTATATCATTTCTCCTTCAATTCTTTCAATCTAGCTCTGTGATGTCTCAAGGTTACAAGTTGGTTAGTTTTGCTAATGGCTACAAACTGGTTAGTTTTGCTAATGGCTTCTTAGCCAAGTTTTTGCTTTTCCTGCTAGACATGTAGCTTGAGGAGAAGAAGATGCTTTCTTGAACTTCAAGCATCAAACAATGAGATATAGAGTATACCTAATGAGTATAGGTGTCCATGAGGAAGGATGTTGACCCCGCTACCTGATAACCTATTGAGTTCTCTGGTTATGCATGCAACAATACACCAGAGAGGCACAGAGAAACGTGTACAAAACAAGATGCAAAAGACAACGTGAATTGACTTACAAGAGATGCATCAATTACAAAAGACAGATCAACCTGTATGTGCTACCTCATTGAAAACAAAAGACTTAAGAGATGGATATACAAAATGGTAGATTTTGATTAACACAGCTGGCTAAATAGCAACTAGTGTACATATTTTCATTACAACTTTATACTACTTAATGTGTAGCTACAAAATAAAAGAGATGGCATCATGCTCTAAGCACAACTGAGTTACATCCATGATGGCCTATCAACTGGCTAGTCCATTACTGTAATTCGATTGAACCACGATTGTGGTGTTAAATGTGCCAGACAGGGCCATGACTTTGGTGTTCGGACTCGGCTGGTTGGCCCCAACACCTAGCATACTTGTGGGTCGGATTCCCAATCCGACGACCTGAACCTTCAGCCTTCCTTGATGTTGGTACAGTGGAATTAATCACCCAGAGATAGGGACCCCTATTGAATGCTCCTTGGTATCCTCCTCAGCTTGGGCACATTCCTAATCCCGAACCCCATAGGTGCTTGTTCGGCTATGTACATCTGTGGTTCCCATTGTCTTCTGAGCAGACTCTTAACCCTGACCTACTTGGGCACATTCCTGATCCCACAGGTTTGAAGGCTCTAGTCTTCGACTCCCCCCATCTCATCAACCTGTTGAAAGCAGCAGGTTGGTTCGGACCCCAGCCGGAGCCAGGGCGAGGTTGGGGAGGGGGTGATGGTGCAGGGAATGATGCTGCAAAAAGGTGTCCATCCTTCACCAGGCTCAGGGTTTGGATAGGTTTACCACAACAATGGCACTTGCTAGAATCTACATGTAGTAACAACCCTAGCAGATTGTTTGCATGAGGTTTCCTTGTTGCCTGATTGCTGCTTGGTGCATGTCAGTGAGCTCTATTTGGAAAGATATGAGTTTGGCATAGAGGGTCATATTATTGTCTTCTTCAAGGCTGGCAATGGCCAACTGGATATCCTCGTGTGTTTCTTGGTGCTTGTTTCACCAAGCCATGGGCCTCTTCCCTGCTACCTTGGATTTTAGCTCATCTATGTGAGCTTGCATTTTTCCCCTGTTGTCTATGGCCTATGGCCTGCTTGTGCTGGTCTTTGTAGGCCATCTTCATGGTTGCCATCTTGTCCTGTAGCTCATCATAGTTTTTCTAGAGGGCCGCCACATGTTCTTTCAGTAGGGGTCATGGCTAAGTCCTCCCTTGATGTGGCTACTCTGGAGACTAGCACCATTTCTAGTTGTAGATTCTACATGTCAATCGGCTCCTTTGGGACCTGGAGAGGCCTCTTACCTAGGGCAGTTAGCTTGGAATTATGGTCCTTGTACCTAGTGAGCTCTTGCTCTAGTTGCTCCATCTTCAGCAGCAGTTGTTGGGGCTCGTAGCACAACCGACTGTTGTTGGGCGGGTGTTTGGCTCAGTGCTCTGGATTGAGCATCCCCATCATCATCCGAGTCGGCTTCCTCCCTTGGTTGGATTGTAGACTACTTGCACTGGCCTGTGAGGAGCTGGTCCATGATGCTCTCCCATTGATGACTCGGGTCATCTTGCAAGGTGTCGGAGAGCTCAGCCATGACTTCTGTGTCAATTTAGATGGTACTGGAGGAGGGGCCGATGTGCGTCGTCAGCTAGGCTTCAAGAAAGTTGATTTGCATTTTGTCTTTGAGGACTTAGTCTTTGACCAAGTCCATAAAGCCTGCGAAGAGGGCGACGGCTCGGCTTTTTGCTTCTTTTTGCAATGGTCACCTCCCTCTGTGTATTCGCCACCTGCTGTCTCAGGTTGTTGTTCTCCTGCTGGAGTTGATTGATGCTTTCTTGCAGGTGGAGAATTTGGGCCTCAGCTTGGCACGTGCTGAATGGATCCTCCCCCACGAAGCATTGGGCTAGGTACTCACCATATCGTCTGGCCGTGGGATGTCGATGGGTGGGTGTTGGGTGGAGGGACCCCCTGGGTGGAGACCACCATCGACTGTGCAGGATGATATTGGGCTTATTGGATGTCGGTCAGCCAGCTTTGTGCTCAGTAGCTCGACCAGTACTCATTGCTTATTCTTTTCTTTGGGCGCTTGGGAGGCCAGCTCCAGCTTGCGCTTGAACTGCGATACCATGGCCATTGATCTGGTTCTTCCCATGTCAGAGGTCTGGTTGACCTTCCTCTCCAAACTGACCACCTCGATAGGTTCTTGCACTGTTTGTGGCTCCGACCATGGTTCTAGAGCATTTTGCAATTCTGCTTTGTTGGGGAAGGTTCGACAGCGGCCCCACGTTGAAGGGAAATAGGATTGTCAAACAGAGTTGTCCCATCTTGGTATGGGTGTTGCTCTTCGCTAGGTGGGTGGCCTCCTTTTGCAATTTTGTGAAGCAGAGGCTGGCCCAGCTGATGTCCTCGCCCTTCTCAGCTTTCTAGATCCAGCCCAGGCCGCTCCCGAGATGTTTTGTGTTTTGTTTTGCAGCCACCACATTGTCTCTAGAAATATTTTGTAAAGGAAAGTTGTGGCACTTTTGTGATTCTCCAGCCTGTGCTCTCGGTCCCCAAAGTGCTAGACCATGTACTCCCTCTTTGCCAGAGCGATGTATGTAAGGCCATTGAGGGGAAACTTTAGCCTTTCTGCCACCAAGGCTTCTGTGAGCTTTGTCTCGATGCCCTGTAGGTTGATGGTTGTGCTCCCCCATAGTTTCCTTATAAGCTCATCTTCTCTGGGGTGCCCTAGGATTGTGCGCAATGGCATATTGAGAAAATCAACAAGCCTAGTGAGTCCCACCCATCCCTGCACATCTGCGTATTTGTGGTGATGCTTGTGAAGGGCTTGAAGGTCACCATGACTTCTGTAGGAGAAGAAGGTGCTGTGTGCAAGAAGACAGTGCAACAAGTGTTACAGGAATAGCGGTGGTTTGCGCGAGAAGTGCAGGGTTGTAGCTTCAAAGGTTTTGTGCAAGAAGATATTCTACATGCAAAACGATAAACAATTGTGAGAAAGTAAAGACATTAAGCAAGAATCTAAAAATAGTTACCGTGCCTTGTTTTGTGCATGATTGCCATGCAGCCCTTGAGTGATCATAATTAAGGGGTATTAAAACATTCAACTTTTCAAGCGAATCTGCCAGGATGGTCCCTGGAAGTGTGCCCATATTAATGTGATCGATTTCCAAGTAGTGGATTACTGGCACCGCCCCATAAATGAAAGGGTTAGGTGGCATTGGCCCATTATATGATCAAAGGTAGTAACTATTCACCGACTTCTGGAAGTGCTCCCCTATGAGCGTCCCGAGTCGGAAGGTTCCATCATAAAACTTTTCCACAATCCAGAAGGGTCCACTCCACCGTAGCTTTAGTTTCCTCGGATATGCGGACCCATTTGTGATTCGAACAGTAGGCCCAGATCATTTTCTTCGAACAAACGAAACCTGAATGGGGGCCACACACCTCTTTCTCCGCCTATGGATCACTGTGGTCACAAAGAAGATGTTAAACCTATCTTCATCTGGTTGTTGTTTTTACAGGAGCTGATCCAGGCGATGATATAGGGCTTCCTCATGACTTAGCTTTTTTGCTATGAAGATCCAGAGGCTTGGCACCAAGAACTCTATTGGCACCACTGCTTTAGTGCCATATACTAGCTTGAATGGAGTCATCCCTATGGAGACCTTATAGAGGCAATGTGAAATGCCCATAGTGCCAACGAGTACAGTTTCTCATCCCAATCTGAGGGATTCTCATTTACCAGCTTCTAGAGAATCTGTTGTAGTATCTTGTTGGTGGACTCTGCCTGACCATTGGACTATGGGTAATAGACCATAAACATTAGGAAAAAAGGGAGCTCATTTTGGGGCCTTTTACGGTTTGGAAAAATAATCTCTCAACCAATCGACAGAGGGCCAACGTAATGTTGGAAATTCACAAAAATAAGAGAAAATAGATAAAAGAAACAATACTTTATGTAGGTACAAGCGTGCTACATTAATGTGGAGATTGGTTTTTTATTCTCACAAGATCTTTGGACATGAAGATACATTTTCTCTCACAAGGGCCTTCCCGCTTCCACCTTCCTTTGAACTTTGAAATGTTGTGCTGCCTTTCCTTCGAAAGGTCTACCATTCTATACCACTGCCTCATTGTGCAGCAGCCTCTTCTTTTCCAAAACTGCTCCCTTGATCCTGTTTGGCTTACAGTAGGATGTTTCTTATCAACTGTCTGTCTGCCCACTTTCTCTTTCTTGAAACTTCACTTTGTTATCTTGTTTACATTACTTTGCTATTGTTACAGATTCACAAGGTCTCCATGGTGAATAAAAACTATGGCCGTTCTTGTGGAAGACGCTCTGTGGATGATAATGCTATGAAGGCAGAATTATACCACACATCCTTACCCCGTCGACCTGCTTCTTCTATTCTTCGGTAGAGAATTCAAGTACAGTCAAAACGGAAGGAACTTGGAAAAGGTTTAGTGTTCCGAAAGGAGCATGGGTGCTCATGCAACCTAGCAAAAGAAAGAGACCCCAGACAAAAAACATTTTCTTGGCATCATGGAAGGGAAGAGTATGAGATTTTAAAATCACCACAGAGGGAAGATATCGGTGAAAGAAGTTTTGATTCAGCATGTGTACATGCATAAAGAACTTGTCTTGCGAGACTATCCAAATGATCTTCCGCAACACAGGCCTAATTGTATATTTTTCTATTGTGGTTTTGTTCTTTATGAGGTGTATGGATTTTTAAGATAAAGCTTTCTTTATTTGCTTATTGACATTCTTGTGTTATTTTATTTCAGATTTATACCCTTCATCGTATGAGACATGGTAAAACATCGATTGTATTCTGGGATTTATAGATGTTTTGCATGGATCAATAGGAGAACAACAATACCAAGGTCGATGTGCAACAGAGCTAGCTCAATCGGGTATATTTTTTACTGATCATTTTTATCAGTTGGCTGGACAATGCTAACACACATGGTGTGTTAAGAAAACAAGACCTTCCAGCATGGAATTCAGTGGATTGGCCTCTCCCACATTTTAGTGTTACAGAGGCATATAGGGCCAAGCTTTTCAAAGAAGTACAGAAAGCTCTGAGGCCCAATATTGCCACAAGGATAATAAAAATTTCTTTATGCATGCCTCTCACAGTTTTTGTAGACTTGTTTAATACCTTTCCAGTGAAGGTTTCAAAAACAATGTTCACAGTTAAAGCAACAAGTCTGGCATGCATGCCACAATTTTTGGATAAAGGTTGGGATAAGAAGACATGTAGTTCAGTGTTTTGTGAGGTTGTCCAACCTTCTATGTGTTGAAATATACAAGTGAATAGGGTGTGTGTGGGAACAAGCTCTTGGATAGAGGCTGTAAAAGAGAAGATGTAATTGTGAAAGAACCTGTGAAAAGGTTAGAAGAATCTACTGGGAGAGAATAAAGGGTAGCATGAGGGAATTTAGGAGTGTGGAGATATTCTGGGAGATATTCAGGGAAAAGAGAAGAGGTGGAGAGAATCAGGTAAAAGGTGGAGATATTCGGGGAGTGAATCATGGAGAAATCAATGGGATTAGATGCTTGATGTAAACTCTATAAATTGAGGCATAGCCCTAATGAGAATTTGTTGGTTTTTGAGTATCCATGCCTACATTAATCTATGTGCTAATTATTCACTAATTACGTCTTAATCACTTGCTAATCACTTTGTTAATTATGTTGATTCTAGTGTTTGATCCACCATAGCTCATCATTTTGCTCAAATTTCAACATGGTATCATAGCCATGCCTAGAATCAACCAGATTTATGAGCCCATTAGTGAATTAATTAGGATTAGTAGGTAATTAGCAAAAAATCAAGTTTTTTTAGTGAGTTTTCACTTCTCCTCTTCACCCCCAGCCAGTGGAGGACTCCATTCTCCATGCACAGTCAACATTAGGTCTTGCCCTTTTAACACAAGCTAGCCTACACACTTAGCTTCATGCTCAGCAAGACGGCGCATCAAACCGCGTAGAATTCAGGGAGAAATCGTCATTTTCGCAGGCGCCTGTTTCTGGGAGTAATCTGCAGATCTTGAGCTCATCAAATCAAATTGAGCTAATTCCTCTTAGCCTCGGGGGTTTTCAAGCATGCTCTACAAGCTGGTGAAGACAGAAATCAATTTCATCAAGTCTACAGAGAGATCCAAGCTCTTCATCAAATCTGCAGGTGACTTTGGTAAAACAGAGATTAAGCTTTCATTATTTGGTCAAATCTTGTGTTTCTTGGCTTAATCCTCTACTAGACTCATTGCTATTGATGCCTTTGAAAGCATTTGAGCTCATTTGAAGTGGAAGGCATCAGATCTGGGCTCCCCGCATACTCTGTTTTCTGCACACAAACCAGAGCATTAATTTGCTAATCAGTGATTAATCAGTGCTAATCACTGTACTTTGGTGCAATTGAGGGTTCAAATTAACCATTAGGTATCTGATACAGATCTCTATAACTTCAGATTTCAAATCGGAGTTGGTTTGATACTCCAACCATCCCGTACAAATTGGTTACCCTTAATTTAATGTAATTTCTGGTGATTTTATGCTGATAAAATTGTTGTAATCATCTATTAAACACCAGATTGAGTTGTAAAAGGGTAGACACTGCCCTTGAATCTTGAATTTGGATCAAGAGGTAAGACCCCCTTCACATCACCATGAATTCAGCACAGGAAATAGCCAAATTTAATGGGGAACAGTTTTATACATGGCAAACAAAAACCATGTATTTGCTGATGAGGAAAAATCTGTGGGGATTAGTTGAAGGGAGAGATGAATGCCCAGAGAGAGGGGAAAATGAGTGGAAGAGTAGGAATGAAAAATCATTGGGGCTTATTGCACTCAGTTTAAATGATGAGATCATTCATCATATCACAGGGATACAGTGGGCAAAAGATGCATGGGATGAACTCAATAAATTATTTGGTACACAAGCAAAAAATTCCAAGATAAATTTGTTAATGCAATTCTACAAACTGGACATGAAGGAAAGTGAACCTTTAATCACACACTTGAACAAATATACAAGCATTAAGCAACAGCTGCAGCTATTGGCAAAAAGGTAGAAGATGATGAAGCATTAGCTGTACTTTTGAAGAGTGTGGACAAAGGAGATTATGAAAACATTGTAGCAACACTAAAGAATGTACCCGAACTGAAGATACACGAGATAGAAGCAGCTCTACTAGAGCTAGAGAGCAGAGGCAAAGAGAAGAAAGAGCTCGACTCAACAGCAGGAGAGGAAAAAGCATTCTTTACACGAGGAGGATTCTCTCGAGGACGAGGACGAGGAAGAGGCAGAGTAGGAGGGAGGACCTTCACTTGCCACAAATGTGGAAAGCCAGGACACATGGCGAGAGACTGCTACAGCAAACCCAGTGAAGAAGGAACGACATCGGCAAACTTCATGGAGGCTCCAAGGGAAGTGGAGTCGGATCATCTTTTCTGAGAGAGAGAGAGAGAGAGAGAGAGAGAACCCACAACCCAATGTAACCTGCCCCAACAAAGTAAAACCACCTCTGAGCCACCAATGATGTAGGCCAAGTGGTAGATGTATGTGTGAGCACTTTAGTCAAGGTTGCGGGCACTTATAGTAGCCTTGGACACATAGAGAGAGAGAGTGTCAAGGACTATGGAGTTTAGGGACTTGAGGCACTGGTCGCGGGCTATCAAGTAAGAGGGAAACTTGATACAGGGTCCAGGTGTGCTAGGATTATTCACTTGAGGGGAGGTGTTGAAATATACAAGTGAATAGGGTGTGTGTGGAAATAAGCTCTTGGATAGAGGCTGTAAAAGAGAAGATGTAATTGTGAAAGAACCTGTGAAAAGGTTAGAAGAATCTACTGGGAGAGAATAAAGGGTAGCATGAGGGAATTTAGGAGTGTGGAGATATTCTGGGAGATATTCAAGGAAAAGAGAAGAGGTGGAGAGAATCAGGCAAAAGGTGGAGATATTCTGGGAGTGAATCATGGAGAAATCAATGGGATTAGATGCTTGATGTAAACTCTATAAATTGAGGCATAGCCCTAATGAGAATTTGCTGGTTTTTGAGTATCCATGCCTACATTAATCTATGTGCTAATTATTCACTAATTACGTCTTAATCACTTGCTAATCACTTTGTTAATTATGTTGATTCTAGTGTTTGATCCACCATAGCTCATCATTTTGCTCAAATTTCAACACTATACAACTGAAGTACATGTTGCATCACAAAATTTTCTTTTTTCTTTTTATTATAAGCGCAGTCGAATGCTAGGTACAAAACTAGTCCCAATGGATCAAGATGAAGATTCTTTTGGTGCAGAAAATAAACTTCTTGATATTGATGTTGTTGAGAATGGTGATGTGCTAGTCAATATCTCATTAAGACAATGTTGCTCCCTAGCTCAATTGCACAATGACATTCTGTTTGAGATAGAAGGTTCTATTTCAAAGGACTTTTTATTTATCTACAACAATAAGAAGGTACACCATCTGACTTATCCTAGTCTCATTAAGCACTGGTATTAGTTTACTTTACCCTATTGTTTCATATTGCTTTTTTGCAGGTGCTCAAAAGAAGAGAGAGTTCAATAAAATGCAAAGACATTGAAAATTTGAAAATTGAGATAACATAGACTCCATAAACAAAGGTATTATATTCAATAAAGTAAAATTTTGTACAAAAGTGTTTAATTATATATGTAGAACATATTCTTGACAACCATTTTCTATTTATCTACAGGCTGATCCAGAGGCTGCTCTACATGGTCCAAGCTCACCGTATCATCTTTTTTTGGAGAATCTATTTTCTGCTGCTCCATCCTGTCGTGTACAGTCTCTTGGTGCTGCTCCATTGTCTCCTCTACTGTCCCTCGAGCATCTGTTTGCTGCTGCTCCATCTTCTCCTCAATAACATCAGCAGCAGCAGGTCCATTAGGGAAAATTTGGACTCAAAAAGGGGCCTTGTAAGAGATCCCTTGGGATGGTGATGTGGACAAAGCAAGCCAATAAACCCACATATAATATTGGATGGTACGTGCGTCATTTTTGAGTTCTTTATTCCATTAACTGACATGTAGGGTGTTTTTTAATTCAAAACAATGCCTCTTAAGTATAGTTTTTTATTCCCACTATGGTGCTTTATTTTATTGAAAAAAGACACCACTCTCTTTCTTAATTACACTTTTGAATGTAACGAAGCCAACTTTGCTAACCAAACTTGAACCGAACTTTGTCCCTGCAACCCATCATCTTGCATTGTCTCCCTCATTGTCTTCCCGACTCCACAACCACAACCACTCCAAATCCGAATTGTTTTGAGCGGGAGGTTTTTGATTTTCTCTTCTTCTCAAGGCGGCAAGTTTTGAAAAAGGATGGAAAAGTATTTGTTCTTCATGTGCCATACCTACTTGTGCATGAATAACAATCCCATTTCTTACCTTTTTCAAGTGAGGGTTGTGCTTACAAGTACTCTGTACATTTTGGTTCATCCAGGATACCAACAAGTTTGTTTGATGGACAAGGAGGTATTATTTAGTGATGTTGTCTTTTGGTTTTAATGAAGCAATCTTCTTCATGGGAGATTAGTGTAATATCTTTGGTTTTTTTTGGCTAAAGTGTGAGTTCATGATGCTTTTTGGTGTTGTTAAAGCACAAAATAATGTAATGGAACCTATGAAGCAAAAGAAGAAAAAGGTGGACATCCACTTCCAAGTAGAACCCGATTATGCTCCCTGCTGTAAGAGAAATTGGTCTAGGCCAGCATGCGAAGCCCACATTACTGAGCTTCGAAATGAAGGAAAGAAAAATATGGACCTATGGTTGGATGGTAGTATTTACCCACCAGATCCAACCTCCTCTCAATCTCCATCATTCTTTGGGTTGATAAGTTTCTTCAAGTTTGTGTGTGAGGGTGAAAATGGATTGCTTGGATATTGCAAAAGACTGTTTGGCCAATGTCAAAGTATCTTTGAAAGACATTTGAGTGATAGAGATGCCAGAATAAAAATGCTTGAAGGTGCGAATTTTTACTTGGCATCGATCACAACAGCTTTGCAAGCTTCAAACGAGGACAAAGCAAAAGTTTGTGCTGGGTTACAAAAAGAGTTTGATCATTTGCAGCAGACTATTTGTAAGATGCAGGACACTATTAAGGAGAAGGATGAAATTTTGGCAACTGTTCGAGAAATCAACAATTTCACATTGGAGAGTGAGAATGCACACCTTCGAAAACAACTTGAAAAGTTCAACAGAAAATTGCAATATTTGAAAGACACGCCATTGGGTGCTCGATTACGCAAGAGACAGATCAAACCATTGGAAGAACTCAATGTTGGAGGTGGCCAATGGAAGCGTCGTGTAAAAGCTTGCAGGTATTGGGATCTATAATTTCTTTGAGCTTAAATTTCTTTGAGCACTCACTTTTCATTTTCATCTTTAGTTCCTTTTTTGGAGATGGGGGATTGGGTGTGGGGGTGGGGGTGGTATAGTTAGATGAATGATGGACTGAAATAGCTATCGTTGTTGCTTCAGGATGGTCACAGATGTTGTGGGTCCAAAAGAGCAAGGTTCTGATATATTTGGCAAAGTTCTGACAAAAGACATCGTGGAGTCAGCAATACAGCATCCTAAGTTTGCAAGACTTCGATCAGACATAGCAAAGCAATCCTTGCAGGAGGTGAGTGAAGCATTCACGCCTGCAGATGCACAAGGTATATGTGACATGGCTGGTATAAGCACAAAGTCTTACAGGATGTTGTTTAACAAAGTTAAAGAGGGTTTCAATTGTAAGCTTGGAAAAAAAACAGTAATTCCCATTCCAAAACCATTTCACGTGAACAAAGCTCGAAATATTCTCAACTTGGGAATGGTCGAACTTGTTGGAGAGTCTTGTCATGTGTCTAGTACATTGACAGTGACTAAAAAGAGCGGGGAACAGAAAATCATAGAGCTTACAGAGTTCAACAATTTCATCATGGATGTTCGGAAATTACAAATGGCTATGGTGAAATTTTATGACATCAGTGTACATGAGTGCAATGGAAGGCTGAAATTTGTTTTAAAACTTGATGAGAGTGAGGTGATCAAAGGACAGAAGCTGGAAAGGGTTAGCATTACTTTAATGAATAGAGCTTTGGATGCAAGTATCAGTAATGCTGATGAGAAGAACTTTAGTGTACAATCCGAAAATGAGATTTGGTGGCTGGCTGCATTTGAGGTGACGTGCTATCCATTTTTTAAAAAAGAATATTATGTTGCTATCCTCTTGTTATGATGTTGTAGACAATCTAACTGTTGTTGTTAACAGGTTCCAATAGAGACCCATGAAATTTTAAAGTGGTACTTCAACCAGACTGAGCTTCCTTCCACTATCCAGCAGTCGAATGGCGAAAAGCTTCATGTAGAAGGATATGGTGAATATGAGGTTGAATGGCACCTGGCTTGCAGATCTTAAAACCTTGAAATGCATGTTTGGTATTTCCCAAGGAGCAATGGCCAAGTATCCTTGCCTGTATTGCATGACCGAACGAGGTGTCTCCAAAGGAGAAAAAGAGAGAGTATGGAAATGCCTAAATGCAATCAGTAATAGGCGTGAAGCCCCAAATCGTGATGCTCCAGGAGTGGATCCTAATTGGGATCCAATTCTTCCTATCCCTTTGATCAGAGTTCATATTTATGTTTTGCATGCGCTGGTTAGAATAATTGAGAAACTAGTCTACATGTACATCGAATTTTCATGGAATATGAAACCAGCAGTAGAGAGTGAAAGAACTATTAAAAAAATAGAGCAAGTGCTTTCAGATGCAGGTTTACATTGTGGTCAAGTGAAGATTGAGAAGGACTTGAGAAGATTAGGGAAGACCGGAAATGTTCCTAGCAAACCATGTTTTGGAGGTGCAAAAGCCAGAAAGTTCTTATCTAATCATACCCAGAGAGGTCATTTGGGTACAGATTTTGAGGTGTGGAGGAAGCTTTATGCAGGTGTACCTGATCGAGGCTCTTCAGGACAAGAAAGGGTGGCAAAGGCCAAAGCGTGGTTGGCACTTGATCGCCTAGCACCTTTGTTGCAAAAAGCAAGGTTTGAAGATGGGGATGTTGAGAAATTTGAGGCAGTTGTGACAGAGTTCTACACTAGCTATGAAAAGGCATGGGGTGCGACAAACTTGACACAATACATGGTTATTACTTGAAAACCTACAGCTTTGAGTATTTTTTGTTGTTCAAAAAATATAGTACGATACTAAATGTCTTGTTGTTGTTGAGCATTTGTAGCACATTTTGCATGCACATGGAACCTTTTTTGCGGAAGAGTTTGGAAGCCTTGGGATTTGGTCTACCCAAGGCATGGAAAGATCTCATTGGCAAGCACGTTGTGCCTATCAAAGGGCCACTCAACATGGAGGAGGAATGAAGAAAAGTAATCCCATGAAGCAACTATGTCAGTGGTGGTATAGGCAGATTCAAGTGAGGGCTCGTGTGAAGATCAAACAGTCTGAATCAGCTGTGTCATGTGCAATAAGAAAGGTTCAGGCTGAACGAAGACGTTCAATATATGTCTCCTCACAGGGAAAGCAGAATCATGCTGAATGGCTAAGACAACGACAAAGACAGGGCAGAGTGTGGAAGAAAATTGATCATTGAAATACATATTGTAAAACAATGATGTAACTGTGAAAGATTTTAAAAGAACAAGAGCTTTCATCTATGTCCCATATACATGTTTTCAATATATATACATTTCATAGTTTTCAATGGTAAGCAAGAAGAGTATTGAGAAATATGAAGAAACTTCTTAGCAACTGGAACAATCTAAATCTGTTAATCTGGAGCAGAGACTTTCCCCAGCCGAACCTTTTTTGATGAAGTTTCTGCATCATCTTCTTCATCCTCTATCAATGGCACAACAGGGACCTTTGGCCTTGCTGTTCTAAGAAGATACTTCTTCCCACAATCACTCAACAGATTAGGATCTGTGATTCCACATGCCAACCCGTAAGCAGCATATGTTAAATAATATTTACATCTCAATGAATATACTCCAGGTCCCTCTCCAAAGATTCGAACAGCTGCTTGCCGCTCCAGAAGTATTGCCTTGTTTGCATTGAGCCGTAAGTGATAGCCACCTAAATACCTGGATAGAGTCTTTATCGCCATCAGAGGAAAACTTGCATTGTCCTTGGAGAAGCTAGCGTGAAATATCACAATTTGAGGGAATTTTAGGTGATGTATATATGTTCCTAGTGTCGAATCGTGGCCCAATCCCGCCATACGCTTGCCTGAAGCACGTTTGAGGAATGTGTCTTCATATATTTCCAACTGAAAAAATAAAGGAGCATTAGCCAAAAACAACATCACCAAACATTTCAGGACAAAGTTGATAAAGCCAAATCCACAACAAAAAAAAAAACTAACCTCTTGGTTCTGCTTCAAGCAAGGCGTCTTGCCATAAATTAGTGCTCGAACTAGGAACGGTTTCCGCTAACTTATTTGGCACATCCCTAAACCCTCCCATGTTGGTAATATTCAGTCTTTCCCTTGCTTCTTGTAGCTCTTCCTCTGTGGCATCTTTTCCTTCATATTTAAGGGCATCAGCATAGATCATCTTTAGTGTTGCTGCAGCAGATAGGAACTCGGTGTCTTTCACATGGCTATCCACTAGTAAGTACTTATCTATCCCATCATCATCTACAAAATTATCATCGACCTCCAGATTTTGGGTTATGAAAGCTATGCAATGGTCCTCCCTTAAGTTAAATACATGTTGTATGTCTGTCAGCAATATATACTCTGAATCTCCTACTTGGTAGGAGGGGAGTAATGGCGTTGGAATGGGGGAGGAGTCATCTGATTCAATCACAAGCTGTCCTATATCACTGTTTTGTTCTCTTACTGCCTCAATATCAACCGTCGAACTGAGCTTCCTCTCTTCTTCAACATTGAACTCCTCAATCACATGAGGGGTCCTCCTCTTCTGCAACATCCTCAACGGTGGGACTAGCCTGACGAGAAATCGTGTCTTCACTTTCATTTGTTGCATGCGGCTCTGTACATTCTTCATCTGTTAATTGCACGTTCATGTGCAAGAAGCATAAGAAGATATAAGAGTATTCCATCAAGCGGCATTTTCTTTTGTGAAAAGGGCATAGCAAAGCTCTCTTCTTATCACATGGTACCTTGTGCCAATCCCTGTTTAACCTCTGCTTCTTCTCCGGCGACACCTTGAGATTAAAATGAATGTGATTTTTCCCATCAATCATCATTGGTTCTTCATTTGTGAGCTCGTCAAACTCTTGCTTTGCCTCTTCAAAGTATCCATGATGGCTAGAAAATGTATCCTCCAGAGAAAAATCGCAATTGAACATCAACGAAATTGCAGGGTGCAAATCATGATGTCGACATTTGTAGAGGAAGTCATACAAATAGAGTTGCAGGTGTTTCTTTAATCTCTTCGTCCACATCAAACTTGAACTTGCGCCATGGCTGAATTCAAGGGTGTAGATAAGACATGGAAAATATTAGTTCAAGCAATGAATCAAGAGACAATCCATCTTAAACAACAAATCTCTGTGTGGTGTGAATGGATTCAACATAACGCGAGAGGAGATGCCAGAGGAATCCAAGTATTCCTCCTCGCATTGTAGTGAATCTATTTTCCCTAACGCAAATAAAATTGCAGCTTAGTCAAGGACCTCTTCTCACGTTATGGTGAATCGATTTACCATAATGCGAGGAGGAATATTGTGCTTCCTATGGGACCTTCGCTCGCGTTATGGTGAATTGATTCACCGCAACATGATGACTTTATCATCCTTTGGCAACGCCTCTTACGTTATGGTGAATTACAAATAAAGATAGTTCTCAAGTACCCATACTGAGAGAGGAGGTGTCAAACGAATTAAAATACTCTTCTTTGCAGTCAATTCACCATAAGGCAAGGAGTCATAGGTTTTCAATTCACCCTAACGCGATGAAAAGACAAAGCAAGGAGTTCTCCACGAATGAAACCAAAAGAACGAAATAACAAAAGAAGAAGGAAGCACAAAAGAGATAAAAATACCAAGAAAACGAATTGTATACAAACGTCGCAGGAGATGGAGATGAAGGAGGTTGGAGGTTTGTCTTTGACGTTGGATACAGGAGGATGAAGGAGGATGATTGATGAAGGAGGGTTGGAGGAGATAGTCAGTCGTTGATGGAGATGAAGGCCGTTGGTGGTGAGATAAATGAGAATACGAACTCCAAGAGAGGCAATAAATGAGATGAGTATCCTAGAAAATCCGTTTTTAATGCTATGCGACACGTCAGCGCCGCGTTTTCACCTGCCATTCCATGAATGCCACGTGGCAGCCTGCCGTGTACCTAGCACGTGTACAAGCTATAAAGTTCAATCAAAGCCCTTTTTAATGCTATGCGACACGTCAACGCCGCCTAGTTGCCCTGGCAGCCCGCCAGCACGTGTGTTCGCTCTAAAGATTAATCAAAGCCGTTAATCACGCCACCTTTTCGTCGTCTTATCGATTTTGCCTTGTCCGTCCTCCTGCTTGCCTCCAGGTTACTTCCGACTACCGCCACAGTACTGAACCGATATTCCACCTCCTGCACGACAGTCTCCATCCATTCTCACGCAAGAAATGTAAGTTTCTGTATATTACTTGATTGTTTTGTAAGTTTCTTGTATATTGCTTGCTTGTTTTGTTTTTTCTTCGACTGTTTGCCCTGTGCCATTGTTTTTTCTTCGACTGTTTGCCTTCTGCCATGGTGATTCGATTCACCTTAAAGCACACGACGGGCCATTAGAATCTCAATACGCTCCATGTCTTATGGTGAATCGAATCACCATGGCAGAAGGCAAACATAAGAGATTCGCGATAATCCTCCTCCCGTTGTAGTAAATCGATTCACTATAACGGGAGGAGGATTGTTTTGCTTTGACTGGCCCTTAGTCTCACATTATGGTGAATCGATTCACCATAACGCAAGACCAAAGGGCAAAGGATTCACGATAATCCACCTCTTATTGGTGTCAATTAATTCACCTCCTACACGACAGTCTCCATCCATTCCCACTCATAGAATGTGATGAAAGTGTATTACTTGATTGTTTTGTGAGTTTCCTGTATACTCCTTGATTGTTTTGTTTTTCCTTCGACTGTTTGCCCTCTGTTATGGTGATTCGATTCACCGTAAAGCAGACGACGAGTCATTAGAATCTCAATACTGCTCTATGTGTTATGGTGAATTGAATCACCAAAATGCAAGACGGAATGGTAAGAGATTCGGGAGAATCCTCCTCCCGTTGTAGTAAATCGATTCACTATAACGCGAGGAGGATTGTTTTGCTTTGACTGGCTCTTAGTCTCGCGTTATGGTGAATCAAATCACTATAACGCAAGATCAAAGCTCAAAGGATGCACGATAATCCGCCTCTTATTGGAGTCAATTAATTCACCATAATGCGAGGAGGATTATTGTGTTTCTGTGGGCCTTCATCTCGCGTTATGGTGAATGGATTCACCATAACGCGAGGAAGTGCATATTGCTTTCTTGGCCACCCTCTCTCGCTTTATGGTGAATTGTTAATCGTGTACTACTGAGTAGCTAAGTTTTCTGCTTTTTCTTGCGTTTTCAGATGGCTCGTGTAAGGCATACAGCTAGACCCATTGACAATGTAGCTCCCTCATCTACTGGGAAGAAGATGGGCGTTCTGAAAGCCTCAAGATCCAGGAAATCAAGCAGTCCTTTCCGATTGTCCAAAACGCAGCCTAGACTAAGGCATTTCGCAGAGCATTCGTCAGCTCTGCGAGAAATCACAAAGTTTATGAAGCACCCGACAGCTGCTATTCCCAGATTGCCTTTCCAGAGGCTTGCCAGGAGAATTTGTGAGTAGAATGGAATTTTGTTTAGGTGGAAGGCATCAGCCCTGTTTTGCTTGCAGGAGGCCACAGAAGATTGGATGATCGAATTTTTTTTGGATAGTTACGTTCTTGCTGCCCATGCACACAGGGTGATAGTAATAAATAAAGATTTTTTCAGCCTAGTAGCCCTTCGTTTCAGATACGATAAGTAACTTAGACCAGTTACGTTTACTGATGAACGAATGTTACAAATTTTGGATGTCTGTCCTGTACAAAAAGTGAGAATTGAAGAGGTGACCAAGGGAGGTCCAGATCATGAACATCAGACTCGGGCAAATTTAATGACAAGCGCTCAAAGGGAACATCAAGCTGCAATGCTTGCATTGCAAACAAAAAGGGAAAATGTTCGCGCACTCCACGCCATGAATCGGGAGGCGCTGCAATTTTTGTTGCCGGAGTTCTATGTACCCTTTAATATTAGAGGGCATAGATGTTATTTCCCGATTCATGCTGAAGAAATCAACATTTTGTTTGATCCTAAAACTGAAGTGAACGACAAAGTGCTCAGATGTGTTTTGAGGTATACTCTTTTCTCTGTCCTCCCACAATTTTTCATTCTTGGCTCTTAAAGTTTATGCCTCACTCTTGACATGTTTCCTTGTGAAGTTTTGTTATTTCGCAATTGCCCGAGGACGTACAGCAACGAGTGTTCCAGATTGATTCACTGGCCTCAACACTGTTGCTAGTAGAGTGAGTTCCGTACCTCGATGTGCTGAACTGGTTTTGGGAGGTCCAGCTGGACCATGCCCGAGTATTTTTTTGGCATATCATGAAAAGTGAGTTTGTCTCTCTATCTCTCTTGCATGATGTTTATAGGAATCACCGTACACGAGTTATATAGTGCTTCCTTTGGATTGAAACTAATAGAAATCTATTGTGCAGTTCCCATTGGAGTCTTCTACTAGTTGACGTGCAAGAAAATGTCATTTATCTTGCAAATTCGACATCTGGTGTCCATGGAAATGTTTTGCTGTAAGTAAAAATCATTAAGATACATATTATTGTTTAAGTTAGAAGTCCGGATTGATCAGGATAATGATTGGTCTTTGTTTACAGTGGTGTCAGGAAACTAATGGCAGCTTACGAGAGCCTCAGCATGGACATCGACACCCTGGATCGATCGACCATCCGAAGGGTTAGTGTCCCCAAACAAGAAGATGGCTACAGCTGTGGGTGGAGGGTTGCACTTAATGCAATGTTGCTGCTACGAAGCATTTTTCAGCTCCCTTCAGAGGATGTAAGCATTTTTCAGCTCCCATACACATGAGTACTCTTGTTTATCTTCTTGTATATTGTCATGTTGATCTTATTTATGCCTTGATGAATTGTGATGGCAGTTTCCATCAATGTCTCGCTACGTGAACCTAGACGTCCAAACGTTTAGGGAGGAAACGATTACGAAATTGATCGAGGTCGCTGAAGTTATGCCTCTAGACGGCCCAGTGGATTTCATCCCGCCCAATCCACGAGGGGGGATAGGCCCCCCTGAGCCTCTTACATGGGCTCCATACTTGGGAGAAGAGCCATTGCTCCATCCTGAAGCCGATACCTACGGGTTCCAGTAATAAATAGTTTTTTCCTTCTTCCAACAAATGTACGTTTGTAAATATGCAGCTATACATGTACATTTATATTTTTTTGCACATATCTAGTGTTATTGGAGAGAGAACATCAATTGTAAATGCTCTTTTAATTTGAAAATCAGAGGATCAAATTTGCTACTGTGTTCCTTCACTGCTTGTTTTCTTACTTTAAGCCTTTTTTGTGTACATAAAAATTCAATTGGGGAATTTTTGCCTTCATTACATTGTGTTAAACAATAAAGCATTACAAAAGCAATGTTCTGAATAGATAAGTTTATTGCATATGGAAAATACATTGTCACCGTATACATGGTCACATCATATATCTTCTAGTGCCTCCAATTCAGGTGGGGTTGCAACATCTTTACAAATGATCTGATGCTCTCTTCTTTTACTTAGCTTCCGACCATCGAGCTTGAAGCAAAATTGATATGGAGGATTCTGAATAGCTACTTCTAATTCCTTCCTAACATATTCGAGAGTGCAATTCTCTTCCACTTCCAATGTCAAAGATGGGTGACCCTGTCGAATCATAACTATATCTATCAAGCAAGAGTGGCTGCCATCTCTTGTATCTTGGTCCATGCTTTCCCAGTTGTTGTTGATCCATCGCCACCTTCTATAAGTAAATGACATGCACAGATGTTGCCTGGCAATATAGTATCTGATTCCAAAATATCATTAGGATAATTTTTCGAGTATAATCAAATAAGCGTTGTAACTGTTTCACAAAAATACATTATAATGTCATAACACTCACCGAAATGCAATGTCGGAGGTGTTCAATCGACATTCGATCAAATCATCTCCCTTTGATGATTTCACTCTCCAACCTTTGTCAAACAAATGATCAAGCCAGGCTTCATCTATATCTTTGCACACAAAAGTTGTTCTAGTTTTTCTCAATTGTTTACAATCAGAAAATAAATGAACAAAGCATGCAATTGGAACAAACAAACTTAAGTGAACATTTCCTGCACCAATGCTAGGCTTCATAGCACATTTAATATCATTAAACATTTTGGTCCTGTATGACTCTATCACTTCTGTGTCAAGCAATGGCCACTCAGGACTATCAAGTGCGGGCAACGGAATACGTTCCAACTTTCCATGTCGACTCGATTGAGTTGGCAAGGTGTAAAATGAGTCATAGAAATATGTTCTACTTCTTGCGAGATCACTTGGTGCACGACCTTCATATTGAAGTTCCCCCACCTCACCATGTACGACATTCAAGCATCCCGTCAAGCATTGTGCAGGCTCCCACTCCTGAAGATTGGATGGGTACAAATCTGTGCAAGGCAGAAAAATGTATATCAATCACCTTATTTGCAACATTGAAATACAAAACACAAGCACTTACAATGTGGTCTGTGTCTTGGAAGTCCTTCCAATGCTCCCACGATCTCTTTTTGCATGAATACATGCTGGATCAACACTTCTTTGACAGTTTTCCCTCCTAGTGCCATCTTAAAGTCAAGGATCCTTCCTTTCCAATGTTTGGCCAAGTCTTCAGATGCCTTTCCCTTCACTCGGTAGTGGCCTTGTTTTCCTGGCTGCATAATGACCCAAGAGTACTTCCTGTATACTTGGGGAATCCATTCTTCGTTCTCGTCTTTTATGTTATACAACACAACAGATGAGATACTGCTCCTTGCTCGTTTTAGTCCACTTTTGGGTGCCATGATAGATTAACAGATGTATGAGAAAGAAGAAGTAGCAGAAAGTGGATGACTGAGCTAACCGCTTTTGTGGATCAAGGAGGGAAGAAGAAATGAGGGACGGTGTGTTCTTTTGGGCGCCAAAGATGTTTCGAGATTCAAAAGTGGAACCAAGTTGAGGGAATAACCAGGAGAATGTGTATCTATCTATTCCAAGCATTCAAGCTTCATTAGTTCTAGGGGTGGTGGAAAGAATTTTTTAGTGCTCCACGTCTAACACAGGAATGTGGAAAACATTCTTTTATTGTGTTAGGTTCTGACAAAGAAACGGTTTTAAATATTTTAAGACAAGGTGATGGTTTTTTTTAATATTTCATGAAGATAAGAGTTTCTCCACGTTTTGGGTGGGTTTGTACAGAGGTCCCACCACCGGTGAATCTCATTCGTAGATTACATGTCACTCAATCTATGTGTCTATTATTATATTATTGTTGAAATAGCCCTCTTTTGAGTCCAGAATTTTCCTAATGCTTGTTCTTGTGGCTTCTCCTCATTAGCACTAGGTCCTTGTTCCTGTGGCACCACATCAGCATCATCTGTGTCATCAAGGTGTATGACACCTTCTCGGACTTTAGAGCTCTCACCCAACTCGACAGTAGCTGGTACAATAGGTTTGGGGGAGGCATACTTCAAAAACTTCCAAATTGTATCAGCTCTAAAACTATATACATAGTTCAAGCTGAAGCTATCTTCTCTCATCTGCAATGAGATATGATGATTTAGAACACTTTGTACCAATATCAATGATTTTGAAGCTAAATGAAAATTATTTTTTCTTACAAGCTCTGGCTGTCCTATCTCAAAATAGCTTGAAAGTATATATTTGGCACTAATCAGCACTCTCCAACCCGCAGCTACTTGAATCATCTTGTTGTGGTGTCTGGGCAGTTGGAAAGATATGTTAGAAACTGTTAATATCTGAACAAAACAAAATTATTCAATAAGTTCAAAGGCATAGCATGAAACAGACATCAGTAGAGGGAACGACTTTCTACCTCTAAATCTATTGGCTCTATTGAATCCAAAAGATTGACATTAGGAGGATAGTGATCCAATGCATCTAGAAGCCTTCTAATACAACTGCAATACATATAATTCAGTTAGTGTGCATTAATCAAAATAATGAAGTTTAAAGTTAAAAATAGCACACACACCACTTACAATTTCAGCTCTCTGTGTGTGTTTCTAAGAGAGTTGAATAAAAAGCATTGCTTCTGTTGGATGTCAATAGAAGCAAAGCTCCAGTGGTCACTGCGTAAGGAAAAAAGCATTAAGAAATCAAAGGCTACAAGAGTTCTCAATCTTGAAGAAAAATCCCAAAAGAAGCAATCACCCACATACTTGTTATGGTATGGAAGTAGCAAAATATCGACAACATCAAAATCGCAGTGTCTGAACCAATTGTCTGAACCAATTGGAAATATCCATGGGAGTTTCCTTTGGATCTCTTAACTTGAAGGAAATGGCAGGATCAATAATATGAACTGTATGTTGTACAGCGTGGTTAAGCCAGCTTCTCATCATGCTACATTGGACCAAACAATAATTAGGGTAGGGTGTAAAGGAGGTACAAGAAGGATTGTTTTGCAAACAATTGTAAAATAAAAGACACTTACTAGAGCATTGCAAGAATGATAGTATCTGAGCAATACTCATTCTTATGAGCCAATGCTGCCAAGCATGGTTTTGTCAAGTCAAAATTATTCTCTAAAGTTTCATCCTCAATATGGACAACTATGTTAGGGCCCAGCTCCTGCAACCTTCTCTGTATCTACAGCTCCATCTATACAGCTTCCACATCTATAACAGATTTGGATTCTTTTATTTGCTGCTTCAGTGACTCCTCATAAGCAGCTTTCCCTATGGTGCTCTTTGAGTGGGTTACTTCAACAACCTTAACCTCATCTACCTTCAACTTTCTTGTAGGTGGAATTAATAATATGTCTCTCATTTTTATGTCCTGCCATTCCACAGGATGGACCAGCTTGTCATACCTCCATCTCACTCTGGACAAAGTGTTGAAGTCTTTGGCCATCAGAGTTACCCTGTGAGCATGGGCTGCTACCAGCATTGCATCTTCAAAATATTTCTCCAAGTAATCCTTTGCCATTTCCTATAAGGAAAGAATGGCAGTCCTGTTCCATGTGAAACCAAGGTGCCAACTATCACATATGTCTCTCACTAGTCTCTGAAAAGGTGCCTTGGGGATTGCAAAGCCTATAGCTTTCTGTTGCTTCCTAATCTCCTTTAGCACACCTGCACCATGTTTCAATCTCTTGGCCTTTTGCTGGAGCAGGCTCATTGGCTTCCCCTTCCTGCCATGTGCAACTCTTCCCTTTAGAGGCACACTACATTCCTTGATACCTGCCCCAGCTGCTGCCCCTGCTGCTGCAAGCCTTGGCCCCTTGCCAGCCCTCCTTGCAGTTGACTTGGTTCTTGCCATCACTCTGAGACAAGCTGCATACAAAGTAATGGAAAGAGATTACAGCCATGGAGAACATGGAATGATACAAGAAGGCAATGACAGGGGTGGATGAAGCAACATTTATAAATTTGCAACAAAACGCGATTTCGACAATTTGAAATTCCTAACAGCTCACTCTCGCGTTTTCCTACAAATACCTGAAGTAACATGCTATTACATTCCTACAGTAATTTCTCTGCCTTTACAACTAAAAACAATATGGATTGAGTTTATGCAAGGAGTGTATAGCCTTGGATAGCCTAGAAAGACACAAAATCACAATGACAGGGGTGGATGAAGCAACAGTTTTATATTTGCAACAAAATGCGATTTAGGCTGTTTGAAATTCCTAAAGCCTTCTCCTCGTGTTTTCCTGCAAATTCATGAGGCAGCATACTGGAACATGCCTTCAGTCATTTCACTGTGTTTGCAACTTTGTGCAAGATGGATTGAGTCTATGGAAGGAAAGAAGTGATCAATCTCTCACTCAACCAACCCAATTCAAAAGTCTTCCTGCTTGTGGTTGCAGTGGAAAAAGCTAAGGAATGCATATAATATTTATTATAATATCTAAGCTACATCACATCACTCAGTACCTTATCCTAATATACTATTAAACAAGAAGAAAAGGATATAGAGTGTCTTACTGACCTGGAAGCTATCTGTAGGTGTGCTATGCTGGTGATGAGTACCCTGTGCTGGGGATGAATCTGTGCTGCTGGTCAGGATGCTAATGGTGCAAAGTAGGGAGGTAGAGAGGCAAGAGAGATGAGAGGGGAGGGCCTAGACAGGAGAGATTAAACAGGAGGGAAAAGATTAGTGCAAAATACAAACAAAGTAGCTAATAAATACCACACGTGTGGAATGGAGTCGTTTTTTCACACGTGTGGATGGGACCCGGATCTTTTGGAGTTTGAAACTTGGCACGTGTGAATGGCACTTTTTGCCTTGGAACTTGTGCCAATCATGATTTCATAATCAGATCCATAAACACTCTTCCCTCCCTGTCTTTCATCCCTGCCAGCACCCTCCCATCATTCTTTTCCTTCCCCCTCTGATCACTTCCTACCCAACACACTCCATCCAGACTGCAACCTACTTGAAGACTACTACCACTGCCAGATCTCCAGGTTACCTAGGCTGCAGCTCAAGTTTGGAAGAGAGCAGAAGAATCACCAACTCCGACAGCATGGAAAAGGAAAGGAAAGGTTAGAGATCTATATTCTTTTCAATGTTTTTTGATATATATTTCTTCCATCCATAGAATTCTTGAATCTTATTGCCCAGGAATCTGGTACATCACCCTAGGATTTGATTGGAGATGGATATCAATAGGACCTAGAAGTTTGCAACAAAATGCGAGGAGAGTGCTTAACATTTTCCAAATGGCCCTATATCGCGTTTTCCTACAAATTCTTATATTAGTTTTGGTTTTCATTTCTTCCTCATTGTTTTGCTCTCTTTGGCCCTGGGGAATTCTTCCTAGTAATCATCTACTGTCCAGGACACTGTGAGATGATCCTAGCATTTGATTGGAGATGGATGTCAATAGAAATGGAGAATTTGCAACAAAATGCGAGGAGAGTACTTGACATTTTCCAAATGGCCCTACATCGCGTTTTCTTGCAAATTCCTGTATCCCTTTTGGTTTTCACTTCTTCCTCATTGTTTTGCTTTCTTTGGCCCTGGGGATTTCTTCCTTGATGATGAAAAAAGTTTTTGCTTTGGAACAGTTGATTCTCAGGCCCCTCCTGTCAAGAGGAAGCTGAACTTTTCTGCCTCTATACTTAGACCACAGCAATCACCAGGTGAGTCATGTGCGCTCATGAAGAGAGTTGTTTGGTGATATCCTATACATTCCCTGCTTGCATATGTCAGCATATAGAATTCATGATATATAAATTTTTGTTCAGGTAAAAGCAAGAGACTGGAGCAGAAAGCTGAGTCTTCCCTTTCAAAACAAAAGGAACCAGAAGAGGACAAATCTCCAGATTTGCTCCTATTTGACTTTCTTCCCAAGTGCAAGGCTCAGAGGAACTTCTACATATACCACAGTATTTTCAACAGGGAGTTCACTATGAGCTCTGTACTGGAGCATCATAGAGATTTTCTTTCAGACCATTGGGATACCTTCAAACAACTGACAGAGGCAGGAAGAACTGTGGAAGGTGAAAAGGTTTTTGTGCATATAAATCATATTGTCTCCATTGATAGGCTGAGGTACCATGTGAATAGAAGATTTGACAGCCTGCCTAAGGAATATAAATTCAGCTGTAACTTGCACACCAGAAAGTGTAGAGTGCTTGAGGAAACCATGGCATTCCTTATGTACATTGTCTTCCATCAACACTCTCTAGAAGAGCAAGGGCAGGAGGTTGAAGAAGAAGACACATCTGTAGAGCAGAGGAAAAAGAGGATGTTCCTGTGGCAACAGAAATGGCAGAGCAGGAAGAAGATATCAACCTCCAGGATGAGGGGCTGCAAGTGGCTGCTCTTGACCTTGTTCAACTGAGGACTGAAACTCGTAGGGCAGCACAACCAGTTGAAGATTTTGATGTTCAGAGCAGCAACTATGCAGTGCCCATGCTTCCAGGTGTCTTGATTGGTGGTAAAGATTATGTTTTCCTCGATGATATAGAGTGTATGTTCGATTTGAGGGAGGACTATGCCATTTCCCTTATTGCCCAGGCTTCAAGGCTTGACAAGGAGGTTGGCATAGAGGATGACCATTCACTACTGGCTTTGGAAACAACTTTTAATCCTGCAGAGGCCCTTACTATTTGTTTCAAAGAGGCTGAAAAGTTCTAAGAGTCAGATGAAGCTGCTTTCCAGCTCACACAGGAAGCTATGAATCTCTCAGCACTATACAAGGGAAAGCTTAAAGAAGAGGCTAGACTGGAGGGGAGAGGACTAAATCTTTGGAAAGATGAACTTCTTGTTGTTGCTGATGAAAATGAGAAGGTATGATCTTGTTACTTCAAATCAAATACTTTATCTTGTGTTTAAATGTTTTGTAGTTGTGTATTATTGTCTCACTCCAATCTTTTGATATGTGGCAGCTACAAATTGAGGATGACACATTCCTCCAGAGAACAAGTGGAAGCAGGCCGGCTGGGTTTGGCAAAATGTCAAGTCTAGCTCATTATATTCATGATCTAGGCAGTGCTAAGATCTTGATTTACCATAGGCAGTTGAGCAACAATGGAGAAGCCATTGTTTACTTCTTTAAATGTTTGTCTAGGGTTTTAGGTGGACATGATCTTTTATGGCAAAAGGAAAAGATCATTTTAATAGAGAGGTTGTCTGCCATAGATATATTTGGGGATTATGTGAATAAGCAGGCCTCTAGGGCCTCTTACTTTTTGTCTTACACTTCTTATGCATTAGTATGTGGTGTTAAGGAGCCCAAATGTCTGGAGGGCTATGGAAAACACAAGCTCATAAGGTTGCGAGAGCCACCCATGATTACATCAGGCGACACAATCCAAGATGAAGAACACGTGGAGATAGATGAAGACAAGGATACCCCTCCCAGACAAGCAACAGAGGCAAGCATTGATAAACAGACAGTCGACATCAAGCCAACAAGGAAGAAAAAGAGTCCAATCAAGTTCAAAAAGAGAGTTCTGATTGGCAGGCCGTGGGAGTAATAGGATTTAGTCATCAAATATAGCACAAACATTATGTTGAAGTTGAATTGATTTGTACAAAGTCTTTGATCCTCATCAGTTCCTTGTCCGTACGGACGATCAATACCCTTTTGCATTTGTCCCATCACCGTACGACACTTCAGTACTCTTCCCACACTCAGTAGCTTCTAAAAGCGTTTGACACTCAGTACCTTATTGGTAAGGATCAATAGTGTGTCTAGCATAATTAAGTAGTATTGATTGAATTTTTTGTGTGTAGCTCATGGATGTATTGATGCTTGTTAATATAGATCACATGTTTCACAAAAGAAATACTTTTGATGGAGTCTCAAAACATATAGGCATAACACCAAGAGTCACTTGTTCCACAAAATAAAAATCTATTGATTGAGTTTGAAAATGTGGACATAACACCAATAAGTTACAAACTGCTATTCATGTTTACTTGTCCATTTATGGTTTCTAAATATCTTCGAATCCCTCCATTGTCTATGTCTCTCTGCTGCCATTGAATTGTCCAAAGTTTGTCTTCGTCTTTGCTTTTGGGCTAGAATAAAAGCAAGCTTGACTTTGGAACTAGCAATTTTTCTTTTAGCATGCAGCCTCTGTAGAATGCCTCGGTAAAACCATTGGAAGACTTCCTTCAGACTATTTGCCTTTTGACTCCCTCCATAGTGTTGTGTGTGTCTGAAAAATGCATTACGTGCCATGTAGTGAGACTTCTCCATGCCTTGGGTAGACCAAATTGCTGGGCATCCATACTTTTTGAAAAAATAGGGAAGGTGGTTGTAGATGATATGCTGTTTTCACAGAGACATAAGAATGCATAGTAAGTTATAAAAAAAAAGAGGATCACACTTAAGTAAAAGAAGAAGACAGAACTTTACCATGTAGTGAGTTATATTGCAGGCTGTCCACGCATCTTTCATTGACTTCCCAAAATGTTTAATTGCCTCTTCAAAGTTCTTGTAATCACTCTTTGTCCATGTTACATTGTCACAGAACATGAAGAGTTGATCAAGAGACCTCCACACCTCTGCCTTCACATTTTGTGCTTCCCCATCTGCCTCATGATCTTTCACGGCATTATGGACTTGCTTCCACAATCCATAATTAATCCTTGAAACTGTTCTACCTTGCCTTACTTGCTTACTACTGTGTTTGGGTCGAGACAAGAATCTTCTTGCCTTAACACCACCAATAGAGGGCTTGATTGGTACCTCCTTGCCATTGGTAGACTTTTTAAAATCCTTTGTGATATGAACATCACCTCCATGCAGACCTATATCAGATAACACTTTTTCCAATGCTTGAAGAGCATCCTTTCTATTTTTTTCGAGACAGAGTTTCCAAGCAAATCCAATATACAAAAATACCAATTTCTCAATAATTCGACATAGAGCATGAAATGTGCATATGTGAACATTACATAGTGGAATGTCAAGAATGGCCTTGAAGTCAGGGTCAACTTTATCTCTATTAGGTAGGTGCTCTCTTCCACCATTTGGAATCCATTACTTGAGCTGATTCTTTGCAGTAAAGACAAGGAGACTTTGAGTTGCCTCCTTTACTAACGTTATACATGCACTTAAGTGTTTTAAGATCCCCCGCCATGTGCCACTCTACTTGAAAATCACCTTTTCTTGCAACATGGAGATTCTCTCCTTGCACTTGTCGTTTAATTATTCTTGGTATTTCCATGTGGTGAAACACCCAATCTAGTGTTTCATGGTCTTTTGTCTTCACCTGTGATTATAGAAAACAAAAGTCTTACTATAAAAGATTTGAAAACAATGACTAAAATCAAGTACGAAATAAAAAATGATCATACCTGGAACGAGCCTAACCACCATATGTGTTTCTCCGACTGCACACTAAAATACTTCGAACTCGCTTTAGTCAATGATGTATCAAGTGCTCCATTCATCAATGTAATAGTAATCCTTTCCATTTTCTTTTCCTTTACAACCTCACACTCATCCAGTTTGATAACAAATTTCAAAATGCCTTTGCACTCCTTAAATGTTATTCCATAAAACTCGACCATTCTTCTTTGAAGTTGTTGTAGATCTACAAATACATTGTTCCAAGGGTCATACATAGTGGTTCCTTTACCACCATGAAATATTTCTTCAATATGGATATATTGCCCAATAAACTCATCTATACTTTCATTCAAATGACCTCTTATCCTCCACACGGTTGCTGGATTTGGCAGTAAAACTCGTTTAATCCTTTGATCTCTCAAAGTTGAGGATATCGCATGGAAAATCAAACTATATCTCTTCCTGCTAACTCCACTAACATCAAGAGTCTCTTGGATTGTAGTACCATCAACTTGATTATTGGATATAAAGTCCTCTACAACATTGCGTTTGATTGTTTTGTATTTTTTTTCTTCAATCAAGCCTTTTGCTACACCACAAGAAAGCAATCCTTTCATTTGTTTAACAGGAAGAAGGTTGGGATCCATATTTTCTTTTGCAGGCTCCAATAGTTTCCTATAGTAACAACACAATATGCCTATATTATTCAACACCTCCAGTCTTGTTTTGCGTTAATGGACAAAATAGATATAGTCTTTGAGAGCCTTTTTGAGTATAAAAAATGAAAAATTTCAAACTAGCCTTGCTTCTTGAATTCTTCGCTTGCATCCACCAGTCCCAGCCTTCAAATTTGCAATGTTTTTAATCTTCCTGCTTCGTTGTCTATCTCCAAGCACGGTTCTCTTCCTTCTTGCTCTTGTCAACTCTTTTTTACTCTTTGAATGCTCCTCAATTTCATTTTGCAACTGCTGCTCCAATTTTGCACGAATGGCTATCTCTTGCATCCTGGCCCCCTTTTCTTGTAGGTACATCGTTTTATATGTTTTTGCAAATGCAGACTGTGCTGAAATATAACCAAGAAGTCCATTTTGTCCATCGCCCGCAAACCTCAGTAGTGTGGTTGGATTGACAAATGGAGGTGTAGAGTTTTTAACTAGACATTTTGGATATATGCTTCCATCGCACCATAAGTCAATATGTTGAAGCCCTTCTCTTCTCATATTTTCCCGTTGTTGAGCATTCAGCACCGTATCCTTTCATCTTTTTTGTGCTGGAGCATATTGTTCTTCTAAGTCGATGTGAAGATGGTGTAATCGCTTCTTCTGAGATTGTGACTCACTAGTATCGACCATTTTTTGTGCTTCTGAGGTTGCAAAGTTTGCTTGTCAATCTCATAGTCTTTTTGTAACATGAATCATGGAAGTGTGGCAGTATCCATGCAATCATTAAGTTCAGTGATGGATTCTTTATGAGAGGCCTGCACACGTCGTCAAAAGAGATGCGGAATCTTCGGGAGACAAAAAAAACTAAGGAGATATTTAATGCAAAATTATGTTAGTTAGATAAAAGATTATCTTATTCCTTTCTGAACTGACAGTTCGGTAGTCCTTACTGACAGTTCGGTAGTCCTTACTGATAGTTCTGAGCCACGTTTCCATATTTTACTATTTTTGAGGTCTTTTAGGAGAGAAATAAATCAAAAAATAGTGAATTTCTTACAGGGCCCCAAAATGAGCTCCCTTTTTCCCTAATGTTGCTTATGGATGGTCATGTGCTGAGTGACCGATTGCCAAATGAAGTCATTTATAAGTATTTACCCTAGTCACTTATCAGTTCTATTAGGTAGACAAACCTGCTAATGATCAGGAACTTCGCAGTGGACTTGGTCGTATTATCCTTAAGGGCTCTTAAGAGCTTCCACCCATTTTGTACTATAGTTTGTTGCCACTAGAATGTATTTGTTACCTATAAATCAGGCTGGTTGCTTGAATGGTCCCACGAAGTCAAGGACCCATTTTTGGAATGGTTCTAGTGGGAGGATTGGGTTGTGAGGCAGCCAATCTGTATCAGTTGGCTGATCGAGGCGCTGGCACACATCACATTGTTTGGCTCATTTGTAGGCATCTCCAAGTACAGACGGCCACCAGAGACCCACTTGGAGGGTCTTCCTTCTTGTTACATGCCCTGCAAAAAGTGACCACCCCGTTGATTCCTGATGGGCTTCTCGAAGGATAGCTTCCTACTCATGAGGTGGAATATCATGAGGTGAAATGCACCGCCGAAGGATTTGATTAATGCCCCTCTTGTATAACTGTTTGGCTATTACTTGGATATACGGACTTTGGATATCAATTCACTTTCTTCGATCACAAATGAGAAAGGTTATCCCCTCCATCAGACTTGTGGCCACAAATGCCAACATTTCATCGTACGTACCAAGTCTGAGGTATCGACATGACTACGTGTGTTGCAAACAGCTCTACATTGGGTAAATTGTCTGCCACTCTAATCGGGGCTTCACTAGACTTGAGTCAGGACAGATAATCCACCATTGTACGGCTTGTTATTGGGGTGTGCACGATGCTGCACTCGAACTCCTGAAGGATCAGCATCCACCAAGCCATTTTTCTTGCCAAGCTCTGCTTATCATCAAGATAAAGCAAGGTCAAATGATCCACATGAAATGTGAACTTGTTGCCCAACAAGTAGAGGTGGAACTTGTCGACTCAGTAGATCATGCCGAGCGCCTCCCTATGGGTGGTGGAGTAGTTCTGCTCCACATCTGATAATCTCTAGTTGGCGTAGTAGATAGGACGGAACCACTTATTTTTGGCTTCTTGCATTAGCACACTCCCAATTGTCACATCTAATGCATCCACGAAGACATGGAATGGCAATTCACAATTGGGTGCGAGGACTATAGGGTCTTTGGTCAACATCAGCTTGAGGTGCCTGAATGCAACGTCGCATTCCTTCAACCACTCTAGATTGGCCTTCTATAGCTGCTGGGTCAGTGGCATCTTTATTCCTGCCAATTGCTGGTTTAGTGGGACTGCTATGTGTGCTAGATATCGGAGCATTTGGCTATGCCATCAGACTTGTCCAAGTATCTTATCAACTCCTTTACACTTGTCAGAATCAGAGCTTTCCGGATAACCTCTACCTTGGCTGGGTTCACTGCAAGGCCTTCCTGAGATACTATGTGGCCAAGGAGCATACCGCTTTGGAAGGTAAATGCAAATTTTGTGGGGTTCAGGCTTAGTCTTGAACCTTTGCATTTTGACACACACAACTCTAGGTGTGTCAGGTGTTGGCATGATTTCTCAAAGACACTGAAGTCATCGATGAACACCTGCATGAAGCTTGTCAAATGCTTTGCAAAAATTTCATGAACCATCTGCTGAAATGTTGTCGGAGCATTCTTTAGCCCAAAGGTCATCACATTGGATGTGAAGGCACCCCATTTAGTGATGAAAGCCATCTTTTCCTGATCTTCGAGCACCATCTAGACCTGATTGTAGCCATTGAATCCATCCAAAAATGAATACATCTCATGGTCGGCTACTGCATCCAACAGGGAGTCTGTGATGAGAGAGGGAAGGGGTCTGTGATGGTAGCGATAAGCTTCTTGTAGTCCACATAGACCCTCAACTTTTGATTCTTCTTGACGATTGGAGTCAGCCAAATCTCTCGATCGATCGGATATATGAATTTAACATGCAGTAGTTTGTCTAGGTCCTCCTTGACCCATTTTGCACACTTCGAATTCATCCGATATCTTTGTTGCCGGATGGGGACTGCATCTTGCCTCATATTGATATGATGTTGGTAGAATTGGGGGTCAATCCCTTTCATCTCTATGTAGCTCCATGCAAATACATCCTTGAAGGAAGTGAGAAATACCCGAATCTCTTCCCGGAATGCAGCATCCAATTTAGCACTAATTCGGACAAACTTTGGGTCTGCCTTTGTACCCAGATTCATTTCGATCAGCTTATCTTCCCTAACCCATTTGGACTACTTCAAGTCCCTTTTAAAGGCCTTGTATGCCCGCAATGATTTGTTGGAGGCTTGGTACACTGCCATCATCGCCCAAGTCTTCTTAAAGATGTTGTCATCTGGAGATTCCCTTATGCTGCTCAGCAGATCCTGCTGATACTCGCCAGCTCCATTCTGGCAATTGTGGGTTGGGCAATATTTCTCCATGATACGGACCACATCAACCTCAAACAGTTTGATCAGATTTGCGTTCTACTGGAGATATTCTTCTTCTACATCCATGTCCAGCCCCTCCAGCATGTTTACTCCTTCAGCCACTTTTGGCTGAGACGGGTTCTCCACTTTTCGATTGGCTGGCCACCACCACTGAAAGTCCAAGTTTCTTCTTGCCTCTCTGGATGGTTATTCTATCTGCATCCCAATCTTGCTTAATCCGTGTTGCCTGCTTAAGCCATGGTCTTCCTAGTAACATTGGGTAGGCACCTTTTATGATGGAAGAGTGAGTTCCCATCACACATGTCTTGATACAAGCTTTTCTTGACGCCTCTCCATAGTCGCCATCTTCCATGTACAAACTAAAAGCTTCTTGTAGTCTGGTGATGTCCTGTACATATCAATCTCTGACTCAACCATAGCAAGCTAAATGGAATGGATGTCTCTAATATGTGGGTGCAACAATATAAATACTGACATAATAGTATAAATAATGACACAACAACATCATATGGGAAGAAATGTAAACGCTCCCTAAACTATTCGGCTTACCACTCTTATACATAGTTATGGCAAGTAGATTGTGTAAGTTTAGTGCAAAACATCTTCAACAGAGTAGGGTAGCTAACTTTCTTGATTGTGAAAACTTTTCTTTTGATGGTTTTCTTGATTTTTTCTTTATGTAGTGACATTTTCAAAAACTTTCACTGGGATAAGTTCTATACAATCTACATCCTCATGTGGCTAGCATAACAATTTTCCTGATCCGCAATTATGACAATGTTCCATAAGGCCTCTAAAATGATGAAAATTGTGAGCTACTAGCTTGTGACATGGTTTATGCTTGGTAAAGGTGATTCACCTAAATGACACCTAGTTAGGATAAATGCTAAAAACAACTTTAGAAAATTTAGCATATGTTTGGGTATTATTTCTAGCATCCTCCCATGAACCAAACATGGGTAAAGATTTAAAAAAAGGTTAAGATGACCTAAACTTGAATTCCCTCCCACAATCAAAGGTAGGTACAACCCTTGAGATATAATGGTTATGATAACCAAGGTGAGTTTGCCATACACAAAAGTGACTATCTCACTAAGCTAGATGCCCATATAAAAGATGGTACATCAGACAAAAACTCTTGGTTTGCAATGCCATGAAAAAGAGTATCTAAGCTTAAACAAATAAAAAAGAGTATCTAAGTTTGCCATACACAAAAGTGGCTTTCTCACTAAGCTAGATGCCCATATAAAAGATGGTACATCAAACAAAAACTCTTGGTTTGCAATGCCATGAAAAAGAGTATCTAAGCTTAAACAAATAAAAAAGATGTGAGAGTTAAATAGGCCAAGTCCTTGGCCACCCAAAAGCATAATCATAGTCTTCAAAGTAAAGGTTGGCCTCATTGGTGGCCTTCAATGGAGATTCTTCTTCTTTCTTTTCTTTGGCAAGGTAGGCTTTTGGGCCTTTTTCTTTGCAAAAGAAAACTCCTCAAGATGTCCTTGTTTGCCACAAAATGTACACTTGAAGGTCTTCTTAGTTTGAGGAGTGGCTTTCGAGGATGAGGCTTGCCCTTTGACAAAATAAGCACCATCAACATGGTACTCACTCTTCTTTAGAATCCTCTTCTCTTCTTCCAAGAGAGAAGCTTCAAAGTCAATGAGGGATAGAGTAGGAAGATTTAATAGAGTTGTGACAAGGGTTGAATATTCATCAAGATGTGACACATTCTTAATCAACACAAAAAATTTATCATCTTCTATTTCCTCTTGATTCTTGTGAGTTGTGTTGAGAGGCTTTTAAAATCATTAATGTGGGTAGGTATAGTAGTTGAAGAAACCTTGGTATTATAAAGAAGTCATTAAAATGGGTTTCAGTCCCTATCTTGCATCAAACCTTCATTTGCATGGTATAGGGGATATGAAAGAAGATGCGTTATTAACCTTCTTGTAGGGATTACTTTAAGTGGTCATAATTATTTGGCGTAGCACTTGTGTTTTAATTTTCACTGCCAGAGTAATTTGGGCCAAACTTGTGAAACATTAGACACTGCCTTTGCTCTTGTAAGAGGTAAGAACTTGCTATGGATCCTAGTGAGAGAGAAAAGTTTAGAGGGGAGAACTTTCCCACTTGGCAAACCAAGGTGAAGTTTAATCTCATAAAAAAAAGGGCTTGTGGAACATTGTTCAAGGGAAAGAGGAAAGACTTGCTACTAGAGAAAGTAGTGCACAATGGGATTTTAAGAATGCTAAGGCACTAGGCATTATAGGGGAACAGTTGGATGACACTTTTGTATATCACATTTACCCTTGTGATACATCTCAAGATGCATGGAAAACCCTGATAGCAATAGGTAGCAAACAACAGAATATGGGAACTCCTGCAAAGGAGGTGGTGAGTAGGTATGTTGAGGAAGAGATGGAGCAAAGACTAGTGCACATAGGTGGTTGAGGGCGGCGCTTGGCTGATGTGATGGCATTGCTAACTGTTACAGTGGCATAGCAACAACGCTTGACAAGCTACCAATAATAGGCAGTGGGCGGAGCATCAGCGCTTGTATTCACGCATACACATTGTGCCACCTCAGCTCGAGCAGTCCAATGTTAGCCTCAGGTGTTGCAAGTGTTATAGGTGCAAACGACAGCTTATGTTGATGATAGTTGACAGCGGTCCGACGCGACAGATATACTCCTGCCCAGCTTTGATACCACTTTAATGGAAAACTATGGGGGATCAAAGACTATAATGCAAGATTAGCCATGATAAACTATGATAAAATACAAAGCTAGCAAAAAGAGAAGTGTAAGATTTAAGCGCTTTATGTTTTATATTAGAAGTGCCATTTACACGAAAGAGATATAACCTTATAACCTGGACACATCATAGATGAAATCACCAAATTCCATATTCTCGTCCTCGATTGTAGCTCCTCAAATTATCTCAAATTATGCTCCTTGAATCTCTCAATAGCATAGATGCTCTACGAGTTTCCTCTTTTTATGCTTGGTAAAGGTGCTTCACTAAATGACACCTAGTTGGGATAAATAATAAAAACAACTTTAGAAAATTTAGCACATGTTTGGGCATTACTTCTAGCACACTTATGGCCCAACTCTTGAAAGTTTTCAATGTGCATTCAACCCTCTTTACTAACATCCTTTCGCCAAGCACATAGTCTTGGACAATCCTTCCTACCTTGTGGTCAATCCCGCACCCATGCACGCATCCATGCCTTCCATCCATCACACGCACTGGTCTCAATTGCACCTTATTAAGGCACTCCAACATCGGATCCCGTTCTTGCACGTAACATCCATGCCCATGCCAACATGCTTTCCTTCACTCCAATTTCTTGCCTTGTCTTCTTCATTCATCGCATCTCATTCTTTCTCAATCCAACCCTCTCTAGCCTTTCATTTGCACATGGCATGCTTGGACTTCATGAAGATGCCCACTAGAAAATCCTTCATCTTGCCCAATCAAATGGGCATCCTAAACACGGTTTGTGTGGAGTTGTCAAATCCATGCACCCAAATAGAGCTCTTTACACTTAGCGATGATTCAATCAACCATGCTTAGCATCTCCCTCCAAGGCACAAAATTGGCCTTCATCCGTTCTATTAAAGTAATGCTGATTGAATGCCCATGGTCGGTGTTTATCTAGCAATCCAAAATTTTATCCCTAAGCCACATGGAAGTGCTATAGTGCTTCCCTTCTTCCCATCGACATTGCCATGCTTCAAGCAAGTGGACCGAATAGACACCAATGTTTTAAAAAGCAACTCAAGAAGCACCTGGATCCCTTCGGCCATGTCCGGCATGTCACTAGTAGTTCATGATTTACCCAAATACATGCTTGATTGGGGTGTCCTAAATTCTTTCATTCTCATGGACAACCCATTCCATTCACATCCGCCTTATCGGCTAGCCCGATTACACATCAACCATTGATTCTCTATTCCAAACCATATGTAAGAGTCGAAGAAATAGACAAATAAGTGTCAAAAAAAGAAGAGTGTTGGAGTTATCACATCAAAAAAAGCTTCACCTTTTTGTCCAATGCCCATCCACATCACCTCCATATATACATGGGCTCTACATATAATAGACACATTGAGCTTCATCATCGACAACCCTCCAGGTATATTTTTGGATGGGGGACCATGATGGGCACAAGCTTGGCCCATGGTACGACCCATCACGTGGACCTTCCTTAAATTGGTAGGAACCTTTTGTGGTCTCATCTCAACCACACCACCGAATTGATCCACATTGCCTCTATTCCAAGTGCTCAACAATCCTGAATCCCTCAAGTCACCAAGGCTTCCCAACTCCATATTGTAGTTGTGGGCGATGTCATACGTAAGTCTGCTACCATGTCGTTGGGAAGAAGGGAAACATTACCAATGTTATAATCTTGACTCCCCTAAGAAAAGGGATATCAAAATGTCGAAGAAAGTAGCAAAGAGAGTCAAAGAAAGTAGTTAAGTTGGAGAAGTACACACACATGACCACACCCTCAACTCATTGCCCATGTATGTCACCTACATATTTCACTAAGGGCATCATAAATTTTCACTTCTCACATCTCACGGCACACACAAACACATGCACTTGCAACTAATCTCATATCTGCCAATCCTCGAGGTATATCTCTAAATGGGGGGACCATGGTGGGTGCAAGCTTGGGTCAGGGTATGACCCATCGCCTGGAGAATCCTTGACCTTGCAGGTACCTCCAATGAGCTTCCATGGATGTAACCTCTGCCTTCGACTCTAATTCATCACCAACACAACCTCACATTGGCTGATGTATTCGCCATGAAGAAGCCCAATCTCTAAGCACCTTGAACTGCTTCTATGTGTTTGTGTGTTTGAGCACCTGTATGACAGCTGTTGGCACCTCTTTGCTGGTCAAGACAAACTTTTGTTCACTCCTCCCTAGACGGTTTGGCCATTGAAACCGTCTAGGGAGAGGACCCTCTTTTGCAAACTCGCAGCCCATACATCTTTGCAAACACACAAGCTACCTCTCTCTCAATTGTATGTCTGCTCACCTTGCGCTCTTGAATCCACATACTATACCTGTGTCATCGGAATGAAATTCTCCTCATGCTGTACATTACTAGTGTAAGTCTCCTCATACTCCGAGTTCTTTTCTTTGTTATCTTGCACATTTTGATCAATCATGATCCACTTGTACCTCATCCAATGTCTCCTCAACACCTTGATCTTGAAAGATCGAGGGGCAACTTATATAACATACCACACTATGAGATTCGAGCATAATACCCTGTCGCGCGTACCTTCTTTAGACTGTTGTTGGCATTTTGAGCACTATGCTACTTTTGCTAGGAGAGAATCCAATGATGGGTTTATGCTGTAGGTTGTGAGTCCCAGAGATGTTATCCCAGATGTTGCTCGTAATGTTGGTGCTAGAATGTTTCCACTTAGAGCTTTTGTAAAGTTTAAGAGGGTGAGTGCTTTTACAAGGAACTCTGCCTTGCTCACTCTTTCTCTCTAGAAAGACCAGGGAAACCTAAATGAAATGGCAATTAGATCTTAATTTGACCTTAATCAAATAGTTTGATTCTTAATAAAGATGCAAACTACTTTATAGTCAAGTTAAATCACGAAGTATTCCTAGTTCTCCTAAGGAGGCTCTGATACCATTTAAAAATTGCTAAACTAGGGAGGCTCATGGCAAATGATTCTAGACACAATTAAGAGACTAATGAGATGATTAAAGAAACTAATAAGATGTGAGTGCTCACAACCCTTAATCACTTGTTTCTCTCTCTCTCTCTCTCTCTCTCTCTGGGGGTGGATGGTGGGACAATAAGTGGTGGTTTTGAAAATAATGATAAAAGACAAAAGAGTTTAACATCAGGCGCTTGTTCTAGTGGTTGAAAGGGGTGGCTTGTAACCTGAAGGTACGAGGTTCGATCCCTGACTAGACACCCGATAGTTACCTTGCCCTCGTTTTGTAGAGGATATGAGGGGTCCTAATCTGCTCCCTTCTAGTAATCGCCCAAAAAAAAAGGACAAAAGAGTTTCCCTCTTAGAGTCTATGGGTAGCATTCTTCTCTTGGGAAGGTAGAATAATCCATCTATGGGTACCATTCTAAAGCTATTATAATAGACCTCGGCTTGAAATACAAAGAACATTGAGGTACTTCGACATGGAGAGAGACTTATCTCCGACTAGCTTACTATTTTGGAGGCCGTATCCCGACCTATGTCTTGGAGGCCGATGCGGCAATTTGAAAGAGAAGGGTCGGAGCACGCCTGTGTGTTGGAGACAAACTTCGTGCTTTGGGAGAGACAATTTTGGCAGCTGAGAAAACGGCGAGAGGGAGAGGCAGGCAAGCGAGGGCATGTGTTTAACCTTTGAACTTGCATTAACAACGCATCCAAAACACTATATTGTGCATTGCAGCAGTGTGCTCACTGCTCAGCCCCGTTTCTCCTCAGAATCCAACCTCATCACCACATTTCTCATTCTACCGTCCACACTCCAGACTCCAAAGCACCGGCAGAAGGTTTGACTAGGCAGCAGACAGTTGCTGACATTGGAGGCGGCTCAAATGATGTTGGGTTTGAGCCAACGAGCTTTTACGTTAGGGGAAGGGAATCCTGATTGAGAGCCCTTCAGGTCAAGCTAGTTTAGGCGTGAGTTTTCAGGCAGAGAAATGGATGCCATGCAGGCCACTGTTGGGGTCCGCTGCCCTTGTTCTGTCTGCAATTCTTCTTCCTTGGCCGGCTCCAGCGCCTCACGCCCGTCTTGCAGCGGCTACCGAAGCTGTGCTGCTCCTGCCGCAAGAGCTCTGAGAGTTAAGGACAAGAAGGGCCCGGCATCGCCTGCTTACCTCACTGCAAGTGATAATTTTGGCAGGTGGCTCTTTAAAGCTCAGTAGGCAATTTTTTCGCTGCATGTGCATCCCTAGACTGATCTCATGGATCCTCCTGAGATCTCAACATCCTGTGCATTTACTTCAATCGATGTGGTTGTCGGGTCTTGCAGGACGTTGGGAAACTGGAGCTCTTCTGCTTTTATCGAAGCTTTGCATATAGTATGCAAAGAGGGGTGGCTACATGAAGAAATTTGTGCAATGGAGGTGATGGACATAGATGAGCAAGGAACTTGTAATGTCAACGCTATCAATGTGCTTTCCCATCTTTTGCAGGGTTGTATTAAGAGAGAAGACGTGATAGCAGGCCGGAAAATACATGCTCTCATAAAAAGATTTGAGCTTGAGACAATTGCATTCCTGTGTAGCCACCTTATCCGCATGTTTGCAGTGTGTGGCAGCCTGCTGGAAGCAAATAAAGCTTTTAGTAAGGTTTTTTCTCCGAATGTGTTTACATGGAGTGCAATTATTTCAGCAAATGTTAAGCTCAAGGACAATGAGCACGCCATTGAACTTTATCACCAGATGCTATCATCAAGCATAAGTCCGGATGGCCCTGTGTTTGTGGCTGCCCTCAAAGCATGTGCCAGTGCGTCAAGCTTGGCAGAGGGTAAGCAAATCCATGCTCATGCCCGCGAAAGTGGTTTTCAGTCCAACAAATTTGTCGGCACGGCCCTTATTGACATGTATGTCAAGTGTGGAAGCCTTGAGGATGCCCATGAGGTTTTCGATACTTTGCAACAGCGGGATCTGGTTACATGGACATCATTAATTTCAGGTTATGCACAGCATGGGCATGCTGAGAAGGCTCTACACCTCTTCCGACAAATGCAAGGGCATGGCATGGAGCCTAACCAGGTGACTTTTTCTAGTATAGTGAAAGCATGTTCCGGACCAGATTCTCTAGATACAGGAAAGGACATCCATGCCCACATCATTCAAAGTGGTCATGAGTCAAATGAGTTTGTTGTGTCCTCCCTTATTGACATGTATACCAGATGTGGTAGCCTCGAGGATGTGTGCATTCTGTTTTCCAGATTGCAAATACAGAATACAGTCACATGGACAGGTGTGATCGCTGGACATGTCCATCATGGGCAAAGCCACCAGGCACTCGAGCTTTTTCAGCACATGCTACTAGAGGGTACCGCACCAGACCAGGTCACGTTTGTCAGCATCTTGAAAGCATGTTCAGATGCAGTCCATCTGGATCGGGGCAGGTTGATTTATTCTTATGTCATCAAAACTGGCATCAAATCAGATCTGTTTCTGAGCAACTGTCTCATAGACATGTATGCCAAGTGTGGGTGTATTAAAGAGGCACGTTGGGTGTTTGACAGGTTACTAGAGCGGGATATTGTGACATGGAGTTCAATAATAGAAGGTTATGCCCAGCAAGGTGATGGAGAGGAGGCTTTACAGCTCTTCAAGCAACTGCAAGAAGAGGGAAAAGCGTCAAATCAAGCCACATTTGTTAGCGCTTTAAAAGCCTGTTCTAGCATTGCAGCCTTAGAACAAGGCAAGTCACTCCATGTTCTCATAACTGAAGCTGGTCTGTTGTCTGATGCATTTGTCGGGGTTACCCTTATTGACATGTACCTCAAGTGTGGGAGTTTTGACGATGCTTGCAGGGTGTTTCGTGTGATGGCTCAACCCGATGTGGTGGCATGGTCAGCAGTGATTGGAGGATGTGCTCAGTACGGGCATGGTCAAAAGGCTCTCTATCTTTTTGGGCAAATGCAGCAGGAGGGTGTAATGCCAAACCAAGTCACCTTTGTTAACATCTTGAAAGCGTGCTCCAGCATGGCAGCACTCAAGCAGGGATGGCTCATTCATGCTCACATTATTGAGGGTGGCTTTGAATCAGATTTATTCGTTGGCAATGCGCTCATAGACATGTATGGTAGATGTGGAAGTCTTGAGGATGCAGGTTACCTTTTTCACAAGCTAACAAATAGGGATGTGGTTACATGGACGGCGATGAGTGCTGGTTATGCCCGTTCAGGACTGACTCAAGAAGCCCTGCAAGTCTTTGACAAAATGCAGCTTGAGGGAATCAAGCCAACTGATGTGACGTATGTATGCCTACTCTCGGCTTGCAGTCAAGTAGGCCTACTAGATGAAGGTTGTCATCACTTCAAATTGATGATAGAAGAGTATGGTATCCTTCCATCCCTTGATCATTACAATTGCATGGTGGAACTTCTCGGCATTGCAGGATGCCTGAATGAGGCCGAAGATTTACTTCAAACAATGCCCTACCATCTCAATGTTGTGGGATGGAGGTCTCTGCTTGCTCACTGTAGAATTAAAGGTAATGTACAATTAGCTCAGCAATGCTTCGATAATATAGTGGCACTGGACTGCCGAAATGCCACTGGGTATGAGATGATGTCTAACATATGCATGCATAGTAGCATGGAGCATAATATCAATGTAGAAGAGCTGCGGAAGTATGCCAATGCATGGAAAAAGCCTGGAAAGGCTCTCATTGAGATTGATAATAATGTGCATGTGTTTGGAGTCGGTGACATTACTCATCCTCAAAGTAATGACATTCATGCGAAGTTGAAAACATTAAGGCAGCAAATGAAAGATGTGGAACTCATGCAAGGTCCGGGCTTCATGTTAGATGAGTCTGAGGAAGATGCTCTTTGTGGACATTGTGAGAAATTAGCTGTCGCTTTTGGGCTCATCAGCACGCCGCATGGCACAACTGTTCGGGTCATGAAGAACCTTCGAATGTGTAGTCACTGTCACAATGCCAGCAAGATGATCTCGAAGATTGAAGCACGTGAGATCATAATAAGTGACACAAAGTGCATTCATTACTTTAAAGATGGGTTCTGCTCATGTGAGGGTTGAAGGTTCAGGCATTGCTGTCGATATGTAGACCAGTCAATTTTTCCTTACCTGTATTTGGGATCACCATTAGCCTGGCATCAAACTCGGAGAGCGAAACTTGTCACTGGTAAGGAAAAGAGGTGCTGCGTAACATTTTTGAAAGGTGTCCTTGCAGATCTCCATGTTGAGGACTGAGGTTACTGCTTTCTCTCACTCACTAGCTGTACTATCTGAGCCAAAATTGGCTGCTCTGCATCAAGGCTAAGAGCTGCCGCAGAAGAGCTTGAAAGGCTTGCTTTTTCCCATGCTGAGAATCTTGTACATACAGGCGATGAAACACAAGTAGTCCATTGAGGTTTCATACACAGCTCCACAATTTAGGGCAAAAGAATAAAAGCTGTGTAAGCTCTGCTTGGCACATGACCCCAATTTATGCATCTGACACCACAATCTTGAGGCTACTGCTTATATGCTGCATGAACGTGACACAAGTTGGACCCACAAACTGGTGTCTATGGTTTCTTTCCTTATCACTCTAAATCAGCTGCTGCAAGTGAGCTACTATGAACATGCCAATTTGACATCTCAACAAATCCACACATTCTTCTTGGGCTCTATGAGGTGTTGATGAGCCCACATGCAACAGCAAGCAGAATTCTGTGTCTGTCCACATTTATTTGCATTTACCAATAGATGCTATAAAATCTGGTCAATATGTGGCATAGGCCTACTCTCTTCCACTTTCATCACAAACGTCTTTTAACTTCGTGTCCATCAGAGCACCTAGGGGATGATGTCTGGTAGTCTCTGCCACCGGTGTATGAGTCAATCCGCAACTCTTGATCCAACTCTTTCTCATCACCTCGATCCAACTCTTATCTGAGAATGCTGCATGGCCTGCACATTCTTGTTTGTGCCTACGGCAACAATGCAGTAGTTGTGACTTATGCGGGAAGTATTCTTTTAATAGAGTAGAGAAGAGATTGCTTAAAGTGCTTGCTGAAATTTGCAGACAAAAGAGAGAGAGAGAGCACATAGCACACCCAATTGGGTCCCGACTACCCTCTTAAGGTCTCCCACCTGTTTGCCAAGCGTGTTTGCTTATGTACAAGACTGTCTTACTGGCTATCCACTAAACAGTGAACAGAGACAACTTGGGGACTGTTTTGGGCTGAATGGCGTTCAAGAATATATGCTTTTATGTGCGTGTGTGAGAGCATATCTTGATACAGAGTTCTACACCCACTATTGAGCATTGATGACGTTAGTGGCGATGTCGTAGTATCTAGTCCATACTATGCATAATGGAGTTGATTCTTATATAGTCTTGTGAGTTGACTACCATGAGTATATAACATGCACGTTCCATGAGTATATAAAAATCCTTGGATTCATCTAGGTATATAATCCAGGCGTATTAGCGGACATGTAGATTTCACATCGTGAAGTTTTCGACCGAGTTGCGGCGAGTTGATATTGTACTAATTCTTTCTATCAGTGCATTTTTCCTATCAACTACTTCTGATTTACTGTACTAATTCTTTCTATTTGCTACTTCCCTTAGTGCTAGGCTTCATTATGGTTGAGTCTGCCCTGCATCTCTGGAGGTTTGACAGAAACTCAGTGCGAAGGCGTTTGTGTAAATATATATATGCCATTATGTGTGTGTGTGTGTGTGTGTGGAGTGCGTGTGTGAGAGCATATCTTGATACAAACATCTACACCCACTATTGGACACTGATGATGTTAGTGGGGATGTCGTAGTATCTAGTCCATACTATGCATAATGGAGTTGATAGTTATATAGTCTTGTGGGTTGACTACCATGAGTATATAACATGCACGTTCCTAAAAGGTGAATTTAGACATGTTCCTGGATTCATCTAGGTATATAATTCAGTCGTATTAGTGGACATGTAGATTTCACATTGTGAAGTTTTCGTTCGTGGCCAGTTGATATTGGGCTAATTCTTTCTATCTTTAGCGGTGTATTTGTCTTATTAACTACTTATTTATTGTACTAATTCTTTCTATTTGCTACTTTCCTTAGTGCTAGGCTTCATTATGACTGAGTTTGCCTTGCATCTTTGGAGGTTTGACAGAAACTCAGTACGAAGGCCTTTGTGTAAATATATGCTCTCATGTGTGTGTGTGTGTGTGTGTGGAGTGTGTGTGTGAGAGCATATCTTGATATAGAGTTCTACACCCACTATTGGGCACTGATGACGTTAGTGGGGATGTCGTAGTATTTAGTCCATACTATGCATAATGGAGTTGATAGTTATATAGTCTTGTGGGTTGACTACCATGAGTATATAACATGCACGTTCCTTAAAAGGTGAATTTGGGCATGTTCCTGGATTCATCTAGGTATATAATTCAGGCGTGGCGGATATGCAGATTCCACATTGTGAAGTTTTTGTCTGAGTTGCGGCCAGTTGATATTGTGCTAATTCTTTCTATCTTTAGCGGTGCATTTGCTCTATCAACTACTTATTTACAGTACTAATTCTTTCTATTTGCTAGGCTTCATTATGGCTGAGTCTGCCGTGCATCTTTGGAGGTTTGGCATAAACTTAGTACTTAGGCCTTTGTGTGAATATATATGATCTTATGTGTGCGTGTATGTGTGTGTGTGTGTGTGTGTGGAGTGCGTGTGTGAGAGCATATCTTGATACAGAATTCTATACCCACTATTGGGCACTAATGACATTAGTGGGGATGTCGTAGTATCTAGTCCATACTATGCATAATGGAGATAGTTATATAGTCTTGTGGGTTGACTACCATGAGTAAATAACATGCACGTTCCTAAAAGGTGAATTTGGGCATGTTCTTGGATTCATCTAGGTATATAATTCAGCCGTATTAGCGGACATGTAGATTTCACATTGTGAAGTTTTTGTTCGAGTTGCGGCCAGTTCATATTGTGCTAAGTCTTTCTATCTTTAGCACTGTATTTGTCCTATCAACTACTTTTTTACTGTACTAATTCTTTCTATTTGCTACTTTCCTTAGTGCTAGGCTTCATTATGGCTGAGTCTGCCCTGCATCTCTAGAGGTTTGACAGAAACTTAGTACGAAGGCCTTTGTGTGAATATATGCTCATATGTGTGTGTGTGTGTTTGTGTGTGTGTATGTGGAGTGGGTGTGTGAGAGCATATCTTGATACAGAGTTCTACACCCACTATTGGGTACTGATAACGTTAGTGGAGATGTCGTAGTATCTAGTCCATACTATGCATAATGGAGTTGATAGTTATATAGTCTTGTGTGTTGACTACCATGAGTATTTAACATGCACATTCCTAAAGGTGAATTTGGGCATGTTCCTGGATTCATCTAGGTATATAATTCAGCCGTATTAGTGGACATGCAGATTTAACATTGTGAAGTTTTCGTCCAAGTTGCGGCCAATTGATTAAAGAGAATGAGGGGGAGAGGGAGAGCTGCAAATCCTAGCAAGCAAGCACACACACACAAGAGAGCAAGACACAAGAGAGAGATGGATGGCTGAATTTTTTCTATCTTATTCTTCTCTACTCAACCAACATAACGTAAAGATAAGAGTACACACTATATGGGTTAGTACTCAACTACTACAATATACAAGGGTCGGTCCATAATGTGAACCTGACTAAATGAGCTGGCGCTATAACTATGCCAGTCTCTAGTAATCCAAAACGGCTGTCACACAGCCTGTCATCCCACTGGCCGTATATCACTCATAATCTCACTAACCATGCCAGTGGTGTAGATGCGGAAGCTATCACACCCAGGTGGTTTATCAATGTCTGTCGTAGCACTGGTTGAGCTCAATATCTCAACATTGATATTGTGTGCTAATTCTTTCTATCTTTAGCGTACATTTGTCCTATCAAAATTTGCCCTATCAACTACTTATTTACTATAATAATTCTTTCTATTTACTACTTCTCTTAGTGCTAGGCTATATTATGGCTGAGCTTGCCCCGCATCTCTGGAGGTTTGACAGAAACATAGTACGAAGGCCTTTGTGTGAATATATGCTCTTGTGTGTGTGTGTGTGTGTGTGTGTGTGTGTGTGTGGAGTGCTTGTGTGTGAGAGCATATCTTAATACAGAGTTCTACACCCACTATTGAGCAATGATGACGTTAGTGGGGATGTTGTAATATCTACACTATGCATAATGGAGTTGATAGTTATATAATCTTGTGGGTTGACTACAATGAGTATATAACATGCACGTTCCTAAAAGGTGAAGTTGGGCATGTTCGTGGATTCATCTAGGTATATAATTCAGGCGTATAAGCAGACATGCAGATTTCACATTCTGAAGTTTTTATTCGAGTTGCGGCTAGTTGATATTGTGCTAATTATATCTATCTTTATTCGAGTTGCGGCTAGTTGATATTGTGCCAATTATATCTATCTTTATCCGAGTTGCGGCTAGTTGATATTGTGCTAATTATATCTATCTTTAGCGGTGCATTTGCCATATCAACTACTTATTTACTGTACTAATTCTTTCTATTTGCTACTTCTCTTAGTGCTAGGCTTCATTATGGCTGAGTTTGCCCTGCATCTCTGAAGGTTTGACAGAAACTCAGTACGAAGGCCTTTGTGTGAATATTTGCAAGTTATGTGTGTGTGTGGAGTGCGTGTGTGAGAGCATATCTTGATACAATGTTCTACACCCACTATTTGTGAAGTTGTCGTCCGAGTTGCGGCCAGTTGATATTGTGCGAATTCTTTCTATCTTTAGCGGGGCATTTGCCCCATCAACTACTTATTTACTATACTAATTCTTTCTATTTGCTACTTCCATTAGTGCTAGGCTGCATTATGGTTGAGCGTGCCTTGAATCTCTAGAGGTTTGACAGAAACTTAGTACGAAGGCCTTTGTGTGAATATATTCTCTTATGTGCGTGTGTGTGTGGAGTGTGTGTGTGAGAGAATATCTTGATACACAGTTCTACACCCACTATTAGACACTCATGACATTAGTGGGGATGTCGTTATATGTAGTCCTCCATACCCCGCAAAAGATCAAAAGAATTAGCACAATATCAAATGGCCACAGCTCGGATGAAAACTTCACAATGTGAAATCTGCATGTCTACTAATACAGTTGAATTATATACCTAGATGAAACCAGGAACATGTCCAAATTCACCTTCTACGAACGTGCATGTTTTATACTCATGGTATTCAACCCACAAGACCATATAGCTATCAACTTCATTATGCATAGTATAGACTAGATACTACGACATCCCCACTACCGTCATTAGTGCCCAATCGTGGTGTGGGTAAAGAACTCTGTATCAAGATATGCTCTCACACACGCACTCCTCACACACACACACACACACACACACACACACACACACACACACACAAGAGCATATATTCACACAAAGGCCTTCGTACTGAGTTTCCATCAAACCTCCGGAGATGCAGGGCAGACTTAGCCATAATGAAGCCTAGAAGTAAGGGAAGTAGCAAATAGAAAGAATTAGTATAGTAAATAAGTAGTTGATCGAGCAAATGCATCGTGCTAAAGATAGAAAGAATTAGCACACAATATCAATTGGTAGCAACTCGGATGAAAAATTCATAATGTGAGATCTGCATGTTGGTTAATACGGCTAAATTATATACCTAGATGAATATCCAGGAACATGCCCAAATTCACCTTTTAGGAACGTGCATGTTATATACTCATGGTAGTCAACCCGCAAGACTATATAAGTATTAAGTCCATTATGCATAGTGTGGACTAGAACTATGACATCCCCACTAACGTCATGAGTGCCCAATAGTGGGTGTAGAACTCTATAACAAGATATGCTCTCACACACACACCCACACACACCCACACACATAAGAGCATATACTCACACAAAGGCCTTCGTACTGAGTTTATGTCAAACCTCCAGAGATGCAGGGAAAATTCAGCCACCATAAGGAAGCCTAACAATAAGGAAGTAGCAAATAGAAAGAATTAGAACAGTAAATAAGTAGTTGATAGGGCAAATGCATCGTTAAAGATAGAAAGAATTAGCACACAATATCAACTAGCTACAACCGGGAGGAAGAAAACTTCACAATGTGAAATGTGCACATCCACTAATATGGCTGAATTATATACCTAGATGAATCTAGGAACATTCCTAAATTCACCTTTAAAGAACATGCATGTTATATACTAATGGTAATCATCACACAAGACTATATAACTATCGACTCCAGTATGCATAGTATGGACTAGATACTACGACATCCCCACTAACATCATTAGTGCCCAATAGTGGGTGTAGAACTCTGTGTATCAAGATATGCTCGCACACTCCACACACACACACACACACACATAAGAGAATATATTCACACCAAAGGCCTTCATACTGAGTTTCTGTCAAACCTCCAGAGATGCAGGGCAGACTCAGCCATAATGAAGCTGAGAACTAAGGGAAGTAGCAAATAGAAAGAATTAGTATAGTAAATACGTAGTTGATAGGGCAAATGCACCGCTAAAGATAGAAAGAATTAGCACAATATCAATTGCCGTGACTCAGACGAAAACTTCACAATGTGAAATGTGCATGTCTGCTAATACAGCTGAATTATATACCTAGATGAATCCAGGAACGTGCATGTTATATAGTCATGGTAGTCAACGCACAAGACTATATAACTATCAACTCCATTATGCATAGTTTGGACCACATACAACGACATCCCCACTAATGTCATCAGTGTCTAATAGTGTGTGTAGAACTCTGTATCAAGATATTCTCACACACGCACTCCACACACACACACACAAACACACATACACGCACACACACATAAGAGCATATATTCACACAAAGGCCTTCATACTAAGTTTCTATCAAACCTCTAGAGATGCAGGGCAGGCTTAGCCATAATGAAGCCTAGCACTAAGGGAAGTAGCAAATAGAAAGAATTAGTACAGTAAATAAGTAGTTGATAGGGCGAAATGCACCGCTAAAGATAGATAGAATTAGCACAATATCAACTAGCCGCAACTCGGACGAAAACTTCACAATGTGAAATCTGAATGTCCGCTAATATATGACTGAATTATATACCTAGATTAATCCACAAACATGCCCAAATTCACCTTTTAGGAACATGCATGCTATATACTCATGGTAGTCGACCCACAAGACTATATAGCTATCAACTCCATTATGCATAGTATGGACTGTATACTATGACATCCCCACCAACATCATCAGTGCCCAATAGTGGGTGTAGAACTCTGTATCAAGATATACTCTCACACACACTCCACACACACAATTAAGAGCATATATTCACACAAAGGCCTTTGTACTGCGTTTCTATCAAACCTAAAGAGATGCGGGGCAGACTCAACCATAATGAAGCTTAGCACTAAGAGAAGTAGTAAATAGAGAGAATTATTATAATAAATAAGTAGTTGATAGGGCAAATGCACTGCTAAAGATAGAAAGAATTAGCACACAATATCAATGTTGAGATATTGAGTTTAACTAGTGCTACGACGGACATTGATGACCGCCCTGCGTGATAGCTTCCGCATCTACACCATTGGCATGGTGGGTGAGCTTATGAGTGATATGCGGCCAGTGGGATGGCAGGCTGTGTGACACCCATTTTGGATTACTAGAGACTCGCATAGTTATAGCACCAGCTCATTTAGTCGGGTTCACATTATGGACCAACCCTTGTATGTTGTAGTTGAGTACTAACCCATATAGTGTGCTCTTATCTTTACGTGATGTTGGTTGAGTAGAGAAGAAGAAGATAGAGAAAATTCAGCCATCCATCTCTCTATTATGTCTTGCTCTCTTGTGTGTGTTTGTGTTTGCTTGCTAGGGCTTGAAGCTCTCCCTCTCCCCCTCATTTCTCCTTAATCAATTGCCTACAAGTTGGACGAGGACGAAAACGTCAAAATGTTAAATCTGCATGTCCACTAATACGACTGAATTATATACCTAGATGAATCCAGGAACATGCCCAAATTCACCTTTTAGGAACGTGCATGTTATATACTCATGGTAGTCAACCCACAAGACTATATAACTATCAACTCGATTATGCATAGTATGGACTAGATACAATGGCATCCCCACTAACATCATCAATGCCCAATAGTGGCTGTAGAACTCTGTATCAATATATGCTCTCACACACACACTCCACACACACACACACATAATAGCATATATTCACACAAAGGCCTTCGTACTGAGTTTCTGTCAAACCTCCAGAGATGCAGGGCACACTTAGCCATAATGAAGCCTATCACTAAGGGAAGTAACAAATAGAAAGAATTAGTACAATAAATAAGTAGTTGATAGTGATGCATCGCTAAGATAGAAAGAATTAGCACAATATCAACTTGCCGCAACTCGGACGAGAACTTCACAATGTGAAATCTCATGTCCGCTAATACAGCTCAATTATATACCTAGATGAATCTCAAAACATGTCCGAATTCACCTTTTAGGAACATGCATGTTATAAACCCACAAGACTATACGACTATCAACTCCATTATGCATAGTATGGACTAGATACTATGACATCCCCACTAACGTCATCAATGCTGCCCAATCGTAGGTCTCGAACTTTGTATCAAGATATGCTCTCACACACACACTCCACACACACACACACACATAAGAGCATATATTCACACAAAGGCCTTCGTACTGAGTTTCCGTCATACCTCCAGAGATGCATAGCAGACCTAGCCATAATGAAGCCTAGCACTAAGGGAAGTAGAAAATAGAAAGAGAATATACAATAAATAAGTAGTTGTGATAGGGTAAATGCAGCACTGCTAAAGATAAAAAGAATTAGCACAATATCAAATGGCCGCAACTCGGATGAAAACTTCACAATGTGAAATCTGCATGTCCGCTAATACAGTTGAAATATATACCTAGATGAATCTAGGAAGATGCCCAAATTCACTTCTAGGAACGTGCATGTTATATACTCATGATATAGTCAACCCACAAGACTATATAACTATCAACTCTATTATGCATAGTATGGACTAGATACTACAACATCCCCCTACCGTCTCATTAGTGCCCAATAGTGGGTATAGAACTCTGTATCAAGATATGCTCTCACACACGACTATATAACTATCAACTCTATTATGCATAGTATGGACTAGATACTACAACATCCCCCTACCATCTCATTAGTGGGTATAGAACTCTGTATCAAGATATGGACTAGATACTACAACATCTCCCTACCGTCTCATTAGTGCCCAATAGTGGGTATAGAACTCTGTATCAAGATATGCTCTCACACACGCACACATAAGAGCATATATTCACACAAAGGCCTTCCTACTAAGTTTCTGTCAAACCTCCAGAGATGCAGGGTAGGCTCAGCCATAATGAAGCCTAGCACTAAGGGAAGTAGAAAATAGAAAGAATTAGTACAGTAAATAAGTACTTGATAGGGCAAATGCACCGCTCTAAAGATAGAAAGAATTATCACAATATCAATTGGCCGTGACTCGGACGAAAACTTCACAATGTGAAATCTACATGTCCACTAATACAGTTGAATTATACACCTAGATGAATCCAAGAACATGCCCAAATTCACCTTTTAGGAACATGCATGTTATATACTCATGGTAGTCAATGCACAAGACTATATAACTATCAACTCTATCATAACTACTTATTTACTGTACTAATTCTTTCTATTTGCTACTTCCCTTAGTGCTCGGCTTCATTATGGCTGAGTCTGCCGTGCATCTCTAGAGGTTTGATAGAAACTCAGTACAAAGGCCTTTGTGTGAATATATGCTCTAATGTGTGTGTGTGTGGAGTGCGTGTGTGAGAGCATATCTTGATACAAAGTTCGAGACCTACTATTGGGCACTGATGACATTAGTGGGGATGTCATAGTCTCTAGGCCATACTATGCATAATGGAGTTGATAGTCATATAGTCTTGTGGGTTGACTACCATGAGTATATGACATGCACGTTCCTAAAAGGTGAATTTGGGTATGTTCTTGAATTCATCTAGGTATATAATTCAGCCGTATTAGTAGCGGACATGCAGATTTCACATTGTGAAGTTTTCATCCGAGTTGCGGCCAGTTGATATTGTGCTAATTCTTTCTATCTTTAGCGATGCATTTTCCCAATCAACTACTTATTTACTGTACTAATTCTTACTATTTCCTACTTCCCTTAGTGCTAGGCTTCATTATGGCTGAGTCTGCCCTGCATCTCTAGAGGTTTGACAGAAACTCAGTACGAAGGCCTTTGTGTGAATATATGCTCTTATGTGTGTTTGTGTGTGTGTGTGTGTGTGTGTGGAGTGCGTGTGAAAGCATATATTGATATAGAGTTCTACACCTACTATCGAACACTGATGACGTTAGTGGGGATGTCGTAGTATCTAGTCCATACTATGCATAATGAAGTTGATAGTTAGATAGTCTTGTGGGTTGACTACCAAGAGTATATATAAAATGCACGTTCCTAAAAGGTGAATTTGGGAAAATTCTTGGATTCATCTAGGTATATAATTTAGCCATAGAGGACATAATTTGGGAAAATTCTTGGATTCATCTAGGTATATAGTTCAACCATAGAGGACTCCATGTGTTTTGTGCATCTAGCATGTTATGGATCATAATAGATTGGATTTGTGAAGATGGCTTCTTGGGACGAGTTGACATTTCAGTCGGAGGGTTGTTTGCTGGTGACGAGAGAACAAAAAATTGAGAAATCATAATGAGATGGTATGTTGTCATGCAAGGAGAGCACGAGAAAGAGAAGAAATTGGGTGTGTTCCAAAATGTATGTAATGGGTGAGAAAGGCAAATTTATTGCTTCAAACTTTAATGTTGATAGCATTTGACATACGAGAGGAAAAAGTGCAGATTTTACATTGTTAAGTTTTCATTCCAGTTGCGGCCAGTTGATATTGTGCTAATTCTTTCTATCGTTAGCGAGTCATTTGCCCTATCAATTACTTATTTATTGTACAAATTGTTTCTATTTGCTATTTCCCTTGGTTCTAGGCTTCATTATGGTTGAGTCTGCCTTGCATCTCTGGAGGTTTGACAAATACTCATGTGAAAGTGTGTGTGTGTGTGTGTGTGTGTGGAGTGTCTTTGTGAGAGCACATCTTGATACAGAGTTCTACACCCATTGGACACACACTGATGATGTTGGTGGGGATGTCGTGGTACCTAGTCCATACTATGCATAATGGAGTTGACAGTTTTATAGTCTTGTGGGTTGACTACCATGAGTATATAACATGCACGTTCCAAAAAGGTGAATTTGGGTATGTTCTTGGATTCATCTAGGTATATAATTCAACCGTATTAGCGGACATGCGAATTTCACATTGTGAAGTTTTCGTCCGAGTTGTGGTGGCCAGTTGATATTGTGCTAATTCTTTCTATCTTTAGCGGTGCATTTGCCCTATCTATTGTACTAATTCTTTCTATTTGCTACTTTCCTTTAGTGCTAGGCTTTATTATTGCCAAGTCTGCTTGCAACTCAAGAGTTTTGATAGAAACTCAGTAGTACAAAGGCCTTTGTGTGAATATATGCTCTTATGTGTGTGTGTGTGTGTGTGTGCATGTGTGTGTGTGTGTGTGTGTGTGTGTGTGTGTGAGAGTGTGAGAGAGAGAGAGAGAGAGAGAGAGAGAGAGAGAGAGAGAGAGAGAGAGCAAATCTTGATACAGAGTTCTACACCCACTATTGGACACTGATGACGTAGTGGGAATATCGTAGTATTTAGTCCATACTATGCATAATGGAGTTGATAGTTATATAGTCTTGTGGGTTGACTACTATGAGTATATAACATGCATGCTAAAAGGTGAATTTAAATATGTTCCTGGATTCATCTAGGTATATAACTCAGCTGTATTAGCAGACATGCAGATTTCACATTGTGAAGTTTTCATCCGAGTCGCCGCCCGAGGAGTTGATATTGTGCTAATTCTTTCTATCTTTAGTAGTGCATTTGTGTTGAGATATCGAGAGCTCATCTAGTGAGGCGGTGGACACTGATGACCCGCCTGGGGGGGGATAGACCCCACACTTACATCACTGGCATGGTTGGTGAGATCATGGATGATATGCGGCCAGTGGGATGACAGGCTGTGTGACAGCCATTCTAGAGACTGGCATAGTTATAGCGCCAGCTCATTTAGTTGGGTTCCCACTATAGAGAACCCTAGTATGTACTTGGTGGAGTACCTTTTCATATTGTGTGTACTCTATCTTTTGTATATGGTGTGTTGAGTGTTGAGTGAAGAAGAAGAAGATTTTCAGCCTCTCACCTTGTGTGTTCTCTTTTAGGGTTTTGTGAGTGTGTGTGTGTGCTTTTGCGAGAGCTCAAGCTCTCTTCCCCTGTGCATATTTTCATGGTATCAGAGCCTGGTTCATGCTAAGGGCTGAGCTGCAAGCAAGAGAAGCACAGGAAGCGGTATGAGGGTAAGAGCTTCATCTACTCTTCCCTATTTGTGTTGGCGACTACACCCTTGTCCGGAGATCTACGGGAGGCACCGGCAAACGATCTCTGAGATTGAGGAGCTTTCTTCGCGACAATAAAGCTATAGGGCAACTATAAAGTCCTATTAGACAACATTTTTTGGGCCAAAAACGCGATTCGGGGACGTTAGAACCTCCGTTTTTTGGAAAGCAGGCGATTTCGAGCACTGCGGGTAAGTCATCGATTCTCTGCAGAACTCTGTTTTAAGAACTGCAAGAAGATAGATTGGTTGTGCAGACATTGTGTGTACTTCAAGGAGGTCAACAGTTGCCATTGGGTGTATGTATGCACATTGAGGTCACTGGTTGTGACATTTGAGTCTAGTACAGGACCGTTGCAGAAAATACAGCAGTTTGTACAGGACAAAACCAGAGTGCTGTTTCTGGTAAATTTGTGTGTCTGGCAAGATGTCAAATGATGGCATAAACTAGATTGTTGCTGAGAATCTTGATAAGAACAACTTCCATGCTTGGAGGTTCAGGTTGATAAATTTCTTGATATGGGAAAGGGTTACTGGGACAACATAGAAGGTGAGCATGAAGAGGCACCTGAGATATCAGAGATCAATCCGACTACTATTGCAGATGTGAAAGACTTCAAGGATTGGAACCAAGGAGCTAGAAAAGTTATGTATTGGCTCTTTATCAGTATACATGACACCATGATTGGGCACATATAGGATGCCAAGTCCCCCCAAGGAGGCGTGGGACACCTTGGTAAAACTCTATGAAACGAATACCAAGGCACGAAAGATATAGTTGAAGAAGGAACTTCATACTGTGGAGAAAAAGAGTATGTCTGTGAGTGACTATGCATTGAAGATCAAGGGTATTGTGGAATCCCTTGCATCTATTGGTGTTTCAGTAGATGATTATGATAAGGTGGAAGTCTTTCTACGTGGTCTCAGGCCACAATACAAGGCGTTCAAGACGTCTATTCAGACTCGGGAAAACATTCCCAATTTCACAGATTTGGTATCTATGTTGATTATAGAAGAGAAGAGCTTGGTGAAGACCAACATTACACAAAACAAAAACAATTTAGAACAACAGGCCTTCTACACAAGTTCAGGAAGAGGATGAGGTAGAGGAGGCCATGGACGCGGCCAAGGAGGTGGCCGAACAGGTAATTTTAGAATTATGGCCAGCAACAGCAGCAACAACAACAACAACAGTCCTTGAATTCACAACAACAACAATACATAGGTGGAAGAGGCTAATTTAGAGGCAGGGGGAGTCAATGAGGTCGTGAAAATTGGCAAAGGTAGTATAATGATACACGTGGATGCTTTTATTGTGGTAAGCCTGGACATGTGTGTGGAAACAGGGGATGACACTGCTCATCCAATTGCCCATGTTGGAGATGTGCCATTGTCTATGCAGGATGGCAAAGTGAAGTACCTTGTAGATGTACTTCATGTTCCGAACATAACAAAGAATCTGGTTTCAATTGGCCAGATGATTGAGCAGGGTTTGTAGGTTTGGTTTAACCCTGATGGTTGTTATGTTGAAGACTTTAAAGACAAGTGGAGGTTGGTTGCAAAAGGCAATAGAGTGGGCAGAATGTTTACATTGAATGTAAACATGCCTGAAGTGAGTGCTGCAATGTTTGCAAATGGTTTAAGAATTGTTGCAGACACAGACATTTGGCATAAAAGAATTGGACATGTGAATCTAGTGGCTCAGAGATGAGCCTTGATGAGGATCTTGGGATACTAGCTATGAGAACACCTGGTGTAAAGAAGGCTATAGAAGCCATGAATGCAAAGCTGCGAAGATCTGGGAGAGTGAAGAATCCTGTGCAGAGGTTTACCTATGATGGTTATGTGGCACATCACTATGCATACATGGCAAAAGTTGTGCAGGGATACTAGCTATGAGGACACCTGGTGTAAAGAAGGCTATAGAAGCCATGAATGCAAAGCTACGAAGATCTGGGAGAGTGAAGAATCCTGTGCAGAGGTTTACCTATGATGGTTATGTGGCACATCACTATGCATACATGGCAAAAGTTGTGCAGGTTGTAGAGCCCACATGCATTGATGAGGTTGTTGGAAATGTGTGTTGGGAGAAAGCTATGGACGAGGAGATGGATGCACTATATGGAAATGAGACTTGGGATTTAGTGCAATTGCCTAAAGGCAAGAAAGCCATTGGATGCAAGTAAAGTAAAACATAACAGTGATGGAAGCATAAGTAGGTACAAGGCTAAATTGGTAGCCAAAGGATATGCACAGACATATGGCATTGATTATGAGGAAACTTTCAGCCCAGCTGCCAAGATGGCAATAGTGAGAGTTGTGATAGCAGTGGCTGCATCAAAGCAATGGTCTTTACATCAGATGGATGTAAAGAATGCATTCTTGCATGGGGATTTGCAGGAAGAGGTGTATATGTTGTAGCCACTTGGTTATGAGGATGTGAGTCACCCCGAACATGTTTGCAGGTTGAAGAAAGCCTTGTATGGCTTAAAACAAGCACCAAGAGCATGGTCTGACAAGATTTCTGATGAATATCTTGTCACTATTGGCTTTCATGCAGCCAATGCAGATTTCTCGCTGTATGTGAGACACAGTGATAGAGGGGTTGTGCTTGTTGTCATCTATGTAGATGACCTGATCATTACGGGGGACCATGATGCAGAGATCTTTGATGTAAAGATCTTGCTTAGACAGAAGTTTGAGATGAAGGATCTGGGGCCGAGGTGATTAGGTTACCACATGGTATTGGATTACTGCAGAGACAGTATGGCTTGGACATGTTGTCCAAGTATGGTACGACAGGCTGTAAGCCTATCTCAGTGCCATTGGATCAAAATGGCAAGTTGAGTGCAGATTCAGGAGAGATTTTGGAGGATCCTACTATGTATAGGTGCATAGTAGGAAGCTTGATCTACATGACGATCACCAGGCCAGATTTGAGCTATGCTATTGGGCTGGTGAGTCATTTTATGCAGGTTCCTCGGAAGTCGCATTTGGATGCATTGAGATGCATACTGAGGAATGTGAGGTCTACTTTGCATTGTGGACTATTTTTATGAAACTGGGATAGAGATATGTGTACATGGGTACACAGATGCTGAGATTGGGCTGGTAGTATCTCAGATAAAAGATCTACTAGTGGCTTCATGTTTTCTTTGGGGAGTGCTGCTGTGACTTGGAGCAGCAAGAAGCAGCCTACGATTGCTCTATCCAGTGTAGAGGCCGAGTACAGAGGTGCTGCTATGACAGCATGTGAGGTAGCTTGGTTGAGAAAGCTACTTGATTTGGGTCTATCAGTGGTGGATAGACAAGTTGTGATTTTCTGTGACAACATTAGCAGTATACAGTTGGCCAGGAACCCAGTTTTTCATGCTCGCACGAAGTATATAGAGGTCCACTACCATTTTGTCAGAGAGAAGGTTTTGGCAGGAGACATTGACCTTGTTTATGTCAGCACCACACAGGATCAGGTCGCTGACATCTTCACCAAAGCATTGGGTACAGAGAAGCTCCGCACATTCAGGGCTTTGCTTGAGGGGGAGTGTTGAGATATCGAGCTCATCTAGTGAGGCGATGGACACTGATGATGACCCGCCTGGGGGATAGACCCCACACTTAAACCACTGGCATGGTTGGTGAGATCATGGGTGATATGCGGCCAGTGGGATAACAAGCTGTGTGATAGCCATTTTAGAGACTGGCATAGTTATAGTGCAAGCTCATTTAGTTGGGTTCACACTATAGAGAACCCTAGTATGTACTTGGTTGAGTACCTTTTCATATTGTGTGTACTCTTATCTTTTGTATGGTGTGTTGAGTGAAGAAGAAGAAGATTTTCAGCCTCTCACATTGTGTGTTCTCTTTTAGGGTTTTGTGAGTGTGTGTGTGCTTGCAAGAGCTCAAGCTCTCTTCCCCCTGCATCTTTTCAATTTGCCCTATCAACTACTTATTTACTGTACTAATTCTTTCTATTTGCTACTTTCTTTAGTGCTACGCTTCATTATGGCCGAGTTTGCCCTGCATCTCTAGAGGTTTGATATTGTTCATTACGGCATGTTCCTAGATTCATCTAGGTATATAATTCAGCCGTATTAGCGGACATGCAGATTTCATTCAAGTTGCGGGGCCAGTTGATATTGTGCTAATTCTTTCTATCTTTAGTGGTGCATTTGCCCTATCAACTACTTATTTACTATAATAATTCTCTTTATTTACTACTTCTCTTAGTGCTAGGCTTCATTATGGCTAAGTTTGCCCCACATCTATTTAGGTTTGACAGAAACTTAGTATGAAGGCCTTTGTGTGAATATATGCTCTTATGTGTGTGTGTGTGTGTGTGGAGTGTGTGTGTGCGAGCATATCTTGATACAGAGTTCTACACCCACAATTGGGCATTGATGATGTTAGTTGGGATGTCATAGTATCTAGTGCATACCATGCATCTTGTGTGTTGACTACCATTAGTATATAACATGCATGTTCCTAAAAGGTGAATTTAGAAATGTTCATGGACTCATCTACGTATATGATTCAGCTATATTAGCGGACATGCACATTTCACATTGTGAAGTTTTCATCCGAGTTGTCGCCAGTTGATATTGTGTGCTAATTCTTTCTATCTTTACTGATGCATTTGCCCTATCAACTACTTATTTACTGTTCTAATTCTTTCTATTTTCTACTTCCTTATTGCTAGGCTTCATTATGGCTGAATTTGCCTTGCATCTCTAGAGGTTTGACATAAACTCAGTACGAAGGCCTTTGTGTGAATATTTGCTCTTATGCATGTGTGTGTCTGTAGTGCGTGTGTGAGAGCATATCTTGATACATAATTCTACACCCACTATTGGGCACTCATGACATTAGCGGGGGATGTCGTAGTATCTAGGCCACACTTTGTAAAAGGTGAATTTGGGCATGATCCTGGATTCATCCAGGTATATAATTCAGCTGCATTAATATAGTCTTGTGGGTTTACTACCATGAGTATATAACATACACGTTTGTAAAAGGTGAATTTGGGCATGTTCCTGGATTCATCCAGGTATATAATTCAGCCGCATTAATGGACATGCATATCTCACATTATGAATTTTTCGTCCGAGTTGCTGTGCTAGTTGATATTGTGTGCTAATTCTTTCTATTTGAAGCGCGATTCCTTTTTCCCTATCAACTACTTATTTACTATACTAATTCCTTCTATTTGCTACTTCCCTTATTGCTAGGCTTCAGTATGGCTGAGTCTGCCCTGCATCTCTGGAGGTTTGACAGAAACTCAGTACAAAGGCCTTTGTGTGAATATATGCTCTTATGTGTGCGTGTGTGAGAGCATATCTTGATACAGAGTTCTATACCCACTATTGGGCACTAATGAGACGGTAGGGGGATGTTGTAGTATCTAGTCCATACTATGCATAATAGAGTTGATAGTTATATAGTCTTGTGGGTTGACTATACCATGAGTATATAACATGCATGTTCCTAGAAGGTGAATTTGGGCATCTTCCTGGATTCATCTAGGTATATATTTCAATTGTATTAGTGGACATGAAGATTTCACATTGTGATGTTTTCATCTGAGTTGCGGCCATTTGATATTGTGCTAATTCTTTTTATCTTTAGCAGTGCTGCATTTGCCCTATCACAACTACTTATTTATTGTACTATCTCTTTCTATTTTCTACTTCCCTTAGTGCTAGGCTTCATTATGGCTAGGTCTGCTATACGCATTTCTGGAGGTATGACGGAAACTCAGTACGAAGGCCTTTGTGTGAATATATGCTCTTATGTGTGTGTGTGTGTGTGGAGTGCGTGTGTGAGAGCATATCTTGATACAAAGTTCGAGACCTACGATTGGGCAGCATTGATGACGTTAGTGGGGATGTCATAGTATCTAGTCCATACTATGCATAATGGAGTTGATAATCATATAGTCTTGTGGGTTTATAACATGAATGTTCCTAAAAGGTGAATTCGGGCATGTTTCGAGATTCATCTAGGTATATAATTGAGCTGTATTAGCCGACATGCAGATTTCACATTGTGAAGTTCTGGAAAGTTGATATTGTGCTAATTCTTTCTATCTTAGTGATGCATTTGCACTATCAACTACTTATTTACTGTACTAATTCTTTCTATTTGCTACTTCCCTTAGTGGTAGGCTTCATTATGGCTAAGTGTGCCCTGCATCTCTGGAGGTTTGACAGAAACTCAGTACGAAGGCCTTTATGTGAATATATGCTATTATGTGTGTGTGTGTGTGAGAGAGAGAGAGAGAGAGAGAGCATATATTGATACAGAGTTCTACACCTACTATTGGTGGACATTGATGACGTTAGTGGGGATGTAGTAGTATCTAGTCCATACTATGCATAATGGAGTTAATAGTTATATAGTCTTGTGGGTTGACTACCATAAGTATATATAACATGCACATTCCTAAAAGGTAAATTCGGGCATGTTCTATCTTTAGAGCGGTGCATTTGTCCTATCAACTACTTCTTTACTCTACTATTTGTTTCTATTTGCTACTTCCCTTAATCTAGGCTTCATTATGGCTGAGTTTGTGCTGCATATCTGAAGGTTTGACAGAAACTCAGTGTGTATGTGTGTTGAGTGCCTGTGTGAGGGGCATATCTTGATACAGAGTTCTACAGCCACTATTGGGCACTGATGACGTTAGTGGGCTTTCTATTTGCTACTTCCCTTAGTGCTAGGCTTCAATATGGCCAAGTCTTCCTTGCATCTCTGGAGGTTTGATAGAAACTCAGTACGAACGCCTTTGTGTGAATATATGCTCCTATGTGTGTGTGTGTGTGTGTGTGTGTGTGTGTGTGTGTGTGTGTGTGTGTGTTTGTGTGGAGTGTGTGTGTGAGAGGATATGTTGATACAGAGTTCTACACCCACTATTGGGCATTGATGACGTTAGCGGGGATGTCATAGTATCTAGTCCATACTATGCATAATGGATTTGATAGTTATATAGTCTTGTGGGTTGACTACCATGAGTATATAACATGCACGTTCCTAACAGGTGAATTTGGGCATGTTCCTGGATTCATCTAGGTTTATAATTTGGCTGATTTAGCAAACATGCAGATTTCACATTGTGAAGTTTTCATCCGAGTTGCAAGACCAGTTGTTATTGAGTTGATTCTTTCTATCTTTACGGGGCATTTTCCCTATCAACTACTTATTTACTTTACTAAATCTTTCTATTTGCTACTTCCCTTAGTGCTAGGCTTCATTAGGCTGAGTCTGCCTTGCATCTCTGGAGGTTTGACAGAAACTCAGTACGAAGGCCTTTGTGTGAATATATGCTCTTATGTGTGTGTGTGTGTGTGTGTGTGGAGTGCGTGTGTGAGAGCATATCTTTAGACAGAGTTCTACACCCACTATTGGACACTGATGACATTAGTGGGGATGCCGTAGTATCTAGTCCATACTATGCATAATGGAGTTGATAGTTATATAGTCTTGTGGGTTGACTAGCACATTCCTAAAAGGTGAAATTGGGGATGTTGTTGGATTCATATGAGGTATATAATTCAGCCGTATTAGCGGACATGCAGATTTCACATTGTGAAGTTTTCGTTCAAGTTGCGCCAGTTGATATTTGATGCTAATTCTTTCTATCTTTAGCGATGCATTTGCCCTATCAACTACTTATTTATTGTACTAATTCTTTCTATTTGCTACTTCCCTTAGTGCTAGGCTTTATTATGGCTGAGAGTGCCCTGCATCTTTGGAGTAGTGACATAAACTCAGTACGAAGGCCTTTGTGTGAATATATGCTCTTATTTGTGCATGTGTGTGTGCAGTGTGTCAAAGCATATCTTGATACAGAGTTCTACACCCACTATTGGGCCACTGATGATGTTAGTGGAGATTTCGTAGTATGTGGTCTTATACTTTTCATAATGCAGTTGATAGTTATATAGTCGTGGTTGACTAGCATGAGTATATAACATGCATGTTCCTAAAAGGTGAATTTGGGCATGTTCCTAGATTAATCTAGGTATATAATTCAGCCGTATTAGTTGACATGCAGATTTCACATTGTGAAGTTTTTGTCTGAGTTGCGCGGCCAGTTGATATTATGTTAATTCTTTCTATCTTTAGTGATGCATTTTCCCTATCAACTACTTATTTACTGGAGTAATTCTTTCTATTTACTACTTTCCTTAGTGTGCTAGGCTTCATTATTTTTGCGTTTGCCCTGCATCTCTCGAGGTTTGACAAAAACTCAATACGAAGGCCTTTGTGTGAATATATGCTCTTACGTGTGTGTGTGTGTGTGTGTGTGGAGTGCGTGTGAGAGCATATCTTGATAGAGAGTTCTACACCTACGATTGGAAACTGATGACATTAGTGGGGTGTTGTAGTATCTAGTCCATACTATGCATAATGGAGTTGATAGTTATATAGTCTTGTGGGTTGACTGCCATGAGTATATACCATGCACGTTCGTAATAAAAGGTGAATTTGGGCATGTTCTTGGATTCATCTAGGTATATAATTCAGTTGTATTATAGGACATTCAGATTTCATATTGTGAAGTTTTCGTTTGAGTTGCGACCAGTTGAAATTGAGCTAATTCTTTCTACCTTTAGGCAGTGCATTTGCTATATCAACTACTTATTTACTGTACTAATTATTTCTATTTTCTACTTCCCGTAGTCTTGGGCCTCATTGTGGCTGAGTGTGCCTTGCATCTCTAGAGGCCTTTGTGTGAATATATGCTCTTATGTTTGTGTGTGTGTGTGTGTGTGTGGAGTGCGTGTGTGAGACCATATCTTGATACAAAGTTCTACACCCACTATTGAGCACTGATGATGTTAGTGGGGATGTCGTAGTATCTAGTCCATACTATGCATAATGGAGTTGATAGTTATATAGTCTTGTGGGTTGACTACCATGAGTATATAACATGCATGTTCCTAGGAGGTGAATTTGGCCATGTTCCTAGATTCATCTAGGTATATAAATCAGCTGTACTAGCAGATATGCAGATTTCAAATTGTGAAGTTTTTGTCCGAGTTGCGACGATTTGAAATTGTGCTAATTCTTTCAAGTACTTATTTACTGTACTAATTCTTTCTAATTGTTAATTCCCTTAGTCCTAGGCTTCATTATGGGTGAGTCTTTCCTGCATCTCTAGATGCTTGGTAGAAACTTAGGACGAAGGCCTTTGTGTGAATATATGCTCTTATGTGTGTGTGTGTGTGTGTGGAGTGCGTGTGTGTGAGAGCATATCTTGAGTTCTACACCCACTATTGGGCACTGATGATGTTAGTGAGGATGTCATAGTATCTAGTCCATACTATGCATAATGGAGTTGATAGTTATATAGTCTTATGGGTTGTCTACCATATGAGTATAGAACATGATGTTCGTAGAAGGTGAATTTGGGCATGTTCTTGGATTCATCTAGGTATATAAATCACTGATATTAGCGGATATGCAGATTTCACATTGTGCAGTTTGCATCCAAGTTACGGCCAGTTGATATTGTGCTAATTCTTTCTATCTGTAGTAGCGGTGCATATGTGCTATCAACTACTTATTTACTATACTAATTCTTTCTATTTGCTACTTCCCTTAGTGCTAGTCTTCATAATTGCCGAGTCTACCCTGCATGTCTAGAGGTTTGATAGAAACTCAGTACAAAGGCTTTTGTATGAATATATGCTCTTGTGTGTGTGTGTGTGTGGAGTGCGTGTGCGAGAGCATATCTTGATACACAGAGTTCTACACCCACTATTGTGTGTGTGTGTGTGTGTGGAGTGCGTGTGTGGAGTGTGTGTGTGTGTGTGGAGTGCGTGTGCAAGAGCATATCTTGATACACAGAGTTCTACACCCACTATTGGGCACTAATGACATTAGTGGGAATATCATAGTATCTAGTTTATACTATGCATAATGGAGTTGATAGTTATGTAGTTTTGTGGGATGACTACAGATGCTTAAAGGAATTATTTTTATTTCAAAAGTGTTATTTTCATTAATATTGATTTTTATGCATAGAAAGATGCATAAAGGATTTATTTTTATTTCAAAATTGTTATTCTCATTAAATTTAATTTTTATGCTTAGAAAGATGTATAAAGGATTTACTTTTATTACAAAAGTTTTATTCTCATTAAATTTGATTTTTATGCATAGAAAGATGAATAAAGGATTTTTTTATTTCAAAAGTGTTATTCTCATTAAATTTGATTTTTATGCATAAAAAGATGCGTAAAGGATCTTCTTTTATTACAAAAGTGATATTTCATTAAATTTGATTTTTATACATAGAAAGATACATAAAGGAAAATTTTTTATTATAAAAGCGTTATTCTTATAAAAAATAATTTTTATTCATAAAAGGATGCATAAAGAAATTTTGTTTATTTTAAAAGTGCTATTCTCATTAAATTTGATTTTATGCATAAATAGATGCATAAAAGGATTTTTTATAAAAGTGTTATTCCCACTGAAGTTGATTTTTATGCATAAATAGATGCATAAAGAATTTTTATATCAAAATTAGAATTCTCTTAAATTCTATGAGTATTTGATAAATGAATAATTAAATACTCTAAGAGAGAAATTTCTATCGTTTTATATTCACACGGATTGTAAAAAGAGAATTCAAGAAATCTATCGAGATCAAAATATTCAGATAAATGATTAATCTATTCCTCATTGGAATTTGTAACTCATTTAGAAATCAGTTATGTGAATATTCAAAGAAAGAAATTTAGTAAAATAGTAACTGAATTATCAAACCTTTTCGAGAAAGATAGTTCAGGGAAAATCTTATCCGACTCGAACCTTGACTCAGACTATGACCAAGTCCAAACTCTTTCGTCAAATTCGAGGAAAGAAGGGGTGACTAGCTTAGAAAAATATACTCAAAGCTCCCGCCAAATCTGAAACTAAGTTTGAGACCCTTCGAATTGATATGTGGATCAAGGTTATAGAATTCGAGAAATTCTGGTATGAAATTCAGAATTCCGATCAAGAAGTTTTGGGGATACTGATTCACGAAATACTTCTTGTATTCAAAAGAAAATCAAACTGAAAACTTGCATAGAAATGAGACGTGATGTGAATAGATGTGATGAAATGCGATGTGAATGTGTATGTGAAGAATGGATGTGGATGTGCATGTGAATGGATGGATGTGAATGTGTTTGTGAAGAATGGATGTGAATGTGTATGTGAAGAATGGATGTGGATGTGCATGTGAATGGATGGATGTGAATGTGTATGTGAAGAATGGATGTGAATGTGAATGTGTATGTGAAGAATGGATGTGGATGTGTATGTGAAAGAATGGATGTGGATGTATGTGAAAAAATAGATGTGGATGTATATGTGAAAGAATGTGATGTGACATGAATATATGTGGATGTGAATTGGTAAATATGAATGTATGGATAGATGTGAGTAGTCATACATGTAAACGATTGGGATAGATGTGAATGGATGATATGTGATGTGAATGGATGTGATGTGATGTGGGATAGATGTGAATGGATGATATGTGATGTGAATGAATATGATGTGATGAGATGTGGATATGAGTAGATGCGAGTGGATGAGATCTGATGCGGATAAGTGAGGAAAGATGTGATGAGATGAAAAATGATGTGATGAGAATAGGAATACATATGAAATAAATGAGGATTGATGTGGAATAATGTGGAAAGATGAGAGTTCGTTATAGAAACTGTATTTATGACCTGTTTTTAAATGATTGTTTTATGTCAAAAATGCTGGGAAAGCATTTTGACCGTCTAGTGAATGAGTTTGTGAGACCTATCTGAGAAAGTTGCAATAGCTGACGGAGAGTCAACGGAGGACGTCTTGCGTAGCAAGGTCGGCTGAGATCTTGACCAGCCTCGGTTCGATTTAAATGGCGAGCTTCCGGTACGGTGGATGAGGGACTAAGGAAGCGGCCGAAGATACCCACACGTACATCCTGGAAGATATTAGAACAAGAAGTAAGAGTTGTTTTCTAAATTCGGGCATAGATCTTGTTGATTGACCTTGCTGGTCCTCAACGGATGAGTCCATGGCTCTTTTATATGGATCTGTTGGTTGATCTTGCTGATCTTCAACGGAGATTCCATTTGATTTTTATAAGTGAATATATTGCTGGGTTCTATGAGCTAGGAACTATCAAAAAGGCCCTTGAGTGGATAGGTGGTGAGCGTTCTGGTTGCCATAGGTACACCGATGAAGGAAACACTGGCCAATTAGGATTCAATCGGATAATTTTGGAGGATTACGATCAGTAATAGTTTGCATGAATATCCAGCTAGGGGGCATGGGAACTCTTTTCCGTGGTACTCGAGACAAAACCTAACCAAATTCTTAAATGGATCCCATCACTACAGCGGTTGGCTAACCCACGAGACTGGATGGGGTTAGACTGGACTGATGGATCCCTAAAATGAGACTCAATTCTGTTATAGTATGATAGATGAAGTAAATCCTAGATAAAAATTATTCTATAGAAAAGAATCAACGGTTGTGCCTCTCAATGAGGAAAAAAGCGTTGGTCTCTATAATCCAAGTGCAAGTCTTTTCCTTGATCTGACTATGATACTTACGTGTTCTGTCAGATCACTTTAGTTAGTTAAGGCTTTTGACTACGTTAGAGTAAAAACATCTTGGAGGAATCACCCGTGCTTTCCCGGCGAGGGAAGTTTTTTCGGGTCCAGTTTTGGAAGAACCGAGGGATTAGTCTCTTGTTCGGATATTCGTGGGCGAGGCCCCGAGTGAAGAACTTTCTTTTCCACAAAATTTTGGAAAATTTTGCCATAACCTCCTTTGTATGGCTGACCATTTCTCATTTTTATCATTCTATTTTTAACTTAGATTAACCCAAATTAGATTCATAGAACTCTAATCTACACAATTTTCTAAATTCAAGAGAGTAAACAATAAGAAGAGTTTAATTAATCCCTTAGTTAATCTTTCTAGGATTAAGAAGGGATGGAATGCAAAGAAGAGAAGGGGGTGGCCTTTTCCTCAAAGGCATAGCATTTGAATTTAATTCAATCAACTGTAAAACATGAAAATCAAGAAAACCATAGATTAAAAAAATTAAGCAAGTAAGAAAATTAACTTACATAGAGCTTGTAAGCTCTCCTTTTGCTTGAGGGATTGAGGATTCTACTCTTGTTTTTGAAGCAAGAGTGGCCACCAATTCACTTTGGAGAGGACTAGGCCAAAAACAATTGAATTATTAAAAAATTAAAAAATTTAATGTAAATGGCTCAGGAGGACAAGAGCAGAGTAATAGTACATAAACACCATTAAGCTTTTACAAAGGGAGAGACTTCTATTTATAGGAAAAAGTGAGCCTCTAACCAAGCAAACTGATTCTAAAATTTTCTAGATTGGTCAATTTTTGACCATTTTTGGATCAATTCAGCTTACTTTTTGGATCTAGTTTTGAAATAGGAGAGAGGAGAGATGAAATATCTCATTTTACTGATTTAAAATTGGGGGTAATGATGAGAAAAAAGGCACCTCCTTCATGAGGGGAGATCTCCACTCTGAGGTGTCAAAATTCAATTTTTTAATTGTTTTCTTTGGTCCTTAGTCCACTCTTCATCTTATGTGAGCATTTACTCTTTTTTTTTTTGGGGGAGGTTTCTTTTATTATTCAATTTATCTCCTCCCTACATTTGGATTAATCTTATTGGTCCATAGGAACCTTAATTGGACCATAATCCAAAAATTTCTTAAAATCTGGACTCTTAGGCTAAGGTCCTTTATACCTATTTTCAATTAATTCCAATTGCACATTGGAAAGTTCTTTTTGAATTTCTATTTCATGGGAAACCATTTTAGACACTAGGAGGATTTTTATATCCAAAATGTCTCAATTTTAAATTATCTCTCTCTAGACATTTTCTCTCTCTCCAGGCCAAAACAGGGTAAAATAGGATCTTTCTTTTATTTCAAAGAGGGGAATAATTATAAGATCAGAAGGGGAGGTTCTTACACCTGCACACCTCAAAAGCTGAAGAGAGGAATATTACACCAATAGTGGGTGTAGAACTCTATATGAAGATATGCTCTCACACACGCACTCCACACACACACACACACACACACACACACACAAGAGAATATATTCACACAAAGGCCTTCGTCCTAAGTTTCTATCAAACATCTAGAGATGCAAGGCAGACTCACCCATGATGAAGCCTAGGACTAAGGGAATTAACAATTAGAAAGAATTAGTACAGTAAATAAGTACTTGAAAGAATTAGCACAATTTCAACTCGCCGCAACTCGGACAAAAACTTCACAATTTGAAATCTGCATATCCGTTAATATGGCTGATTTATATACCTAGATGAATCTAGGAACATGGCCAAATTCACCTCCTAGGAACGTGCATGTTATATGCTCATGGTAGTCAACCCACAAGACTATATAACTATTAACTCCATTATGCATAGTATGGACTAGATACTACAACATCCCCACTAACATCATCAGTGCTCAATAGTGTGTGAGATCCCTGTTCCCACCGAGCAACAGTTTCGGGGTACTAGCAGCAGCGGAAGTAGCACTTCTTGTGCGGGACAAGGGTCCCACATTCGGGGCCTCGCCCACACGGATATCCGGACAAAAGACTAATCCGTCGGTTTTTCCAAAACCGAAACCGAAAAAACTTCCCTTATCCGGAAAGCACGGGCGATTCCTCCAGGAAAACTTTTTACTCTAACGTAGTCAAGACCATTAGTGATCAATCTGATCCAACTACACCTATAAAGATACTTGGTCAGATCAAGGAAGAAACTTGCACTTGGATCATTGGGATCAACGCTTTTTTCCCCATCAAGAGGCACAACCGTTGATTCCTATCCATAGAATAACTACTATCCGGGATTTATTTCATCTATCATAATAACAGAATTTTTGAGTCTCGATTTACGGATCCATCAGTCCAGCCTAACCCCATCCGATCCCATGGGTTAGCCAACCGCCCAACCACTATAGTGATGGGATCCAATTAGGAATTTGGTTAGGTTTTGTCCCAGGTACCAAGGAAAAGAGTTCCCAGGCCCCCTAGCCAGATATTCATGCAAAAAATTACCTTTTTCACAGATTTAATCAGTTTTAAAACAATCCTTTAATGAAACCATAGTATCACTGATCACAATCTTCCAAATTATCCGGTTGATTCTTAATTTCCCATCATTCCTTCATCAGAGTATCTATGGCATCATTGGCAACTAGAACGCTCACCACCTGTCCACTCAAGGGCCTTTTCAATAGTTCCTAGCCCATAATACTCGGCAATATAATCACTTATAAAAATCCAGATGGACTCTCGTTGAAGATGAGCAAGATCAACCAACAGATCCATATAAAGAGCCATGGACTCATCCATTGAAGACCAGCAAGGTCAATCAACCAGATCCATGCCCGGTTTCACAAAACAACTCTTACTCCTTGTTCCATTATCTTCCTCGACGCACGCGTGGGTATCCTAGGTGACCCAGAGCCCGAGCACCATATGGTCAGCACCCTCTAGGATCCTTCGCAGGTGACCTAGCGCTTCACTCATAGGCCGCTTCCTTGGTCCCTCATCCACCGTACCGGAAGCTCACCATTTTAATCGAGGCTGGTCAAGACCTCGGCCGACCTTGCTACGCGAGACATCCACCATTGACTCTCCGTCAGCAGTTGCAACTTTATCAGTTAGGTCTCCACGACCTTAATCACAAGACGTCAAAATGCTTCCCCAGCATTCTTGACATAAAACAGCCATTTACAAACAGTATTTACAAACAGTTTACAAATACAGTTTCTATATAAACTCTCATTTTTTCACATTATCCCTCATCAATCCACATTACTTATTCCACATTCCGTTTATATGTGTACTCATCCCATCACATCATTTTCCATCTCATCACTTTAGATTCCTTCACATCACATATCATATATTCACATCCATACATATATCCACATCCACATCCACATTCACATCCATACATCCACATCTACATCCATGCATCTATTTTCACGTCCACATCTACATGCACATTCACATCCATACATCCACATCTATATGCGTACATTCACATCTACATGCATACATCCACATTCATACATCTACATCTACATGTATACATCCACATCTCCATGTATACATCCACATCCACATTCACATTCACATCCATACATCTACATCTACATGTATACATCCACCTCCACATTCACATCCACATCTATACATCTATATCTACATGCATACATCCACCTCCACATTCACATCCACATCTATACATCTACATCTACATGCATACATCCACATCTCCATGCATACATCCACATCCACATTCACATTCACATTCATACATCTACATCTACATGCATACATCCACATCTACATCCATGCATCTAAAAGCATACATCCACATCTACATCCATGCATCTACATCCACATCCTCATTCACATCCATACATCCACATTCACATTCACATCTACATGCATACATCCACCTCCACACTCACATCCAGAATCTCACCCTATCACAACCCATATACATCTTATCCCATCACATACATTTCTTACCTCATCCCATACACATCCTATCACTTCTTAACTCATCTTATCACATCCTAACTCATCTCATATGCATCTTATCACATCTTATCACTTCCCATATCTTCTATGCATACCTTTATGCATGAAATTCAATTATGCTAAAAGTAACACTTTTATAATAAAATATTCATCTCTTATGCATACCTCTATGCATGAAATTCAAATATGCTAAAAGTAACTCTTTTATAATAAAATATTCATCTCTTATGCATACCTCTATGCATGAAATTCAATTATGCTAAAAGTAACTCTTTTATAATAAAATATTCATCTCTTATGCATACCTCTATGCATGAAATTCAATTATGCTAAAAGTAACTCTTTTATAATAAAATATTCATCTCTTATGCATACCTCTATGCATGAAATTCAAATATGCTAAAAGTAACTCTTTTATAATAAAATATTCATCTCTTATGCATACCTCTATGCATGAAATTCAATTATGATAAAAGTCACACTTTTATAATAAAATAATCATCTTTTATGCATACCTCTATGCATGAATTTCAAATATGATAAAAGTAATACTTTTATATTAAAATAATAATCTTTTATGCATACCTCTATGCATGAAATCTAATTATGATAAAAGTCACACTTTTATGTTAAAATAATAATCTTTTATGCATACCTCTATGCATGAAAATCAATTATGCATAATATAAAAATCAATTTCTCTAGGCTTACAAACAATGAATATCTTTCAATTAATCTAGGATGATAATTCCTAGAATATGGTAGGAAGTCCTCTTTTCATGATTTGAATGAAATTATTTTATGCGTAATTTTTATAAAAATTTTGCCATAGCTCCGTTGCTATGACTGATAAATCTCAATTTTTCTAAGGGATAAAGCTTATCATTAAGGAAATAATTAGAATGATCCCTAATTGGATCATTAATCCATAATGGATTGAATCATCAATATTCATGAAATACATAAACTAAAAGCATAGAAAAAAGCCATTAATTTGACCTCAAGTATAGATTAAACTTGGATTAAGGAAAAACTTTATGAAAAGCTTCATTTGGATTGAGAATGGGTCATGAGTATGACCATTTCTTGAGTGAGAGAGAGAAATTACATAAAAACCATTTAAATTCAACATAAATGGAAATTTATGTAACTCTTAACTATCATTAATCAATTAACTTCAATAGCATTCATCAAATTATGTAACTCTTCACTACCATTCATCAATTAACTTCAATAGCATTCAAAAACCATTCCAATTAAGCTTCTCAAGCTTGAGAGAGGGGTTGAGAAGAGAGAAACATTGAGAAATTATAGAAAAGATCAAAATTCACCACACTTATCTTACAAATTGCTTGATTCTTTGTTCACGGTAGAGGCCCCCAACCAATCAATTGGTTTAGTATGTTGATGGAGCCACCAATGGAGATTGAAGAAAGAGGGAAGCTCCAATTTCTTACAAATTGGAGAGAATTTTAGAGAATAGTAAATATTAGCATTATTTAAGCATAGTTCTAGAATAGTAAAATTCTCCTCCTTTTTTTTCAAAGGATTCATGTTCTATTTATAGGAGAGGGATGCTCTAACCAAAGCTAACTGATTTCTAGAATTTTCCAATTTCAGTTTGGTTGAATTTGGACTAGATTTGGACCTAGTTTGGTTCCTTTTTGATTCGGTTTGGTTTCTTTTTAATTTGGTTTGGTTCAAGAGAGAGGAGAGATAAAAATATCACATTATTTTTGAGTTTAAAACTCTTTCAAGCATGTGAATTATGCACCTCCTTTAATGGACTCCCCTTCCTTACATATGTGTCAAAATGAAATCATTATACCCAAAATATCTCATATTTTTAATATTGCTCATAGTTTTTTACTAAAAAACCTTGTACATTTTCAACTCTTCATCTTATGTGAGCATTTACTCATTTTTGGATACCCAAAATATCTCATATTTTTAATATTGCTCATAGTTTTTTACTAATAAACCTTGTACATTTTCAACTCTTCATCTTATGTGAGCATTTACTCATTTTTGGATACCCAAAATATCTCATATTTTTGATATTACTCATAGTTTCTTACTAATAAACCTTGTACATAGTCAACTCTTCATCTTATGTGAGCATTTACTCATTTTTGGGTATCTTCTTTTACAAAATTGGATTTATCTCCTCCCTACACATGGATTGATGCAATTGGCCCATAGGAACCTTAATTGGACCATAATCCAAAAATTTCTGAAAATCTAGACCCTCAGGCTAAGGTCCTTTATACCCATTTCCAATTAATTCCAATTGCACATTGGAAAGTTCTTTTTGAATTTCTGTTTCAAGAGAACTTATTTTAATAAGATGAGATAATTTTCTATCCAAAAATATTAAAATCTGAATATTGTCTCTCTAGAATATTTTCTCTCTCTATGTCAAAACAGGCAGAGACGAGATCTCTTATAATTCTAAAGAGGGAATTGATTACACGGAAAGATGCTGGATATCTTGAGAGGCTGGGGAGGAATCTTACATAGTGGGTGTAGAACTTTGTATCAAGATATGCTCTCACATGCACTCCACACACACAGACAGACACACACGTAAGAGAATATATTCACATAAAGGCCTCTGTATTGAGTTTTTGTTAAACCTCGAGAGATGCAGGACAAATGCAAAAATAATGAAAGAATTAGTACAGTAAATAAGTAGTTGATATGGCAAATGCACCACTGAAGAAAGAAAGAATTAGCACAATATCAACTGGCCGCAACTCGGATGAAAACTTCACAATGTGAAATCTGCATGTCCGCTAATACGGGTGAATTATATACCTAGATGAATCCACGAACATCCCAAAATTCACCTTTTAGGAATGTGCATGTTATAAACTCATGGTAGTCAACCCACAAGACTATATAATTATCAACTCCATTATGCACAGTATAAAATAGATATTACGACATCCCCACTAACGTCATCAGTGCCCAATAGTGGGTGTAGAACTATGTATCAAGATATGTTCTCACACATGCACTCCACACACACACACACACACACACACACACACAAAAGCATATATTCACACAAAGGCCTTTGTAGTACTGAGTTTCTGTCAAACCTCCAAAGATGCAGGGCAGACTTAGCCATAATGAAGCCCAGCACTAAGGGAAGTAGCAAATAGAAAGAATTAGTATAGTAAATAAGTAGTTGATAGGGCAAATGCACCACTAAAGATAGAAAGAATTAGCACAATATCAACTGGCCGCAACTCGGAAGAAAACTTCACAATGTGAAATCTACATGTCCTCTAATACGACTGAATTATATACCTAGATGAATCCAGGAGCATGCCCAAATTCACCTTTTAGGAACGTGCATGTTATATACTCGATGGTAGTTAGCCCACAAGATTATATAACTATCAACTCCATTATGCATAGTATGGAGGAGATACTACGACATTTCCACTAACCTCATCAGTGCCCAATAGTGGGTGTAGACCTCTGTATCAAAATATGCTCTCACACACACACTCCACACACACACACACACACACACACACACACACACACACACACACACACAAGAGCATATATACATACAAAGGCCTTCGTATAGGGAGTTTTTGTCAAACTTCCAGAGATGCAAGGCATACTCAGCCATAATGAAGCCTAGCATTAAGGGAAGTAGCAAGTAGAAAGAATTAGTACAGTAAATAAGTAGTTGATAGGGCAAATGCACCGCTAAAGATAGAAAGAATTAGCACAAGATCAACTCAAATTAAAACTTCCCAATGTGAAATCTATATGTTCGCTAATATGGCTGAATTTTTTATCTAAATGAATCCAAGAACATGCCCAAATTCACTTGTTACGAATGTGCATGCTATATACTCATGGTAGTCAACCCACAAGACTATATAATTATCAACTCCATTATGCATAGTATGGACTAGATACGACATCCCCACTAATGTCATCAATGCCCAATAATGGGTGTAGAACTCTGTATCAAAATATGCTCTCACACGCACTCCACACACACACACACACATAAAAGCATGTATTCAAACAAAGGCCTTCCTACTCACATTCTGTCAAACCTCTAGAGATGCAGGGCAGACTCAGCCCCATAATGAAGCCTAGTGATGAAAAACAGGTAGAGGGAGAGGAGACACACACATAGGAGCAAACCCTAATGTATGTTGCAAACCCTAACCACCATAGAGGGAAGCCATCTCCCTTCTGACACAATGCATAAAGCCATAATCCATAATACACAACACACACTATGTGTTGTGTCCACACACAGCTAACCCTAGCTAATGTCCACACACAATGACCAGCTAGACGCGGTCATTTATGTCTCACACATGCTGCTACCTAACATGCCAGCACATAATGCAACTGGGGTACAAGCTGACATCGAGCTTGAATCTCAACAGCCCCTCTCAAGCTCATGATGTACTGCCATAGATGAAGATGTATATGAGCTTGGGCTATCAAAGCTCTCAACACTCCCCCTCAAGCTCATCCCACGTACTCCCAACATAGTACGAAAGTACTCAAACTTCTCCCTGCTAAGTGGCTTTGTAAAGATGTCGGCCACCTGCTCTTCAGTCTTCACATATTGCAGATCCACTATACCATCCAACACTTTCTCTCTAAGAAAGTGATAGTGGACCTCTACGTGTTTGGTCCGTGCATGAAAAACTGGATTCTTGGCCAACTGTATGCTGCTCATGTTGTCACAATGAATGACAACCTTGCCATCAATAGGCTCACCCAAATCAGCCAAGAGATTCTTTAACCATACTCCTTCACATGTAGCAATGGCTGCACCCCTGTATTCAGTCTCTGTACTAGATAAAGCAATAGTAGGTTGCTTCTTGCGACTCCAACAAACCACGGCACTTCCAAGTGTAAAGGTATAACCACTAGTAGACCTCCTATCATACGAGCTACTTGCCCAATCTGCGTCTGTGTAGCCATGTATATCCAAGCCTTTACCATGCTCATGAAGATTACCATAATGTGCAGTGGTCTTTACATATCGCATAATGCGTCTCAGTGCATCCAAATGAGGTTTTCTGGGGCTCTGCATAAATTGGCTTACTAGCCCCACAACATAACTGAGATCCGAGAGTGTTATAGTCATGTAAATAAGGCTTCCAACCATCTTTCTGTACATAGATGGATCATCCAACTCTTCACCAAAATCAGCCCGCAACTTCACATTCTGCTCCAAAGGTGTACTCATTGGCTCTTACACCCTGTCATCCCATATTTTGCCAACATATCCAATGCATATTGGCATTGCACTAACCGTGTACCTGCATGGTCTTTGATCACTTCAATTCCAAGAAAATATCTCAATTCACCCAAGTCTTTCATGTCAAACTGCCCACTCAATGCCTTCTTGACATGCATAACATCTGTAGCATGATCTCCTGTGACAATCAAGTCATCCACATAGATGACAAGTAAGACAATCCCATGATCTGTTTTCTTCACATAGAGTGAAGAATCTGCTGTAAAAACCTGAAATCCAAGGGAGATAAGATATATGCTCATCTTATCACTCCAAGCACGAGGTGCTTGCTTCAAACCATATAATGCTTTCTTTACTCTGCATACATGAGTGCGATACCTTGGGTGTACATATCCTTCTGGCTGTGCCATATAAACTTCCTCTTGTAGATCACCATTTAGAAATGCATTTTTCACATCCATTTGATGCATTTCCCAACCATTTGCTGCAGCCATAACAATGATTGCTCTCACTATTCCCATCTTTTCCACTGGACTATATGTTTCATCATAGTCCAAGCCTTGGGTTTGTGCATAACCCTTAGCTACCAATCTTGCTTTATGGCATTCAATGGAACCATCTGACTTGCATTTTACTTTGTAAACCCATTTGCAACCAATGACATTTTTGTCTTGTGGTAATGCAACCAAATCCCATGATTCATTTTATGAACCAATGCGTCCATGTCAACATCCATTGCCTTCTCCCACACATGCTTTCCAATAGCTTTTGTATAGCATGTAGGTTCCACATGCTTCACCAAAGAAGTCATATATGCGTAATGCATAGCGAAATCACGATATGTCAACCTATCAATTGGATACATGACCCTTTGAGATCTCCGCAATGCATGTGGATCACTCTGAACACCTGTCACTCTAGCATGTGGAGGCACATATCTATTCCACCTTGCACAAGGTGTGCGTAAAACAGGTATGCAAGTTCCTCATCCAAACTCTCTGAACTTGACGACTCATAACCTGTAATTCCAATTCCTTCGACTTTCTTTTTCCCTTTATCCACAGAACTACTCCCATTGCTCACACCCTCATGTTTCAAGCATCCTGACCATGGACGTTATAGTGCTACTCTCAGACTTTGCTGGCCCAGACATAGAAATAGAACTTGCTTGTGGAAAGTTCACAACCCTGGTAAGGAGAAGGGGGGAGGAGGTGCCTATTTCACACATGTGCTGGAGTTTTTAATTAAATAAAATTGTGATATTTTTATATCTCCTCTCTCCTAGATCAAACCAAATCAAAACACCTAGAAAATTCTAGAACCTAGTTGGACTTGGTTAGAGGCCTCCCTCACCTATAAATAGATTCTTAGTCTTTTGTAAAAAAATATGTGAACTATACCATGCCAATATTATACTAAAATAATGATATTTTTTATTATCCCTTAAAAATCCTCTACTTTGGAGAGAGTGGAGCCTCTCTCTCTCTTCAACCATCCTTGGAGCTTTCCTTTCAACACACAAACCAATTTATTGGTTGGAGGCTTCTTCTATGATAGAGAAGCAAGCAAAAACAAGAGGTAAAGTGTAATTTTATGGTTTTTCTCTACTATTCTCAATGTTTTTCACTTCTCAACCCTCTCAAGCTTGAGAAGTTTCTTAATTAAGTGTTTATAATGCAAATCAAGCTTTTTTTAAGAGTTGTAATGAATAATTAAGAAAAGTTTACATTTATGCTAATTAGGATGCTTTTATGTTTATCTCTCTCTCCCCTAAAGAATGGTCATTCCTCCCCTAAAGAATGGTCAATCTTATGACCAATTCTCTATTCAAATGATTCTTCTCATGGAGAAATTCTTAATTCACAAATCAAACTCTAGGTTTGTGAAGCTAGAGGTTAGGAAAATGATTTTTTATACTTATATGCTTGTAAATTATGGTAATATTAAGAGAGAAATCCATAAATTAGATTTAAGGTTAAAAGATAGTTATACTATCATAATTACATTACTAAGTCTTATTCTTTTCAAAAATATTAAAATTTGTGAGTAATAGCAGCAGAACTCTGGCAAAATTTTTAAGAAATTAAAACATAATTCATTTTTATGCATAACGTGAAAAGAGGACTTTCTACCATATTCTAGGATTGAATATCCTAGGCTAAAAGAATGATTTTCATCACATTCAATGGAAAACCAATTTTTAAGGTTCATGTATAATTAAACAATTAAGAAAAGAGAAAATTATTATAATTTTATTTAAATGATAAATGAGGAACTGCCATGACATTTGAAATTCAATCATTTAAATATGGGAGTAGAATTCTTAGCCTATTGAAATTAATGGATATTTTATTTAAATTCAAAGATAAATTTTAGATAAATTTATTTTATACATGAGAAATATTTAAATGATAAAAGAGGAATTCCTATGACATTTGGAATTCAATCATTTAAATGGAAAAAGTGAAATTCCTATCATATTGCAATTAATGGATATTTTATTTAAATTCAAAGATAAATTTTAGATAAATTTATTTTATACATGAGAAATATTTAAATGATAAAAGAGGAATTCCTATGACATTTGGAATTCAATCATTTAAATGGAAAAAGTGAAATTTCTAGCATATTGCAATTAATGGATATTTTATTTAAATTCAAAGATGAATTCTAGATAAATTTATTTTATGCATGAGAAATATTTAAATGATAAAATAGAAATTTCTATGACATTTGGAATTCAATCATGTAAATGGAAAAAGTGAAATTCCTAGCATATTGGAATCAATGGATATTTTATTTAAATTCAAAGATGAATTCTAGATAAATTTATTTTATGCATGAGAAATATTTAAATGATAAAAGAGGTATTCCTATGACATTTGGAATTCAATTATTTAAATGGGAAAAGTGAAATGCTAGCATATTGGAATTAATGGATATTTTATTTAAATTCAAAGATAAATTTTAGATTTATTTTATGCATAAGAAATATTTAAATGATAAAAGAGGATTTTCTTTGACATTTTGAATTCAATCATTTAAATGAAAAAAGTAAAGTTCCTAGAATATTGGAATTAATGGATATTGTATTTAGATTCAAAGATGAATTTTATATAAATTTATTTTATGCATGAGAAATATTTAAATGATAAAAGAGGAATTCTTATGACATTTGGAATTCAATCATTTAAATGAAAAAAGTGAATTTCTAGCATATTGAAATTAATGGATATTTTATTTAAATTCAGATGAATTTTAGATAAATTTAGTTTATGCATGAGAAATATTTAAATAATAAAAGAGGAATTCCTATGACATTTTGAATTCAATCATTTAAATGAAAAAAGTGAAATTCCTAGCATATTGGAATTAATGGATATTTTATTTAAGTTCAGATGAATTTTAGATAAATTTAGTTTATGCATGAGAAATATTTAAATGATAAGAGAGGAATTCCTATGACATTTGGAATTCAATCAATTAAATGGGAAAAGTGAAATTCCTAGCATATTGGAATTAATGGATATTTTATTATGTAAAATTCAAAGATGAATTTTAGATAAATTTATTTTACGCATGAGAAATATTTAAATGATAAAAGAGGAATTCCTATTACATTTGGAATTCAATCATTTAAATGAAAAAAGTGAAATTCCTAGCATATTGAAATTAATGGATATTTTATTTAAATTCAAAGATGAATTTTAGATAAATTTATTTTATGCATGAGAAATATTTAAATGGTAAAAGAGGAATTACTATGACATTTGGAATTCAATCATTTAAATGGGAAAAATGAAACTCCTAGCATACTGGAATTAATGGATATTTTATTTAAATTCCAAGATGAATTTTAGATAAATTTATTTTATGCTTGAGAAATTTTTAAATGATAAAAGAGGAATTCCTATGACATTTGGAATTCAATCATTTAAATGGAAAAAGTGAAATTCCTTGCATATTGAAGTTAATGGATATTTTATTTAAAGTCAGAGATGAATTGGATAAGATGTGATGTGAATCGGGATAGATGTGAATGGATGAGATGTGATGTGAGTGGAATCGGGATAGATGTGAATGGATGAGATGTGATGTGAGTGGAATCGGGATAGATGTGAATGGATGAGATGTGATATGAGTGGAATCGGGATAGATGTGAATGGATGAGATGTGATGTGAGTGGATGTGATCTGAATTAGGATAGATTTCAATGGATGAGATGTGATGTGAATGGATGGGATGTGAATGGATGGAGTGTGATGTGAATGGATGGGATGTGATGTGATGTGGATCAGGTAGATGTGAACAGATGAGATGAGATGTGAATGGATATAATTTGATGTGATGTGGATGGATGTAATTTGATGTGATGTGGATATGAGTAGATGAGAATGGATAAGATGTGATGAGGATAGATGTGGATAGATATGATGAGATGTAAAATGATGGGATTGGATGGATAAAGACAATGAGAATACATATGATTGGATGTGGATTGAGTAAAGTAAATTGATTTAGAAGAATGTGGAATATCAGGAAATGATGTGGACTAGTGTGAAAAGATGTGAGTTCCTTAGAAACTGTATTTATGACCTATTTTAAAATGACTGTTTTATGTCAAGAATGCTGGGGAAGCATTTTAACCGTCTTGTAATGAGGTTGTGGAGACCTAACTGATAAAGTTGCAACAGCTAACGAAGAGTCAACGGAGGACATCTTGCGTAGAAAGGTCTTGACCAGCCTCAGTTTGATTTAAATGATGAGCTTCCAGTACGGTGGATGAGGGACCAAGGAAGCAGCCTATGAGTGAAGCGCTAGGTGACCTGCAATCCTAGAGGGCATTGACCATACGGTGCTCGGGCTCTGGGTCACTGAAGATACCCACACGTGCATCGAGGAAGATATTGGAACAAGGAGTAAGAGTTGTTTTCTAAATTCGGGCATGGATCTGGTTGATTGACCTTGTTGGTCCTCAACAACGGATGAGTTCATGGCTATTTTATATGGATTTGTTGGTTGCTCTTACTGATCTTCAAAGGAGAGTCCATCTAGATTTTTAAAGTGAATATACTTTCGGGTACTATGAGCTAGGAACTATTGAAAAGGCCCCTGAGTGAACAGGTGGTGAGCATTCTGGTTGCAAATGATGCCATAGGTACACCGATGAAGGAATGGTTTGAAATTAGAATTCAACCGGATATTTTGGAGGATTATGATCAGTGACACTATGGTTTCATTAAAAAGTTGTTTTAAAGATAGCTGAATCTTTGAAAAAGGCAATTTCATATTGGGTGTGTAAGTGGTGTGACTAGCTTGAAGTTTGCATGAAAATCCGGCTAGGGGGCCTGGGAACTCTTTTCCCTCGTACTCGAGACAAAACCTAACCAAATTCCTAAATTGATCTCATCACTATAGTGGTTGGATGGTTGGCTAGCCCATGGGACTGGATGGGGTTAGGCTGGACTGATGGATCCCTAAAATAAGACTCAATTCTGTTATGGTACGATAGATGAAGTAAATCCCGAACAGTTTTTATTCTATGGAAAAGAATCAACGGCTGTGCCTCTCGAGATGAGGAAAAAAGTGTTGGTCTCTATGATCCAAGTGCAAGTCTTTTCCTTGATTTGACCATGTGACTTATGGGTTCGGTCGGATCAGCTTGGTTAGTGATGACCTTGACTAGGTTAGAATAAAAATATCCTGGAGGAATTGCCGTGCTTTCTGGGCGAGGGAAGTTTTTGCGGGTTCGGTTTTGGAAAAACCGAGGGATTAGTCTCTTGTCCGGATATCCGTGGGTGGGCAAGGCCTCGAGTGAGAGGCTCTCTCCCACGCAAGAAGTGCTACTTCCGCTGCTAGCACCCCCGAATTCATTACACGGAGGGAGTAGGGATCTTTCAGCTGGTATCGGAGCAAATTGGCTAAAGTGGATCAACCGAGAAGCTTGAAATGTCAAAAAATTTATGAAGTAACAGTAAAAATTTGTAATTGTGTGAAAAAATTCATGCAAATTGATATTCAGAATGAAGATTCATGCAAATTGATATTCATGCAAATTCATGCAAATTGATATTCAGAATGAAGATTCATAAATAGGTAATTGGGTCTTCAGATGGAAGTACCGCAATTGGGTCTTCAGATGGAAGTACCGCAATTGTATGGAATCCGTGACTTGCTTGAGGCCTAGACATGATGGTATTTACCTTATAATTCCAAGGACCGTGACTACCCATATATATCGAGGGTATAATTGCAGCTCTTTACTGGCAGTATATACGAGTAAATCTAAGACCTTGAATGATCTCACACAATTCTTTCCAACAATCCCATGTAACATTCACTTGTTTTTTACTATGGTTTCCTAAAAATCTTCTAGCATTTGCACCTCCCATGGAGACACCTGCCAAGACATCTCATTGTTTCCCTAAAACTGTTGGATCTTTCCTTAAATGAACTTGACCCCCAGGAAAGCCCATTTTTTATAACAATGCTTCACATTTATCAATACATTGATCTGCCAATGATGTTGGTTTAATAGAATATGCATAATCAAGATGCAATCTCAGAATCTTGTCAATTATTCTTATCTCTGCATGCAAAGTACATATGTGAACATTCTTAAGAGAGATAGGAAGAATGGGATCCCAAATGTCTTCTTTATTGTTGAACTTACTCAGATCTATAGAGTTTCTCATTGGGACTCTCCTTGTTGGTCGTAGAGACTAGTCCACTCTTTTGATCCCATACCTTCCATACAATAAATGCAAAGATACTTTGCATTAGACCCGTTGCATATTCCAAGCATACATTTGATAGTCTTTAAGTCAGTCACCCAAATGCCATTCCATTTTGAAATTGCCAACTCCATCAACTATCAACATATCTCCAGTACTTTGGGATTGAATGATATTAGGGATACTTGTGTGGGAGAACAACCATTTGAGGGTTTGATGATTTTCAGTTGGTATATCTGAGCTGCACCAACCCACCAAAGCTCCATCTCCGATTGGAATTTATGTTCTCTCCTCTACCATCGTTGTACTCAATTGCCCTATTCATGATAGATATGCTCACTCTTTCCATCTTTTGTTCTTTTTGGATCTGTGCCTCATCCAGCTTCAACACAAACTTTAGCACACCACCACATTCTTCTACAGTAGTTTTATAAATATGCACCATTGCAATTTGTACTTTTCTAAGATCCACCCTGATGACCCCTGGATTGAAGTCATTTTTAAGCAATTTTAGGGTTTAAATAGGGTCAATTATGGTCATTTTAGGTGCATTTTCATGGTATTTGAAAGCATAGGTGTGTGGAATGTCATGGTATTTGCATGCATCATGATTGTCGATGTTGTCCATTGGTGTAAGCACATTGCATGGGAATGGTGACGATTAATATTATTTTGTACATAAAGAGGAGGTTGTATGTAAGTGGGTAGAGAGAAGAGAGAGATCGAGGGGAGAGAACGAGGGTTAGTATGATGAGTTTCGAATTCAAGCTTTGAGGATGGTTAGGTGGGAACGCAAATTTGTAGAGTGACCTTAATGTGGTTACAAATGAAAAATTCCAAATTAAAAAAATGGAGGGGTGGGTAGTTTTAGCACCCGTTGGTACCCACCAACTTCTTGAGAGAATAGAAGAGAGAAAGAGAAAACGTTTCTTTCTCTGGCTGGCGTGAAGAACACGAGGAGGAGGAGGAGGAGGTAAGCCCATTTTGTTTGTTTGTTGATTAAGGTGTGTGTTTGAATTCTGTACATAAAGAGAGAGAGAGAGAGAGGCGTAGGAGGGCTCGCGTGTGTGCAAGAGCTAGATGGCGGAGGCTCTGCAGTTGACGGCGATGATGGCCAGCGATGGCGGGTGTTGCGAGCATGTAAGGGAGGCCGAACCCTTGCGCATGGAGCAGGTGGGCTGGCTGCCTGTGCATCATAAGGAGGCCAAGTTGGTGAGCCCATAAGCGTGAACGGTGCCACGAACGAGACGGCCGGCGTGGTCACCTCACGTAGCTAGCTAGAAGGACCGGCTGTAGGCAGAGGAGGCCGCTTGCTACGCTAAGGCCAAGAGGTCGGGTCAGACGCTTGGAGCGTTTGAGCCTGTGGTGGTTGGCTATTGCGCCATGTGCGCTAACCTGCAGAGAGCTGGCTGGGGCTCGTGAGCCGTGCGCCTCAGAGAAGGCAGGCCGCCGTTTGCCTAAGGATGGTGGGTTTGTGCATCTAAGGGTGATGGCCGGTGCGCCATACACATTAGGGTTGGAGTGCTTAAGGCTAAGCGCCTAAATTTTGCAGCCGTGCGCATAGTGGGCATAGCCGAGCACTGAGGACGACGGGCTGGAGCGCTTAAGGTCCCGAGCACCATGCGCCTAAAGGCCTAAGTGTACGCACGTGGAGCGCTTGGAGGGTGGCGTGCCTTGCATGTGCCATAAGGGTCACAGCCATGCGCATAGAGCATGGTAGGGCTGTGTGCCATGCTCCACAAGGAGTCTGCACATTGTGTGGTTGGCGGGCTATTGGAGCCGCTATCTGATGGGGTTGACCACCCAAGGCGGCGGGTGAGTCTCACAGGGCTAGTCGACTAGCAACATAAGAACTGGCTGCCGTGCTATTGGGAGGTGACTTGCGTAGGTATGCTTGGTGCTGTGTGTCCCATGGAGTAAGCGAGTAGCCTTGATCGGGTGGCTAGTGTGCGAGGTGGTCATGGAGTTGGCCACGAGTGTGCCATATGCCACAGAGAGGCCGCCGGTCATGTGTTATGGGCAGACCTTGTAAGACCGCTGTGCCATGGATCTGGCCGAGCACAAAGGCTGACGGTGTGTGAGCATGGAGCGGCGGCGTGGCCCGATGGTTAGGCCGCATCTTGGAGCCGACCAGCCTACACATGGACAAGGTACCATAATGGCGGACCTTAGCCACACTACTAAGGGGGATGCTCATGAAGAGAGTAAGCATACACCTAGAGAGGCACCCATGGTAGACTGTGAGAGAGAGAAAGAAATGTGTGTGAATGTGGGAGATTTCCATGCTCTCATGGTAAAATGAGGAGAGAGAAGGTGGGGAACCATAGCAAGTAGAGGAGACATTGTGTGTGGGTAGAAGAAGAAGGAAAGAAGAGAGAGGGCAATATGACTACGCTATATGTGTGGACATGCAAAATAGGAAAGAGAGAGAAAGAGATTTGATCACTTTGACATGGTGCATACTTTAAAAGTAAAAGCATGAGAGTGTGAGAGAATGTATTAGGTTGTGTGCATTATTCTTGCGTTTGTGTTTCAGGAGAAAGAAGAGAAAGAAAGAAAAAGAAGAAGAGAGTTCACGAGAATAATGAGTAGAGAGAGAGAAGAAAGAAAGAAAGAGTTTTGAAGTGTGAAAGAAAGAGAGTGAAGAGTGGAGTGAAGTGAAGATTAGCCAAATGTTGAATGCAGTGATGCTGTTGCAGATTGACTGAAACATGGAAGTGTTGGAAATATCGGTTCTTTTTCATTAAATTCTTGGAAACAATTTACACAAAACCATTTTGACATTAAATTTCTTTATTCAGTTTAGAATGGTGAAGTTGTGTCTTGATGATCTGTTGGGTCGTAGTAGTTTGTTCTTTTCCATTTGTGTGTCTGTGTGGGTGTGTGTAAATAAAACATTGTAAATTATTTCATACAAAAAGATGTCTTTTCGGTGTGTGTTTCTAGGATTTAGACTGTGTGTGGTTGTTATTTAGGACGCATTCACTGTTTTAGTGGGTATTTAGTGCGTTGGACTAGAGAGTAGGAAGGCCAGTCATTTTTGGTGCGTTCACCGAGAGATCACTAGCTAGTTAGTAGCTACGGGATATCTCGGCGCATATATTTTGCGTGTGAGAACCAGGGTTTAGGAGTACAAAAAAAAAAATGGCACGACTCCTAGGATCAGAAGGACTTAGGAGTGGCCGCGAGGAGTCAAATGAGAGAGGGGCATTGGTAAACACATGTGATTTTTTGGAGAGTTTTGCTAACTGGGTTCCGTACAAAGAAGAACGACAAGAGTGGGAGGACATATTCATTCAAGAATATTACCCACGGTTTCCCAGTGATGTGACACGTAAGATCAAGGCCACATACTGCAAGGATTATCTTAGATCCATAGAGCCCTTTGGTTTGTTCCATGCACCAATTTGGTGGAAGTGGTTTATCAAGGCAATTTTAAGGTCCATCAAGCTAGATAATCCAAAGAATCACAAAGAACCTCAGGAAGTAAGAAGTGTATGAGTGAGTCTACTCAGGGTCGAACAATTGACCCAAGACAAACAAGGGAAGAAAGGAGGAAAAGGAGGGCTGACTGAACTAAAATCCGTCTCGCTGCGCAATTAGAGTTAGTGAACCTATTGTTGAGAGAGCAAGAACCGAACGTGACACAAGAAAGATTCTTGGATAGCGGTCAATTTCAGGTTAGCGTTCCTTCTAGTCTAAGCGGGGAAGATCTTTCGTGTGATGATCAAATAATAAGGGATTTAGGAGTCAGCAATCGACCTGTACAAGTTGATAGCCCAACAAGAGAAGAAAGAGAGACTATTGCAGGCACTAGCAGTAGTGTGCCTAGAGGACTTAGAAGCTATCCGCGATTACCTAGGGTAAGACCTAGAGCTTTAAATTTCTGGGACGATCCAACTTTTGAGGTATTACCATTTTTCCAAATGGCTGTTCCAACACAAAGAGCAACAATCCGGTTAGCCGACTTTGTGCAATTTACGGGATTTTGGGACGAGGATCCTGATGCGTATTTACAAAAGTTTGAGGTGACATGTGTTGCTAACGAGATAATTGATGAGATCAAAAGCTGCATATCTTTCCGGCAACTTTTAAAGACGAAGCAGCAAATTGGTATGGCAACTTGGATGCAGCCTCCAAGGCCACGTACCAAAATCTATCAACATCTTTTTTGGCCAAATTTAGAAGGCAAGGTTTTCAAGATAGATTGGCCCAGCAATTAGACTACTTGTTGCAAGGAGTGAACGAGAGCATTGACCATTACATACAACGCATGGAGACCATTGTGAGGAAGATGGGAGTAGCAGCCCCTAATGATGACACACAAAAGCGTCATTTGATTGATGGTCTAAGGGATCGAGAGGCTCAGAAGTATGTTGGGCTTCGTCGGCCTGTTGATTTGAACGTGGCCAAACAAGAAGCTAGAAACTGGGAAGAGGTACAGCTGGGACAGCAACGACGGAGGGAATTACTTTATGGCCCTATGGGGACATCACCTATGGTTAGCTCTATGAGACCCCAGGAGGTCTCAACAATTGCCGGTCCCTCACAACCACAAGTGGTTGTTAATACAAATCCAGCATCATACATGCCTCCAAACCCATATATGACTGCACCGGCATACATGCTTCAGATCGGAACACCACCACCACCTTTAGTGAGCGAGGCAAGGGTGGGGGACATTGTGACAAGTGTGTTGGGAAAATTTAAAGAGGAGATCTTAAGTGCTGTGCGAGCTCCAGTAAGGGACGTTATGGCTATAGAGCCACAGCTGCCTACTATGCAAGCCAGTGCGCAAACTCCACCCCGATCGAATATATGGTGTGGGAAATGTCATGGCTATGGCCACTTGGCTACAGAGTGTCCTACTGTATCTCGAGTCGTACCTGATCAACCACGAATCTTGTTTTGTACATATTGCTTGAAAAACAATCATACAGAGGAAAATTGCTTCATTAAGCAAGCACATGAGAGAAGGCAAGCGCAGGGGATGAACACTAATTTTAATTGCATGGATAAGAATAATATTACTTATGAAATTGGACCTCCACCTCGACCTTTTATGCAAAGAGGAATCCCAGAACCCTATAAGCAACAATTGCAGCAAGGATTACCTGCACAAGCCCGACCTCCACCATTTCCACGAGGGCGAGGGCAAGGTGGAATGAGGGGACAAAGGCCAGGGTCACCCTATCGGCCATATTTTGGCCGGGGTTATCAAGGATATGGAAGTCCTAATACAATTACCCAAGGAACAGTGATTTGTTGGAACTGCCACCAAGAAGGCCACATTGCTGCATATTGCCCGAATGCAAGGGCACACCAAGATTATGTTCCTTTATGCAAGCAATGCAGTGAGGAGGGCCACGAGGAGAAAGATTGCCCTAAAAGTAATGCAAAATTAATAGGGGACAAAGGGAAGCAAATTGTAGATGAGGGTCCAATTACTTCAGCAAATTTAGTGGAAGTAGTCCCTATAGTAGGTGCTAGGAAAGAATCGGTAGACAGAAAATCTAGAAAGGTGACATTTTCTCATAATCATCCAATGGTGGGAGTTGTCACTAGATCCCAAGGGAAGGTGCAAAGGACTACAGAAAGCTTGCTGAAATCAACCCAATTAGAAGGAGGAAAAGTAAGCATGCTTAAGGAGGCATCTTTAGAGGAAGTTGCAGAGAGTCAAGAGCCAGTGTCGTTGCCTTACACAAGGCAAAAATGTCATTGGTTGCAAATGGGTTTATAAGGTGAAATGCAAATCAGATGGCTCCATTGAGCGCCATAAAGTACGGTGGCAGCTAAGGGTTATGCACAAACCCAAGGCTTGGAATATGATGAAACATTTAGTCCAGTTGCAAAGATGGGAACAGTGAGAGCATCCATTGCTATGGCTGTAGCAAATGGTTGGGAAATGCATCAAATGGATGTGAAAAATGCATTTCTAAATGGTGATTTACAAGAGGAAGTTTATATGGCACAGCCAGAAGGATATGTACACCCGAGGTACCCCACTCATGTATGTAGATTAAAGAAAGCATTATATGGTTTGAAGCAAGCACCTTGTGCTTGGAGTGATAAGATAAGCCAATATCTTATCTCCCTAGGATTTTAGGTTTCTTTAGCAGATTCTTCACTCTATGTGAAGAAAATAGATCATGGGATCATCTTACTTGTCATCTATGTGGAAGTTTATATGGCACAGCCAGAAGGATATGTACACCCGTCGAGGTACCCCACTCATGTATGTAGATTAAAGAAAGCATTATATGGTTTGAAGCAAGCACCTCGTGCTTGGAGTGATAAGATAAGCCAATATCTTATCTCCCTTGGATTTTAGGTTTCTTCAACAGATTCTTCACTCTATGTGGATGACTTGATTGTCACAGGAGATCATGCTACAGATGTTATACATGTCAAGAAGGCATTGAGTGGACAGTTTGACATGAAAGACTTGGGTGAGTTGAGATATTTTCTTGGGATTGAAGTAATCAAAGACCATGTAGGGACATGGTTAGTGCAATGCCAATATTCATTGGATATATTGGCAAAATATGGGATGACAGGGTGTAAGCCAATGAGTACACCTTTGGAGCAGAATGTGAAGCTGCAAGCTGATTTTGGTGGAGTTGGATGATCCATCTATGTATAGGAAGATTGGTAGTCTTATTTACATGACTATCACATGCTCGAATCTCTGTTATGCTATGGGGCTAGTAAGCCAATTTATGCAGAGCCCCAGAAAACCTCATTTGGATGTAGTGAGATGCATTATGCGCTATGTAAAGATCACTACACATTATGGTCTTCTTTATGAGCATGGTAAAGGCTTGGATGTACACGGCTACACATACACGCAGATTGGGTAGGTAGCTCGTATGACAGGAGGTCTACTAGTGGTTATGCCTTTACATTTGGAAGTGCAGTGGTGAGTTGGAGTAGCAAGAAGCAACCTACTATTGCTTTATCTAGTATAGAGGCTGAATATAGGGGTGCAGCCATTGCTACATGTGAAGGAGTATGGTTAAAGAGTCTCTTGGCTTATTTGGGTGAGCCTATTGATGGCAAGGTTGTCATTCATTGTGACAACATGAGCAGCATACAGTTGGCCAAGAATCTAGTTCTTCATGCTGCACGGACCAAACACATAGAGGTCCACTATCATTTTGTCAGAGAAAGTGTTGGATGGTACAATGGATTTGCAGTATGTGAAGACTAAAGAGCAGGTGGCCGACATCTTTACAAAGCCACTTAGCAGCAGGGAGAAGTTTGAGTACTTCCGTACTATGTTGGGAGTACATGGGATGAGCTTGAGGGGGAGTGTTGAGAGCTTTAATAGCCCAAGCTCATCTACGTCTTCATCTATGGCAGTACATCATGAGCTTGAGAGGGGCTATTGAGATTCAAGTTCGATGTCAGCTTATGCCACTTGCACTATGTGCTGGCATGTTAGGTAGTACATTGTGTGAGACATAAATGACCGCATCGAGCTGGTCATAGTTGTGTGGACATTAGCTAGGGTTAGCAGTGTGTGTGGACACAACATATAGGGTGTGTTGTAGATGATGGATTATGGCTTTATGCATTGTGTGAGAAGGGAGATGGCTTTATGCATTGTGTGAGAAGGGAGATGGCTTCCCTCTATGGTTAGGGTTTGCATAATACATTAGGGTTTGCTCCTGTGTGTGTCTCCTCTCCCTCTACCCGTTTTTCATCAATCCCCACTAATGTCGTCAGCTCTCCCAATAGTGGGTGTAGAACTCTGTATCAAGATATGCTCTCTCTCTCTCTCTCTCTCTCTCTCACACACACACACACACACACATAAGAGCATATATTCACACAAAGGCCTTCGTACTGAGTTTCTATCAAACCTCAAGAGATGCACGATAGACTTAGCCATAATGAAGCCTAGCACTAAGGGAAGTAGCAAATAGAAACATTTAGTACACTAAATAAATTTTTGGGTCAGTTCAGCTTACTTTTTGGATCAAGTTTTGAAATAGGAGAGAGAAGAGATGAAAATATCTCATTTTATTGATTAAAAATTGGGGGAAATGATGAGAAAAATGTGCCTACTTCATGAGGGGAGATCCCCACACTGAGGTGTCAAAATTCAGTTTTTTAATTCTTTTCTTTGGTCCTTAGTCTTCTCTTCATCTTACGTGACCATTTACTCATTTTTTTTGGGGGGGGGGGGTTTCTTTTATTCTTCAATTTATCTCCTCCCTACACTTGGGTTGATCCTATTGGCCCATAGGAACCTTAATTGACCATAATCCAAATTTTTTTGAAAATTTGGACCCTTAGGCTAAGGTCCTTTATACCTTTTTTTAATTAATTCCAATTGCACATTAGAAAGTTCTTTTAGAATTTTTGTTTTAGGGGAAACCATTTTAGACACTAGGAGGATTTTTATATCCAAAAATATCTCAATTTTGAATTACCTCCCTCTAGACATTTTCTCTCTCCAAGGTAAAACAGGATCTTTCTTTTATTTCAGAGAGGGGAATAATCATAAGATGAGAAGGGAAGGTTCTTACACCTATACACCTCAAAAGCTAGAGGGAGGAATCTTACATGAGTGCTCTGTTTTCTTGCTCTCTCTCTCTCTCTCTCTCTCTCTCTCTCTCTCTCTTTCTCTCTCTCTCTCTCTCTTTTTTCTTCTCTTCTATTCTTTTCTGTTATACCCTTGCATAGTGGATTATACTCTAATGTCTATCGCTAACTCTTTACTCAATGCAACAGAATGCAGATACAAACTTGCTATTAACATAGATTAGGTCTACTCATCTCATCACCGAGAATTGTTGGACAAAGATGAGGCAAACAGACTACGACTAGAGGGGAGAAAACACATTGATTTGTGGGTGGATGGAAGTATTTATCCCAATGATCCTTCAACTGGTAGACCTCCTCCATTTGTAAATGTTCATGACTTGATTAGATTTGTTGAAGATGGTTTGCTTGGTTACTGGATGAAGTTATATTTTGCATCTTCTATGTGCTTAGTCCAAATGAATCAACTAAAAGAAACTTTATTAACATCTCAGAAAACTATTTTGGAGCTTTATGATAAGATTAGAGAGCTAAAAGTTGTAAACCACTCCTTGAAAGAGAAGCTAGTAAACTTGAAAGAAACCCCAGGAGGATTCAGAGAGAGGAAGAGAACTTTAAAGAATATAAGTGAGTTGTCTAAAAGTAGTGGGGCTAAAAAGAGGAGACTCCACCTTGCAAAGAAACGTGTCTCTCACATTTCAGGTATTAATATCCGGTCGTCTCAAAATGAGGAGAGAATCAAGCTTCTCATGGAAACCATGAACAAGGCAGACCTGGTCAGAATTCTTCAATCTCCCAAAGAATACAAATTTGAGAGATCTTACTTGCAAAGAGATGGTATGAGACTTAAGGTGAAACCAAATGAAATAGTAGAGACTTGTGACACTGTGGGTATTAGTCGCACAGTTTACCAAGCTCTTTCTGGATTATGGTTCCAAAATCTTAGATGCAAGAGAATAAGAGATTATGGTTCCAAAATCTTAGATGCAAGAGGATAAGAGATTTTGGTTTGCCAGGATCCCTTTCAGTTTCTACCGCTAGGACTGCTATGAATCAAAAAAATTTGAGTATTTTTGGAGAGTACATACATATTAAAGGGATAATGCCTTATGAGAAGCAGAAGCAAAAGAGTACATTTGTCTGTAATGCATTCAACAATATATGGGTGTGACTGGCCTTCCTACTCTCTAGTCCAACGCACTAAATACCCACTAAAACAGTGAATGCGTCCTAAATAACAACCACACAGTCTAAATCCTAGAAACACACACCGAAAAGACATCTTTTTGTATGAAATAATTTACAATGTTTTATTTACACACACCCACACAGACACACAAATGGAAAAGAACAAACTACTATGACCCAACAGATCATCAAGACACAACTTCAGCATTCTAAACTGAATAAAGAAATTTAATGTCAAAATGGTTTTGTGTAAATTGTTTCCAAGAATTTAATGAAAAAGAACCGATATTTCCAACACTTCCACGTTTCAGTCAATTTGCAACAGCATCACTGCATTCAACATTTGGCTAATCTTCACTTCACTCCACTCTTCACTCTCTCTCTTTCACTCTTCAAAACTCTTTCTTTCTTTCTTCTCTCTCTCTACTCATTATTCTCGTGAACTCTCTTCTTCTTTTTCTTTCTTTCTCTTCTTTCTCCTGAAACACAAACACAAGAATAATGCACACAACCTAATACATTCTCTCACACTCTCATGCTTTTACTTTTAAAGTATGCACCATGTCAAAGTGATCAAATCTCTTTCTCTCTCTTTCCTATTTTGCATGTACACACATATAGCGTAGTCATATTGCCCTCTCTCTTCTTTCCTTCTTTTTCTACCCACACACAATGTCTCCTCTACTTGCTATGGTTCCCCACCTTCTCTCTCCTCATTTTACCATGAGAGCATGGAAATCTCCCACATTCACACACATTTCTTTCTCTCTCTCACAGTCTACCATGGGTGCCTCTCTAGGTGTATGCTTACTCTCTTCATGAGCATCCCCCTTAGTAGTGTGGCTAAGGTCCGCCATTATGGTACCTTGTCCATGTGTAGGCTGGTCGGCTCCAAGATGCGGCCTAACCATCGGGCCACGCCGCCGCTCCATGCTCACACATCGTCAGCCTTTGTGCTCGGCCAGATCCATGGCACGACAGTCTTACAAGGTCTGCCCATAACACATGACCGGCGGCCTCTCTGTGGCATATGGCACACTCGCGGCGGCGGCCAACTCCATGACCACCTCGCGCACTAGCCACCCGATCAAGGCTACTCGCTTACTCCATGGGACACACAGCACCAAGCATACCTACGCAAGTCACCTCCCAATAGCACGGCAGCCAGTTCTCATGTTGCTAGTCGACCAGCCCTGTGAGACTCACCCGCCTTGGGTGGTCAACCCCATCAGACAGCGGCTCCAGTAGCCCGCCAACCATACAATGTGCAGACTCCTTGTGGAGCATGGCACATAGCCCTACCATGCTCTATGCACATGGTTGTGACCCTTATTGCACATGCAAGGCACGCCACCCTCCAAGCGCTCCACGTGCGTACACTTAGGCCTTTAGGCGCATGGTGCTCGGGACCTTAAGCGCTCCAGCCCGTCGTCCTCAGTGCTCGGCTATGCCCACTATGCGCATGGCTGCAAACTTTAGGTGCTTAGCCTTAAGCACTCCAACCCTAATGTGTATGGCGCACCGGCCATGACCTTAGATGCACAAACCCACCATCCTTAGGCAAACAGCGGCATGCCTTCTTTGAGGCACATGGCTCACGAGCCCCAGCCAGCTCTCTGCAGGTTAGCGCACATGGCGCAATAGCCGACCACCACAGGCTCAAATGCTCCAAGCGTCTGACCCGACCTCTTGGCCTTAGCGTAGCAAGCGGCCTCCTCTGCCTACAGCCGGTCCTTCTGGCTAGCTACGTGAGGTGACCACGCCGGCCGTCTCGTTCATGGCATCGTTCATGCCTATGGGCTCACCAACTTGGCCTCCTTGTGATGCACAGGCGGCCAGCCCACCTGCTCCATGCGCAAGGGTTCGGCCTCCCTTACATGCTCTCAACACCCGCCATCGCTGGCCATCGCCGCCGTCAACTGCAGAGCCTCTGCCATCTAGCTCTTGCACACACGCGAGCCCTCCTATGCATCTCTCTCTCTCTCTCTCTCTTTATGTACAGAATTCAAACACACACCTTAATCAACAAACAAACAAAACGGGCTTACCTCCTCCTCCTCCTCCTCGTGTTCTTCATGCCAGCCAGAGAAAGAAACATTTTCTCTTTCTCTCTTCTATTCTCTCAAGAAGTTGGTGGGTACCAACGGGTGCTAAAACTACCTGCAGCCATCATTAAGTAAGGTCTCTAAAGTGATAGAGGCCCAAAAACGAGTTCCCATGCATTCAATGCACATTCCCCTTCACTTTCCACTATCCCTCTCTCCCACATTCCCTCCAAAACGCTCTCTCTTCCCCCTTTCTCATAGCAGGGCATTTTTCACTCTCTAGACTACTTCTTTTAGCTATCTACCTCTTGATCTACCTCTCTCTTCACTCAGAAACCTAGATCTATAGCTGTGGAAGCTTGATCTGCAACCTCCTCTCAGAAGCTATGGAAGTTTGATCCTCACTTACATTTCCTTCCTTCATCCTTCTTCCTTGTCCAACCTCCTTTTATAGAGTGTAACAGCAGAGCTTAGCTATGGAAGCTTGATCTGCAACCTCCTCTCAGAAGCTATGGAAGTTTGATCCTCACTTACATTTCCTTACTTCATCCTTCTTCCTGAAATTGAAATGTGGTGGCTATAAATGAAAAATGACTTAAATATGTCTATAAATATAATTTTTTGAAACTTTTAGAAAATTTAAAAACACAAAAAGATTATAATCAGGATGTGGATGTATGTATGTGAAAGGATGGATGTGGAAGTATGTCAAAGAATGGATGTGGATGTATGTGAAAGAATGGATGTGGATGTATGTGAAGGATGGAAGTGGATGTATGAGAAAGAATGGATGTGGATGTATGCATGTGAAAAGATGGATGTGGATGTATGTGAGAATGGATGTGGATGTATGTGAAGGATGGAAGTGGATGTATGAGAAATAATGGATGTGGATGTATGTATGTGAAAAGATGGATGTGGATGTATGTGAAAGAATGGATGTGGATGTATGTGAAAGAATGGAGGTGGATGTATTTGAAAAGATGGATGTGGATGTATGTGAAAGAATAGATGTGGATGTGTATGTGATAAGTATGGATGTGGAAGAATGGATGTGGATGTATGTGGAAGAATATATGTGGATGTGAATGTGAATGTGATGGATATGAACGAGGATAGAGGCGATGAGATGGAAGTAAATTGGATAGATAAGAATGATAAAGGATGTGAATGAATGATATGGAATGTGAATGAATGATATGGAATGTGAATGAATGTGTTAGCATGTGAATCAAGAAGTGAATGAATGATAAGGGATGTGAATAAATGTGATAACCTATGAATCGGGATGTGAAGGAATGAGATAGGATGTGAATGAATGTGATATGATGTGAAATGGATGTGATAAGATGCGATGTAAACTGGATTGATGTTAATGTATGTGTAGTGATGAGATATATGGATAGATGCAAGTGGATGAGATCTGATGAGGATAAATGAGGAATTAAGTGTTGAGGTAGAAAAAGATGTAATTAGATGAGAATGGGAATACTTACGAAATTGTGTGGATGATGTGGATTGATGTGTGGATAATGTGAATTGATGTGAATGGATGTATGGATAGTGTGGATTGATGTGGATAGATGTATGGATGATAAGGATTGATGTGTGGATGATGCGATTGGATGTGATTTGATGCGGGAATGATGTGATGTGATAAGAATTGCTGAAGAAAATAAAATTGTGGTAAGATGAGAAAAGATGGGGACTAATGTGAAAGGATGTGGAGTAATGAGAAAAGATGAAAATATTGTTGGAATTGTATTTTTATGTGAAACCTATTTTTAAATGACTGCTTTATGTCAAGAATGCTGGGGAAGCATTTTGACCGTCTTGTGAATGAGGTCGTGGGAGACCTATCTATTAAAGTTGCAACTGCTATGACGGAGAGTCAATGGAGGACGTCTCACATAGTAAGGTCTCGGCCAAGGTCTTGACCAGCCTTGGTTTGATTTAAATGGTGAGCTTTCGGTACAATGGATGATGAGGGACTAAGGAAGCAGCCTATGAGTGAAGCACTAGGTGACCTCCTGCGAAGGATCCTAGAGGGTGATGACCGTACGGTGCTCGGGCTCTGGGTCGCCGAAGATACCCAAAAGTACGTCGGGGAAGATATTGGAACAAGGAGTAAGAGTTGTTTTCTGAATTTGAGCATGGATCTGGTTGATTGACCTCGCTGGTCCTCAATGGATGAGTCCATGGCTCTTTTATATGGATCTGTTGGTTGATCTTGCTGATCTTCAATGGAGATTCCATCTGGATATTTTTATGTGATTATATTATCGGGTACTATGAGCTAGGAACTATTGAAAAGGCCCCTGAGTAAACAGGTGGTGAGCATTCTGGTTGCCAATGATGCTCAAGAAACTATGTCTCATTGTTCTTCTGTGCATTGTGTGTATCTTTGTTTTATGTATGTAACACTATAGTTTCATTAAATGATTGTTTTAAAGATTGTGGAATCTATGAAAAAAGCAAGTTCATATTGGTGGGTGTGTAAGTGGTGTGACTAGTTTTATGTTTGCATGAATATTCGGCTAGGGGACCTGGGAACTCTTTTCCCTCGTACCCGGGACAAAACCTAACCCAAATTCCTAATTGGATTCCATCACTACAGTGGTTGGGCGGTTGGCTAACCCATGGGACTAGGCTGGAGTGATAATCTCTAATTCGAGACTCAATTTCTGTATAGTACAATAGATGAAGTGAATCCCGGACAGAAATTGTTCTATGGAAAAGAATCAACGGCTGTGCCTCTCGATGCGGAAAAAAGCGTTGGTCTCTATGATCCAAGTACAATCTTTTCCCTAATCTAAATATGGGACTTATGGGCTTGGTCAGATCAGTTCTGTTAGTTAAGGCTTTTGACTACGTTAGAGAAAAGTTATACTCGAGGAATTGCTTGTGCTTTCCGGGCAAGGGAAGTTTTTTCGGGTTCGGTTTTGGAAGAATCGATGGATTAGACTCTTGTCCAGATATCCGTGGGCGAGGCCCCGAGTGTGGGACCCTGTCTGCTACTTCCGCTGCTACTTCCGCTGCTAGCACCCCTGAATTTGTTACGTGGTGGGGTTAGGGATCTTACATTGGGAATGCATAGCCGGCTATTGTAATACATAACTCCTTCATCCAGGCTGTACCCTTGAACTCGGTTCAACTCCTGAGGAGTTTTGCTTTCCTGCATAAGTAGGGTAGCAATAGGGCCAAAGGACCTATCCTGCATGATCTTCTCTCTTGCTTCATTAATCAATGGATTTGACACCACTGTGATTGCAGGCAAGGAGGCTTTTTTGCTGAGGGCATCGGCTACCACATTTTCTTTGCCTAGGCAGTACTTGATTTCAAAATCAAATTCGTGCAGGGTCTGCATCCACCTTCTTTGGCGCATGTTGAGATCCTTCTGAGTGAAAATCCACTTTAAGCTCAGATGATCTGTCATCAAAGTGAATCTTTGACCCAGCAGGTAATGTCTCTAGAACTTTAAGGCATAGACTACTGAAAGTAGCTCTAGGTTGTGGACAGCATAATTTCTCTCATGCGTTCTTAGTTTTCGGGATTCATAGGCCACTACATGACCTTCTGCATGAGCGCACCTCCCCGAGGGAAAAACCACTGGCATGAGTTACTACCTCAAAGGGTAGAAAGAAATCTGGCAACTTCAGAATGGGATTGGTTATTAAGGTGGACTTCAGCTTATCAAAAGCACTCTGAAGACCATTGAAATGGGGTATTGTTCTTGATAAGATTAGTCAGGGGAGAAGCTATGAGAGCATACTTAGATATAAAAATTCTATACCATCCAGTTAATCCCAAGAATCTGACTTCTTTCACTGTCTTTTGTTCAGGCCAATCTATGACTGCTTGGACTTTTGCAAAATCTGGAGAAATTCGTCTTTGGATACCAGATAGCCCAAGTATTCAACATGGTCCGCAGAGAAAGTGCATTTGCTCTTTTTTGCAAAGAGTTGGTGCTTCCTTAGAATCTCAAGAACTTTACGGACGTGAGCTTCATGGTCAACTGCATTCTTTGAGTAAATCAAAATATCATCAAAGAAAACAAGAACAAAATCATCCAAGTATTCTCTGAGAATGTCCTGCATTAGGCAATTGAATGTAGCTGGGGCATTTGACAATCCAAATGGCATGATTGTATATTCATAGTGCCCATAGCGAGGTATTGATTGGGCTGTCCTTGGGATATCATGCTCATTAATCCTGATCTGGTAACACCCTGATTTGAGATCTATCTTTGTGAAGATCTAGGCTCCACTTAGCCTGTCTAGAAGCTCATCAATTATGGAGATAGGATACTTATTCTTAAGTGTAGCTGATTGAGACCTCTGTAATCCACACAGAGTCTTAGCGTTCCATCCTTCTTTTTCTGAAAAAGAGAACTGGCGCTCCCCAAGGTGAAACACTGGGTCTAACAAACCCTTGTTCTAACAGCTACCTAAGCTATTCTTTGAGTTCAATGGCTTTAGGGACTGGCATTTTGTACGTACACTGGGCTACTGGGCTGAGCTCCGGGGGTCAATTCTATCACATGATCTACTTCCCGAATCGGAGGCATCTCAGTTAGCTCTGCGAGAATAAATAATCATACTCACTTAACCATTCTAGTTCTTTAGCCTTTAACTTTGTGTCTACTGGATTCATTTTGACAACATAAATGAGTTGCTTCTTTCTAAGTCCTTTTAGTAATTTAGAAGCTTTTACTAATTGCAGAACTGGGGATCGAGAAATTCCTTGAACTTTGTTCCCATGAAGGTTACAGAAGGAAACGGTTCCATTATGACAGTGAATGTCAGCTTGATTTTTGTGGAGCCAATCCATTCCAAGGATTCCGTCAAAAACTCCTAAAAAGTCAATATTAGATAAAGTGGAAAAAATCCCATTCCCATGAGAAAAGTGGGGGTATGGTAAACTCATCCAAAAGTTTGTCAAAACATATTCATGTGACATATCATTGAAAAGTAGAATCTAGATCTACTTTGTCCGACAAATTTGGAGTTTGCATGTTCAAGTTATGGCCAAAATAATTTTTTTAAATACATTCCCATTTTATCTAATATTGACTTTAAAGGTAAGACTTTGAACTGGCAGTCAGTTACATTCCCATCTAGATTAAACTGAATACGATCTGTCTCATGGTGAGTGAAAAGAATCTTCCCACTCGCCAATTCAACTTGCATAGGTTTCCCTGATTTCTGTTCTAAGACTAGCTTACGCAAGCATCATGGGGAAATAAATGAATGAGTATTGCATCTGAATCAATCAAAAGCTTAAATGGCTTACCCTTATACTCAGCTGGAGTATGAATGGCTTACCCTTATACTCAGCTGGAGTATGAATGAGTACTGCACTTGAATCAATCAAAAGCTTAAATGGCTTACCCTTATACTCAGCTGGAGTATGGATGACAAAGAATTGATGATTTAGCCCTTGGTTCTCAATTGCAACATAAATAATCTGACCTCTTTTCTCTTCCACTACTTCTGCTATTGTAACTGCTTTTGTTGCTGTAGATTGGGGCGAAACTCTTTCTCTTTGGTTACCCAGTTCTAGGAGGACTCTGAACAGAGGCAGATGGCTGAGCTGGATTCCTCCTAGGATTGCCCTGATTTTGGCAAGATCGGACCCTAATTTGGCTGATACGAAGGGGCTGGTCTCTGTACTCTGGGTTCTTGACTTTTGTGTCCTCTTGACATGGTAGGAGTCGGGTAGTCTTTAAGCTAGTGAAACCCTGACACCCAAAACACATGTTCTCACTGCTAAGCTCATCCCTCTCAGTTCTTGAAAAAGGTGGGGCTCCTGAGAAAGTGTTTTGAGGGAAGGGTCTTCCTTCACTTTTGAATCTCCCAGCATCTTGATTCTAATTTGGGCCTTGCATCCTCTTAGAGGGTGGATAGTTTGAAGCACTTCCCGGGGTTTGGAACCTTTTAAAGTTTGAGGGTGTAGGCTTTGGCGGACCTTGACAACAAATGCTTTGGCAAAGTCCTTAGCCATTCTGACAGCTTCAGCCATTGAGACTGGTTTGGCATTTTTCACTAAAGTGTCCAATGGCTCGTTCATCCCTTGAATGAATCTGGCCATCAACTGCTCTTCATCCAAAAGTGGAGAATATTTAAGAAGAAGGGTAATTGCTTGATGGTATTCTTCAATTGTCTGGCTATCCTGTTTCAATTCCAAGAACTCATTCATTTTGGTTTCCAGGAAGCCTAAGGACAAAACCTCTTCCTGAGACCTCTTCCTGAGGTAAGCCTTAAGATCTGACCAGGTCTGGGTATTTTGGTCGAGACGGTTTGTCTTGCAATGGTTCCTCCATGCGAACCTTTCCACAATTTTCAATCTGGCAAGAGCCATCTTGCTCCTCTCATTATAACAGGTTACATCAAAATATTCTTCCATTGCCTCGATCCATTTTTCCACTGTTTCTCCTAACTGTTCCCCTTCACCCTTAAATGGACCAGGTTGGGATCGGTGCAGGGCTTTACAAACATCCAGATCTAACTCTTCATCATCGATAAGAGGATATGGCTGCCTAGCATGGGCCGCATGCCTCATGATTCTGTCAAAACGAGATTTTTGTCAACTTAACTTTGTCATCAGATTTAAGACTATTTAATTTTTGAGATTTATTTCTTAAAAAATAAATATTCCATCATAATTTATTGAAAACAATATTCACTCTGATAATTTTGTTAACCAATATTCACAACCACGAAAACAATTTGGAATCTTTTGCAAAACATCATTTATTATCAAAAGTTTTTTATATATACATAGAGCATCTCAGCTCCAAAAGTCATTGCCTCAATCGCATATGCATAAAAAGGCGATACTGCGATGGAGACATGCTATGATATACACGATTCATTCACTGACAATGGTGTTGTAATTCTGCTCCTAGGAATAAAGTGACTTAAAACTCTAAAAATTCAGCAAGAAATTTTAAAATTTCGAGGTGAATGATTATAGAGTTGGACAAAATGAAAAACTCCTAGCCTTATCAAGATCATGGCTAGCAAGATATTCTGCCTGAGTCTCTGACACTGATGGTATTGACGTTAATACTTTTTCCTCCAGAGAACCACAGATTCTGACGTCGCTCTACTGGATCGGGAAAGTACAGATCCTCAAAGTGACGAGCGAGCCCTCACTCTACTTTCTCGGGTTGTTGTAGCCGAGTTGATGAGATTTTCGAAGGCAAAAGCGATCATATCCTGACTCTGTGAAAGTCTAGGAATGCGAGACAGATTTGGGGTATCCATCTAAAAATCCAATTCAATTTATGAGTTTTCAATTTATGAATTCATTTCAAACATAATCTTAGCAAGTGAAAACATTATTTCCTAGATTTACTTTAAAATTTTAGGCAATTTTTGTTGCTGATTCATAAGTTTACAACAGCGCTCTGATACCAGCTGTAAGACCCCTCTGCCCCCTCTGCACACCGGATTCCCGATTGCTAGCAGAGCGGAAGTAGCTTGCTCTTACACCACGGGGCAGGGTTTCCCACCCGGGGCCTTGCACTTGAATGTCTAGGCGCGAGACTAATCTGGTGGTCATTGCAAAACCGAAACCGGGAAAAATTTCCTCGCTCGAAAAACGGGGATGATTCCACCTTTTTTTATTTTCCTAATGAATTTTCTAACAACGGGGTCAAGAGAACTAAACAATCCTTCACCTGATTAAACCAAATAGAAGGAAAATTATTACGGACTTAACTTGAAGAAATCAGTGCTTTTTTCTTGATTGAATCAGGCACAGCCACTGTTGATCTAATCATTTGGGAAGTCTTCAGGTTTTTATTTAACTACTTGAGTTCTGAGCGTATTCCTATTATTTCAATTTCATTATTAAAACTCCACTGATTCTAGTCTACCATCTGACCCATGGGTTAGCCACCACCCAACCACTAGAATCGATAGAACCAGACAATTACTCACCCACCCATAATTGAATGCCTTTCTTAACTTTTGCTTTCGAATACAGATACGCACACACTTCTCTTTAAAACTTTAACTTCATAACTCAAAAATTCCATCCAGGCCCTTGTTTCTAAAAAAAATAGAATCACTTTGGACTCTCCGTTGAGACCAGCTGGTCAGCAAACGAGATCGAGTAACAAATTACAATAATCATTTGTCCATCAATCAAATCTTCCACGACATACGCATGGGTGTCTTAGGCACTGTGAGCTCGTGCATCGCCTGGTCAGAACCCTCCAGGATCCTCCTTAGGTGTCCTGGCACTTCACTCAGGGACCACTTCGTCAGCCCTCGTCCATCGTACTGGAAGCGTACCATTTTAACCGTACCGAGGCTGGTCAAGACCTCAGCAAGCTTTGCCGCGTGAGCTGTCCGTTGAACACTCCCGGGGCCAACTGTTGCAACCGAACTTCCCTTAGAAAAACACATACACCAAATTCTCCCTCCAGCATTTTGGCGTAAGATAGTCCTTTAAGAAAACAGGGTTTCTATGCAAGTTTTCAGTTTGATTTTCTTTTGAATACAATGAGTATATCTTAAATGAATATCCCAAAACTTCTTGATCAAATTTTTGAATTTCAAACAGAATTCCTCGAATTCTGTAACCTTGATCCACAAATCAATTTGAAGGTTCTCAAACTTAGTTTCAGATTTGGTGGGAGATTTGAGAGTATTTTCTTGAACTTGTCACATCTTCTTTCCTCGAAACTGACGAAAGAGTTTGGTCTTGGTCATAGTTTGATTCAAGGTTCGAGTTTGATAAGATTTTTCCTGAACTATCTTTCTCCAAAAGGGGGTGATATTTCAATTACTATTTTACTAAATTTCATTCATTAAATATTCACTTAATTGATTTCTAAATTAATCATAAATTTTGATGATGAATAAATTAATCATTTATCTAAATATTTTGACTTTGATAGATTTTTTGAATTTTCTCTTTACAATCCGAGTGAATATAAAACGATAGAAATTTCTCTCTCACAGTATTTACTTATTCATTTATCAAATACTCATAGAAATTAAACATAGAATTAAAGAGAATTCTAATTTTGATATAAAATTTCTTTATGCATCCAATTATGCATAAAAATCAACTTCAATGTGGGAATAACACTTCTATATAAAAGAAAATTCTTTTATGCATCTATTTATGCATAAAATCAATTTTAATAAGAATAACACTTTTTTAAAAAATCCATTATGCATCTTTCTATGCATAGAAATTAATTTTAATAATTAATATTAGTGATATCCATTCATATTCATAGGTGAATATGTACATGGCGTAAATTAGAATATTTCTTTTAGAATGCACAAATGGTGGGAATGACTCTTTTAGAATAACATAAAAATAAACTTTCTTTTCCACAAAACTCAAGAAAATTTTACCATAACCTCCTTTGTATGGCTGACCATTTCTCAATTTTTAACATTCTATTTTCATTTTAAATTAACCCCAATTAGATATAAAGGACTCTAATATACACAATTTTTAATTTTCAAGAGAGTAAACAATAAGAAAAGTTTAATCAATCTATTTTTTAATCATTCTAGGATAAAGAAAGGCTGAATGGTAAAGAAGAGAAGGGGATGGCCTTTTCATCAAGGCATAGCATCAGAATTTACTTTAATCAACTATAAAAAACAAGAAAATCAGAAAATCATAGATTTGAAATTAAAAAGTAGAATTTTAGCTTACATGGAATTTGTAAGCTTTCCTTTGGCTTGAGGGATTGAGGGTTCTACTCTTGTTTGGATCAAGAGTGACCCACCAATTACTTTGGAGAGGATTAAGTCAAAAACAATTGAATTATCAAGAAAATTCAATGTAATTGGCTCTGGGTAGGAGTAGAGTAATAGTGCATAAACACTATTAAGCTTTTACAAAGGGGGAGGCTTCTATTTATAAGAAAAAGTGAACCTCAAACGAAGCAAAGTGATTCTAGAATTTTCCAGATCAGTTTGGTCAATTTTTGACCATTAGTTCAGCTTACTTTTTGGAACTAGACTTGAAATAGGAGAGAGGAGAGATGAAATATCTCATTTAATTGATTTAAAATTGGGGGTAATGATGAGGAAAAAGGTGCCTCCTTTATGAGGGGGATCCCCAATCTGAGGTGTCAAAAATTAGTTTTTTAGCTATTTTCTTTGGTCCTTAGTCCTCCACTCTTCATCTTATGTGAGCATTTACTCATTTTTGGGGGGGTTTTCCTTATTTCTTCAATTTATCTCCTCCCTACATTTGAATTAATCTTATTGGTCCCTCATAACCTTAATCCAAAATTTTCAAAAAATCTAGACCCTTAGGCTAAGGTCTTTTGAGAGCAGATTATAATTTATTTCTAATGCACCTTAGGAAGTTCTTTTTCAACTTCTATTTTGGGGGAATCTTTTTAATAAGAAAGGATATTTTTCCATCCAAATATATCTAAAAACTGAATTATCTCTCTCTAGAATATTTTCTCTCTCTAGGTCAAAATAGGTAGAAACAAGATCTTTTATTATTCTGAAAAGGGGATTGATTACAGGGGAAGAAATTGGACATCTTGAGGGGCTAGGGAGGAATCTTACAAATTACACTCTCATCATTTTCCTTGTACCAAAAACTAGCAAGTTCATCAAACACCACATCTCGTGAGATAACCACTTGCCTAGTTTATGGATTGTAACATTTATATGCCTTGCGATCCTATGCATATCCAACAAAAATGTACTTTTTTGCCTTAGGATCCAACTTCTTCCTTCTCTCATCTGGCACATGCACATAAGCTATGCTACCAAACACTTTGAGGTTTTCAATGTCTAGCCTAAAACTTGTAAGACGCATCTCTGGCGTACCTCCATGTACATGGCTGTTGTGGGTGTCTTATTAAGCTATGCTACCAAACACTTTGAGGTTTCCAATGTCTGGCGTACCTCCATGTATGGTTGCGGTGGGTGTCTTATTAAGTACATACACCATTGTGGCCTGCCCAATAATAGTCTGGCATGCTCTTTTCATTGAGCATTGCCCTATCCACATCACAAATGACTTTATTTTTTCTCTCGGTAACACCATTTTGCTGAGGTGTATACCTGCAAGTTAGCTGCCTTCTTATGCCATGCTTTCTCAAGAAATTATCAAAATCATGTGAGGTGTATTCACCACCTCCATCTGTCCTCAAACATTTTATCCAAGAGCCATATTGCTTCTCTGCAAAAGCTTTGAAGTCCATAAACTTTCCCAACACTTCACTTTTCTCTCTAAGAAAGTAAATCCAAGTCATTCTGCTGAAATCATCAATGAATGTCACATAATACAAGCTTCCTTTAATGGATGGGTTTTGTGCAGGACCCCATACATTAGTATGAACTATCTCAAGTGACCTGCTACTCATGTTGCCTTCTTTAGGAAATGGCAACCTTTCTTGCTTTCCAAACTGGCAAGCATCACAAACATGCATATTCCCATCATACTTGAATCTGGGCAGCCCACTAACAATGCCTCTTACCTGCATGTTCTTTAACCTATGTACACATGTCCAATCCTTTTATGCCACATGTCAATGTCATGTACCACATTTCGGCTTTTAGTAGAAAACATGGCCGATTTCAACTCAGGAATCCCAACATCCAACTTAAATAACCTGCCTTATTTCTTGCCTCTACATCCATTTCTTGCCTTATTTCTTGCCTTTGGCAATGACTCTATATCCATTTTTGAAATCCTCAACAAAGCAACCATGCTCGTTGAAACGAGTCTGTAAACCTTGTTCAACCATTTGACCAACTGAGGCCAAAATTTTTGTAATAGAAGGCACATATAAGACATCTTCCATAGACTTTGTTTCACCATTGTGCATCACCAATGGTACACTTCCAACATGAGTGATAGCATGTTGGGAATCATCACGTGTTCCCACATAGCCTTTCACATCCATTGGCTTCATATGTTCAAACCATTCGCCATGATAAGTCATATGGTTTGATTCTCCAGAGTCCATATACCAAGTGTCATCACTGTCACCATTTGTCATCATAGGTCCCATGACATGTTTCATGGCAAACAAGTGATTTGCGTTGTCATCAAATTACTGCTTGATGCACAATTTCCACCATGTTGTGCTCTAACCCCTCTCAAATCATTTTGTTTGCGGTAACAATCACGTGCCATATGACCAAGCTTCCCACAGTAATGGCACTCCACATTTTGCATAGATGCTTGTTGGCCTTGCCAACGTCCTCTTCCATGAGGATTACCTCTGCCTCTCTGAGGAGGTGTATATCCACGACCACCTCTAGCACCATATGTAGGCTGAAAATTCTCTTGTGGTGACCTATCCTGCCATCCATGACCATTACCACGACCTTGTGATGCAAATCTCCCCCTGCCTCTAAATCCCCTTTGTGAATAGAAAGCCTGATTTTTGCCATTATCATCATGGCTAGTAGATGCATCATGAAAAGAGTCACTGAGTTTGATTTCCTCAACAAGCAAGAGTGAAACCAACTCATCAAAATCTGGTAAACTTGTACTCTAAACAGAGATAGATGTATCAAAAGACTTGTACTCCTTGCAAAGACCATGCAAGGTAGTCTACCAAATCATCATCAGGCATGGGGGCATTGATAGTTGCCAATGCATCTGCATACTTCTTATCTCTTGTACATAATCATGAATACTCCTTTGTTTCTGCTTCACATTATGAATCTGTTGTCTAAGCTGAGACTTACGAGCACTAGTATCTATATCAAACAACTTTACCGACGTATCCCATGCATCCTTGGGATTCTCAACATCATATATATGTATGAGTATAGCATCTAAGATACATATAGAGAGGTAATGCAAAACTTTGTATGCTCTCTTTGACCACTGTTTATGAGCTACAACTTATTGTTGTGTAGCTTGTCGGGGTAGTTTTGGCTTTGGCTTTGCACCTGTAACAAGGTTCCAAAATCCTTTTCCTTTCAGAAATCTTTTAATCTTGTACTTCCATGCCTGGAAGTTCTTTCTATCCAACTTCTCACCCACAATCTGTATTGGGTTGTCTGACATATTTGCACAATGCAAATGCACCTTCCGCACACATTCAATTCTATAAATGAGCCTTCCTCAGCTCAACCACACTCTAATAAGTGTTCCAGATACTCCAAAGTATTCAACAAACTTGACTGTTAATGTAGAAAATCACTCTGATTGCATTCAAATTGGAACTGGCATACGCAGTCCAAAGTACCCTATTTTGGCATGCCTTCCAAGGGTTCAAATTGCAATGTAGTGGCTCAATCAAGTGTGAATAACTTGCATTGACACCTAAACAAGCTCAATGTTGCATATTACATACCAAAAATATCAAATAACCTTCTCTATTTTGAGAAAAACCAGTAGGAAAAGTGCTCTAATTTCTTCAATTCTTGTCCAAATTGAGAGACCAGGCATTCATTAGCTTAGCAATGATGTCTACTGATTCCATGTAAAAGGAATTAGACCAATTATAAAATTTAAGAGAGTAATTAGCCAATTAATGACCCTCAATTTCACTAATCATTGTATACATCCTGTTTAATCACTATATATAGCCTGTTTAATCACTGTATATAGCCTATTTAATTAGTTTCACTAATCACTGTATATAGTCTATTTAATCAGCTCATAATAATCAGCTCATAAATGCATAATTGTTCCAACCAACCACATAGCAACCTTCTCATATGTGTGTATCACAAAATTGCTAAGCAAATTTTTAAGTTAATCAAGCACCAAGCTTGAATTTGGCCTCCACTTTGCAAAGGGATACATTTTTTGCTCTGTTTCTTGCCTTCAGGTCGCGCCGCCTACTGTAGAGGAGATTTGGAGAGTTAATAGTGGCTATTGATGATATATGTGAGTTCCCAACACTCCTAGGTATGCACCCAAGCCACCAGTGTGTTGATTTTTGCAAAAGAACGGCTCCAATTGCATCAAAATTGAACCTCTGTTCTCTGTTTTTGTGAGGGCTTCAAATTCAATCACTCCAATGCATAAAACTTGCTCCAAAGAGCTTGCACATGAGTTGCCAATACATTCCCATTTTCTAGATACATGATTCTTTGTCAGATTTGCATCCATTCGCCTCATACATTCACCACACTCAAGCTTCAATAGAGAGCTTGCAAAACAAAAATTTTTCTTTGCTTTGGGCAACTCAAAGCTGATGTTGTTTGTGTTTTTGCACCTGCAATCCGCTCAAGGATGTTTAGTAGTCCTTACCCAGTAGGCCAAGCTCTCAGATTTGATGAAAATTAGTGTGCTCCAAGCTTCACAGCTCCAATGGCAAGCTCCACAAGGACCACAACTTTTCTTCACAGCTTCTTCTCCCTCTTCTCTCACTCCCTCATAAACCCTAATAGAGAGCTCTAGGCTCTGATACCATGATGAAAAAACAGGTAGAGGGAGAGGAGACACACACACAGAATCAAACCCTGATTTCTTAATCAAACCCTAACCATAGAGAGAAGCCATGTCCCTTCTCACACAATGCATAAGCCATATTAATCCATAATCTACAACACACTACTTGTGTTGTGTCCACACACAGCTAACCCTAGCTAATGTCCACACACTATGACCAGCTGGACACGGTCATTTATGTCTCACATGTTACTACCTAACATGCCAGCACATAGTGCAACTGGCACAAACTAAATCGAGCTTGAATCTCAACATCCTAGTCACATCTCCCCACCTCGCGAATGCAGCTCTTCATCTCTTGCTCGACATTATCCAAAACCACATTGTCATTGACAATTGTGTAATATTTTTTCCCCCATCGGCGGCGGCGGGTGTGGGCACTGTGTGTCGAAACGTCACGCGATGATCACGAGCATGGAGTGTCGTTATCTCTTAACCCTGATACACACACATCTCATAACCAAGAGGAGAGGGGAGGGAGGGCAAAGAAGGAGGAGTGGTAAGGAGGTAGAGAAGAGCTTGGGAGAGAGAGAGAGAGAGAGAGAGAGAGAGAGAGAGAGAGAGAGAGAGAGAGAGAGAGAGAGAGAACCTACAAAACAAAGAACCAAAAAAAAATCATTATCCCTCAACCCTGATACACACACATCTCACAACCAAGAGGAGAGAGGAGGGAGGGCAAAGAATGAGGCAAACCTGCTTGAGTGGTAAGGAAGTGGAGAAGAGCTTGGGAGAGCGAGAGAACCTACAAAACAAAGAAGAAAGCAAAAAACATGAAAATTACCCCAAATCACACAGACAGACATTTTACAACACATGTACATGTAACCAAGAGGAGAGGGGAGTGAGGGCAAATGAGGCATACCTTGCAAAAAAAAGAGAGGTTCTGTTTTAATGTAAAAACCTGCGCTATCGATATGTACGTCGAAATAACGATGGAAAAAAGCATCGAAATCAGGGTGAAAAAAACGTCGAAAAGAGCGTGGAAATAAGCGTTGAAAAATAAATTTCCCACGCTCTTTTCAATGGATATTTCAATGCTTTTTTCCACACTATTTTGACGTCCTTTTCCACGATTATTTCCACGACATTTTCGACGCTTATTTCGACAATCGCTACTTTTCATTCAAATTCAAAATGTTTCCAGATCTTGCGTGCCCCCGATATTTCAAATTAGCTATCACCGACTACCACCGAATACTTAAGGGAGGATTCCCCTCCAAAAATAAGCATTCGTTCCCATTGCAAATCAATATGGAAACCATGGATGACACCACACCCTCAAATTTTGTTGATTTAGAGGAGAATACACTTTGCCCATGTATTCACTGCTACAAATACCAAGTGGCTCGATGTCGACGAATTTGCAATGATCATACAAAAAAATGGAGAATATTTTGAGTGGAGCGATTGGAACATCTAATTAGTGGCAATGCATGCTTCAACAATGATGAACTAGTGGATATCCGGCCTGAACGATGGAGACCAACAAGAGTAGCCACAAATGAGGTGATCCAACAACCTGAGGAACTTGAGGAGGCGGATTCGGAGCAAATACTAGAACATGACATGGATGACATGATAAATGCCTTACACGATGGAACAGAAGATCGTGGTTTGAAACACAAAGGGATAGAAGAGATCACACGACATGTGGAATACGCTTCCCAAGAAGAGAAAGAGCTACGTAGGCTTGCTCGTCTTCCACTATATTATGAAGCACATGTGTCTGTTTTACGCGCTTGCCTATCCATATTGAACTTGCAATCAATTTTTGGATGGTCTGATACGAACATATCAAAACTTTTTACGTAAGTGATGATATCATATGCAATTAGTGAGTTATGTACCTTTATATGCATTTTCTTAGCCTGTCTATTTTGTGTAACAACTTATTGAAACATCAAATATTGCCAGAAGATAATGAGATGTCAGTGAACCATAGTCGAGGAAATGCTGCACTCGATTTGGCATGGACTACAACACACACCATGCTTGTCCAAATGATTGTATTCTTTATCGACAAGAATATAACACCGCAGTACAATGTTTGCATTATGGTACATCGAGCTATAGACAAGATGTGCAAGGAGAAAGGGTACCAACAAAAGTTTTACGACACTTTCCCATCATCCCTCGGATTAAAACAATGTTCAAGTGCAAATCCATTGTAGGATTGATGACTTGGCACCATAACACTAGGTCCACGGATGGTGTTATGTGTGTGCTCATCATAGATTCTCCTACATGGAAGCACATTGAAGAGAAGTGGGTAGCCTTTCAGGGGGGCTCGCCATATTAGACTCGGACTAGCGATGGATGGAGTGAATCCATTTGGTCTACGAAGTTCATCATGGAATACATGGCCTATTTGTCTAGTTAACTATAATCTTCCACCATGGCTAGCGATAAAAAAAAGGGCATCTTTTATTATCTTTGATAGTTCCTGGAAAGTACAAGGTGAAGAACATGGATGTGTATTTAGCCCCTTTAGTTATGGAGCTTCGTGTTCTATGGGAGGGCATTGAAGTTCATGATATTTCCAAGAGGTTTGGACAATGTGTGCTAACATTGAGAGGAATATTTATGTGGAATATGCATGATTGGCCTAGCTATGGAGAGTGCTCTGGTAATACTGTAGCTTGTTAACATATTATGTTAAGTCATGATTGTTATCCAAACTTACCTGCTACAATCTTTTTTGATGTTCTACAGGGCTTTCAATGTAAGGGTATAATGGATGTCCATTATGTGGGCCGCAACTTGAGGCTTGGTAACTGAAAGTCTATGAAGAAGATAGTATATGAAGGCTACAAGAAGTATCTCCTAGTGGACCATCCTTTGCGTGAGAGATTTCTAGGGAGATCTCCTTGCATATGGAAGAGAAATGATTGGAGGACCTTATGGGAGCTGGATCTAACCTGCACACCTCCAGAAATGAAGCGTCTATCCATTTTCCATCAACTTCCATACTGGAATGACCTTCTAGTGAACCATCTTCTTGACCCAATGCACATTTTCAAGAAATCTCCGCAAACAACTGCATCAAGAGAGCATGGATGGTCGGACTATCCTCTAAAGAGAATAACATCACATCAGAATGATCCACCAAAGGTACTACATTAAGAGTATGCTCCTCCACTAGAATATTTTCTAGAGCATCATAATACTCGAACAACTCAGACACTGCATCATAATAGATATCATCGTCAAAAGAATGATCATCATTACTATAATTCACATAAATATCCCCAATGTGGAAACCATGTATCTCACCATGTATAATAGATATGATCGTCAAAAGAATAATCATCATTACTATAATTCACATAAATATCCTCATGAAAACCATGTATCTCACCAATCAAAGTGATATCATAAATCTTCTCCTTCCTCCATATGCGCTCAAAGCATGAGATCGTCCTCATCAAAGAGAATGAACACATAGAACCATAAATGAATGATATCTGCATGCCAATAGCATATGAAAATCCATACCGTATCATCATGGGTCACCATAGCATCATCAAGAATAATATCATGAGAAACAACAGCATCATGGGTAACATCATCATCATTATCATCATCAAGAGAAAGAAAAAACTACATAATCACTCTGCCATCAACATCATCGGCATGAAGATCAATATCATGTGAACCCAGAGAATCATTAAATAATAGCATATCAAAGCGATCATAACCATCATGCATAACAGTCTCTCAATCAATGGAACCTCCAAATCTGGATCAAGTGTAGTATAGTCAATGTTAGTCTTCACACCTGCATCCATGAGGAATTGGATCACCCATAAATAGAGCCAAAGATACTTATCATATCTGCATCAATATCAATACTAGCTAAAGCTATATCCTCTAGATCATCCTCATCAAGAATTGGTGAGAGAGTGAGAGAGTATCATCGACTACATCACCCATAGGAAACTAGATCAAGAATCTACATATCTGCACCATCATCAGGAGAACACTCTCTATCTAGAGCATATGGCTGATCTGGAACCATAGAACTATCCTCCTCTAGAAAATCAAAAATCACACCATCATCATGGACATCATAATCCATATCATCATGGCATCCATCCTCTATCGCATCATCAATGATCCGGATAATAAAAAAGCAAGTGACCCAGCATGCACCAGCCCGAGCCACGTGAATAGTACAAAAGGCCACATAAGCAAACACATGTAAGGCACAAGTCAAGACATCATTAAAAATCCACTCACAATGGCAAGAAAGGAAGGCAATAAAGATGCTTTAATAGCATTGAACCAAGGCAGCAGGCATGATGTAAATCGACGATCACGTCAAAATAAAAATGAAGAAGCCGAAAACATATCAAAAAAGGAAGCTAAAAGGAGAAAGCATCATAAAAGAGAACACAAACACTCACATTCACAATATGCTCTCTTGCTTGACACACTATCACCTATCTGTAGCCCTTTTTCAAAAAACAACACCATGTGCCGAAGGTCAACAAGACGCTCAAGCCCAATAAAAACCAAAGAAAATTCTTTGCATGCCCATGTTCATCCCATACATGAGGAAGAAGGAGTAGCAAGAGTGGGCAAGGAGGTTCGAGTTTGAAAATTTCTCGACCAACAGTGGGAGGAGCTGCAGGACCCAAAGGATGGGGAAAGATTGATTACTCAATTTTTGGAAACCAACACAGTGCACGTGGAGGGGAAGGAGTCGATAAAGATCTCAGAAAATGCAGTGCACCACGTGCCAGGATTACCCTCAGAAGGAGCCCTTGACACTAACCTGAAGCCAAGTGTAGATGAAGAAATCCCCAAAATAGGCACCATGCACCAGGTAAAATATGTGGTGATGAAACTCAGCAGGAACAATTTATTTTCTTCCTACAAAACATCATGTTCATGGGGAATCCAAAGGACATTTCCAACAAAATTTAAAGACTGCTCAGAGTAGTAGAGGCATGAGAAAATATAAATTAGGCTGCAATTTACAAGGAAAATCTAGCCAAGAAAGCAGCCACCTGGGCTAAATAGAAGTAGGGAGGTTGCAAGATGAGGGTACTCACTTTCGTTCACTCTCTCTAAAATTGGGACATCCACGCATCTCGGGTGGAGTACCTCGATCGTGATATTGCCGTGAATTAAAACACGACACGTGCCTCCCAAGCCTAAAGCAAAATATCTCAAACGAGATACCAACTAATGGCATGCTAGCAGGTCCGGGTTTCCAATCATCATCCATGTCACAACTACAGGTCACCGCCACCACATTATCTTGATCGAGATATCTATGCCACTCGGATCCACATCAGGGCCACGTTGTATCCCCCTAGGCATATTTGTAGAATCTCCACCGTCCACATATCTCGAACAAGATATTGAGATCAAATCTTCACCATTGAAATACCTCGTTCGAGATACAGAGATACAATCTCCACTATCCAAATATCTCGTTCGAGATATAGAGATGCAATCTCCACCGTCCAAATATCTCGTTCGAGGTACAGAGACGCAATCTCCACCGTCCATTTAGGCACATTGGAAGATGCAATCTCAGCCGTTTAAATATCTCGATCGAGGTATGTAATGAATCTCGACCGTCGACATACCTTGGTCGTGGTAATGGCTTAAAATCTAAGCCGTCCATGTACCTCAAACGAGATACTAATATCAAATCTCAGCCGCGTCGATCCTTCACCAACCCTAAAATTAAGTATGTATCTTGGCCGTATGTTTCACTAACCCTAAAATCTAGAGCGTACATCTTGCAAACCCTAAAGTGCATGATGCCATCGAACCTCGATCAAGGTTATAAAACCGAAAAACTTTTTTTTAAACCTCATTTTGTCAGAAGTTGTTTTCACTCTCCTTGCTCTCTTGATTTGGATTAGCATTAGTGGGCCCATTAGCATTGTTTTATAGCTTCATTAGTGCTACTTAGCACTAAGCATTGGACCCTTCACATTGGACCTTTGTGTTAGAGCACCATATTAGATAATTTGGGAAAAATCCCATTCCCATTTGAAAAATGGGATCATGGTGAACCTATCCAAACTTTTGTCAAAACCCCATCATGTGACATATCATTAGAAAGATCTTGAAGAGTAGGATCTAAATCTATAATGTCCGACAAATTTGGAGTTAATATGCTCATGATATGGCCAAAACTATGTTGAAAAGGTAATTCCCAAAGTATGAGATTTTTTCCAAATTATCTAATATTGTCTTTTAGGTTTAGGTTTTAGCATGGAGTCACAAGAGGAGGGCCACGAGGAGGGCCGCTCGTCTATTGTGGACCTCATCGCGGAGATAGACCGTGAGTTAGCGGCTATCCGTAGGAGTGCTAGAGATACACCATCTACATTACATATCGTGGTAGACTTGGAGGCGATGCTTTCATCCCTTCATAGCCTTCACGATATTGTTTTATGTAGATGAGTGGATAGCCCACCATCGCACTGCTCCTGTGTCACATGGCCTGACATATCGTCAGGTCTGTGATCTTGGTCCGATTAGGGATGGAGCCTACTTAGATCTTTTCCTTGATAGTCGTGGGATGAGGCCTGGGGCGGGCAAGCCCCTTACTATTTCACGGTGTTCACATCCTCGTATGGCGGCACATATCTATAGTCGATATGTTACCGCATATGGGAGGATGCCGAACAACCACCAGATTCCCATATTTGCAAAGCAATTATATGTGGAGTTTGTCTTAGGGGAGGAGGTGGATTACACTAGCCATCGGCTGGGCGGTGGTGCTGGCTGAGGCCGTCTCCAGGACTAGGGTGGGCGGCCTCCACCAGCCCTTCGTGTAGCTCCTACAGATCCTTCATTTGTGCCTATGTTGATAGTCGAGGCTCTTGGCACCCAGGATAGCATCGACGTACGGAGTACCACGGAGAGCATCCAGCACGTGGTGCACCTGTTCTCACGATCGATACCGACGACAGATGTCGAGGTATTTACATATTTATTACTTCTTAAGTTTTTTTAGTCATTTATTTACATGTTTATATGTACTTTTCTATATTTTTACATGAGCGGCATGGTTGATTGTCACGTAGGGTCCCACACCTACCACTAAGAGACTCACTCAGGAGTTGGTGGAGGCGAGAGTAGAGATTGACCACCTTAGAGCTGCATTACAGATGGCAGAGGCAGCTACTGCAGGGGCACGACATCTAAGAGAGTCTGACATCCAGCAGGTAGGTTTCTCTTGCACGTAAAAGAGTTATAATTAAGGTCCTAAGTTATAAATTTCTTTAAGTAATACCTAATGAGAGAGACTAATCAATTATTTTTCTGCTTTCCTTTTTTGCGTAGTCTTGGACCGAGGTTGAGAGTTCTAGAGCTGAGGCGCAGCATCACCAGATTATGGAGCGAATTGCCCAGCATAGCAGTTGATGCTGCATGTTCGAGAGTTCCGTAGATCCTCAGACGTGACAGTGCCTTACTTGCCTTTATATCCACGGCCTGTTAACAGAGGTTTTTTGACGACCTCTCCCTCAGGATGCACCACCCTTCCTACGTGATGCCTGCTACGCTCTATGTATCGAGGACATTGACACTACTGGTGGATATGCCCTGGGATGTGGACATTTTTTCCATTTGTCTTGCATCACCCAGGAGCTAGTATGCTTCTCAGCATGTCCCTCTTGCTGTGCATGCATCGACCTAGCAACATACAGAATTTTGGGCATTGATGATCTTCACCCAAGCCTCGTTCGAGTAGATGCTAGGACTGGCAGGCCTATTGATTTTACATCAGCTATACTGACTTGGGACTCGACACCTTTGATGATAGAGATCAGGAGCCTGCTGAGGTGCCTCCAGAGATTAAGTGGAGTGCACACGAGTTTGATGCATACCACAGAGTCCTTCTCACGAGAGCCAGATCATAGCATACGAGCGTGTGGGTGGTGCTGGTCCTAGTGGCATCTCGGGTGATGGTGCTAGCAGCAGTACTGCTTCTCATGAGCAGCGTGTCCTTACAGCAGAGGAGCTTACACGAGCAGAGTGGCAGACACATACCATTGCTGATTATAGATTTTGGGTTTACAGACAGAGACGTCTTGCATTAGCATGACGTAGAGAGAGGGAGAGGGCTATAGCAGCTTTTGGGACTCGTGAGCTCCCGAGTACACCGGCACCACTCACGATCCTGCCTTTGAGGTAGACCTCCCCACAGACATTCGACGACCCCTGCAGGCCGGCACAGCCTCCTAGACGTGCACAACAACCTCGACATGCATGTCGATCCACAGTTAGAGATGACGATTTTGATTGGGTTGCCCTTGATAGTGACTAAACTCGGACTAGCTAGGTTAGCTCACTTACATTGTACTTAGATTTATGGGCAGTGACTAACCTCAGACTAGCTGGGGAAGCTCATTTTCATTTTGATGTACTTATTTGATTTTTATATCATTATGAGTTTTTTCATTATTAAGTATCATTATATTTTAGTTGATGTTCTTGATTTTTTTAAATTTTTTAACACTTTGGCTATCATATTGTTTGTTGAAAATCTCCATGCCATCGTACCTAAACATGCCCCGATGGGAACCAAACTTTGCAAGCATGTGGAGGGAGCCCACCCCCAAATGCATGCAAAGTTTAGTCATAATCGGACCATGTTTGGATTGGTAATTAGCGCACAGTGCGGATTTTTCAAGTCTCTTGGTGCTTAAGAGGCCATGGAAAATCCGGGCCTTCCCCATACCATCATACCCAAACATGCTTCGATGGGGACCAAACTTTGCAAACATGTGGGGGAGACCCACCCCCACATGCTTGCAAAGTTTGGTCATAATTAGAGCATGTTTGGATTGGTAATTAGCGCCCAGTGCGGATTTTTCAAGTCTCTTGGTGCTTAGGAGGCCATGGAAAATCCGGGCCCTCCCCCATACCATCATACCCAAACATGCTCCGATGGGGACCAAACTTTGCAATCATGGGAGGAGACCCACCCCCACATGCTTGCAAAGTTTGGTCACAATCGGCGGAGCATGTTTGGATTGGTAATTAGCGCCCAGTGCAGATTTTTCAAGTCTCTTGGTGCTTAAGAGGCCATGGAAAATCTGGGCCTTCCCCATACCATCGTACCCAAACATGCCCCGATGGGAACCAAACTTTGTAAGCATGTGGGGGGAGCCCACCCCCACATGCATGCAAAGTTTGGTCACAATCGGAGCATGTTTGGATTGGTAATTAGTGCCCAGTGTGGATTTTTCAAGTCTCTTGGTGCTTAAGAGGCCATGGAAAATCCGGGCCTTCCCCATACCATTGTACCCAAACATGCCCCGATGGGAACCAAACTTTGCAAGCATGTGGGGGGCAAGCATGTGGGGGGAGCCCACCCCCACATGCGTGCAAAATTTCTTCACAATCGGAGCATGTTTGGATTGGTAATTAGCGCCCAGTGCGAATTTTTCAAGTCTCTTGGTGCTTAAGTGGCCGTGGAAAATCCGGGCCTTTCCCATACCAACCAATCCAAACATGCTCCGATGGGGACCAAACTTTGCAAACATGTTTAAGAGGCCCACCCCCACATCCTTGCAAAGTTTGGTCACAATCGGAGCATGTTTGGATTGGTAAAATAATTAGCGCCCAGTGCGGATTTTTCAAGTCTCTTGGTGCTTAAGTGGCCATGGAAAATCCGGGCCTTCCCCATACCATCATACCCGATGGGGACCAAACTTTGCAAACATGGGGAGGGGCCCACCCCCACATGCTTGCAAAGTTTGGTCACAATCGAAGCATGTTTGGATTGGTAATTAGCGCCCAGTGCAGATTTTTCAAGTCTCTTGGTGCTTAAGTGGCCATGGAAACTCTGGGCCTTCCCCATACCATCGTACCCAAGCATGCCCCGTGATGGGAACCAAACTTTGCAAGCATGTGGGGGACCCACCCCCATATGCTTGCAAAGTTTGGTCACAATCAGAGTATGTTTGGATTGGTAATCAGCGCCGCCCACTGCGGATTTTTCAAGTCTCTTGGTGCTTAAGTGGCCATGAAAAATTCGGGCCTTTCCCATACCATCATACCCAAACATGCTCCGATGGGGGGGTTTGGATTGGTAATTAGCACCCAGTGTGGATTTTTCAAGTCTCTGCTTAGGAGGCCATGAAAAATCCGGGCCTTCCCCATACCATCATACCCAAACATGCTTCGATGGGGACCAAACTTTGCAAACATGTGGGGGGGACTCACCCCCACATGCTTGCAAAGTTTGGTCACAATCGGAGTATGTTTGGATTGGTAATTAGCGCCCAGTGCGGATTTTTGAAGTCTCTTGGTGCTTAAGAGGCCATAGAGAATCTTGGCCTTCCCCATACCATCGTACCCAAACATGCTCCGATGGGGACCAAACATTGCAAACATGTGGGGGGGACATGGTGATGGTGATTTTCAACAAACGATATGATAGCGAAAGTGTTAAAAAATCTGAAAACCATGAACATCAACTAAAATGCAATGATCCTCAATAATGAGAAAACTCATATGATATAAACATCAATTAAGTACATCAGAATGTGAGCTAACATAGCCACTCTGGGTTTAGCCACTAACTCAAAAGATCAAGGTATTTTGAAAATGAGCTACCCCAGCTATTCTGAGATTAGTCACTCCCAAAAAATCTAAGTACAATGTAAGTGAGCTAACCCAGCTAGTCACTATCAAGATAGAGATCTAGTCACAACAGCACCCTCTCTAGCCCTCAACTTCTCTAGAATGCTCTCATGGTCTGAGTTTAGTCACTATCAAGATAGAGATCTAGTCAGCATCACCCTCTCTAGCTCTCAACTGCTCTAGAATGCCTTCATGGTCATCCACTCGAAGCCGAAAACGAGGGTGAGAACTGTGTTTTCGGCTCTGTACTCAATCAAGAGTGAGCCTGGTAGCAACCACCAGACGAGAGAACTGAAATGCCTCTAACTCCCACTTCCACTGCTGGAACTCAAGACTCCCCTGATGAAGTCGAATCTGCTGGTAGAACCGGCCTGCCACAATCATGCTATGGGCATCATAAGAAAACCCATAATCATCCACTATATCCCAGTCAAGGATGCACTTTGGCCTAGTGCAACTCACCAAATAGTAGTCTACTCCCTCGCTATTTCCCTCACTGGCAATAACAGCAAATACATCACCCTTCTGTAGCAAATCTGTCAAGTCATCATAACTGACCATGAACGCAGGACCTGTGTGCTCATCAGACAACACTGTATGTGAAGGATGCTCGGGGGAGAGGAATGTCTATATCCATGCATGTGCCCATCCTCTCGAGGCACAATGTGAAGGATGCTCGGGGGAGAGGAATGTCTATATCCATGCATATGCCCATCCTCTCGAGGCACAATGTGACCAATCGCCATTCATACATACTCCAGAGAAGCATGCAAACCGTCGTGTGTAAATCGTGGGGGCCGCCATGCACGTGCTCTTGATGGAATGTAAGCCCAAGGTGCCAGGTACTGTGTCACAATCATGGGAGGCTCTACGGTCAATCATGCCACCATCCACATGCCAAAAAAATCTCCTGCATTAGGACCTCAATGGAAGGCTTCTTGGGCCCTTTTATTTGGCAGTTTAAGGAGTCAAACCTTTTCTCTTAAGAAGAAACGTTTTCTAATTAGAAGCTTCAAAACGGCTACTTTATTTGAATTTGAATTTTGGGGGGAAAATGGAATTTAAAATCTAGCGGACAAAACCATATCATGTAACATATCTATGGAAAGCTCTTGATGCGTAGATCACGGATCTATAATCTCCGCTCAAATCGGAGCTTGTATGTAGAAGTTATGGAGGTCCGAAAATTGTAAATTGCCTCCCCCCCTTTTTGGGAGAAAAAGTGCACCCTTTGACCACTCTTACACCTCTCTTACAAACCCAACATTTCAGTCCACATGGAAACGCCCATTTGGCTATTCCTTAATCACCTTGATTAGGCTTGGGCAAATTAAAGGGCCCAAGAAGACCCCATTCACTTCCTAATGACAATCCGAGCATCATGTTTGGGATACGATGATGCTGCACTCCCACACAAATGTTGGGAGCACCACTCGACTATGTGGCCTGCACCTATGAATTGCTGAGCATCCTACCGCAGCAGCAGATGACGCCTCAGGGCACGTTTCACACATGCGCCTGCACCATCATGCTCTCCCTTCCCGTGACCAGTCTCAAAGAATGACCAAATCACTGGAATACTAGACTGCACATGCCACCTATAAATCCATAAAAGATAGTCTTAGTTATTGTTTTCTTTAAGATGTTCTAGTGAATTTAGTTTAATTGCAAATATAAGAGAACCATAAGTACTACCTGTAGAGCCAATAGAATTGTCGTGATGACTTGAATTGTGCGCCACAACCATCCGACCAAACCCATCGCTGGCCATGTATGATCCCACAATCTCCTAAAAAATCATCATGGAGACGAAAACAGTGTTGCACAAAATGTGCATCATGTGAACGATCATCACACTGATATAGAAATGATACTCTCGAATAATGACACGGGTCTCGGGGGTACTCGCTATCCCATCTACATGAGCCTCTGCATGTCTATAGCTAATGTGGACCATAATAGCAACCTGGTGAGGTAAGCAATACAGACGTTTAGGACACAAAAAATCAAATAGGTAATGTAGCTCAAACACGAAACAAATATTATGAAATATAACCATTACCTACTCTGAGAAGTAATACTCAGATTGTATCTCCTGAAAAGGTGTGAAGGTGTAGTTCTCTGCAAAATCAATCACAAAGATGACCACACCAATAGGAAACTCTGCCAGGCATGCTCGGAACTGACGATCCTGCCACTTGGCACAATGATTGTGCCGTATATAGGGGTAGATCTGCTCCCTAAATGTGGCTGTGAAGTGACAACGTGGTGTATGTTTGTCCACGAGCTGCAACTTCCTGGACTGTCCACACCACCACTCTGGAGCTGGTGTGTCACATACTCATAACGTTGCCATGCCACTATCTCTTGGTCACTTGCATCAAGATGTACCATCTGTAGATGTGCAAGTGAACCACATGATGTGCAATTGCTCTCCACACAAGGCATCCTATGGAACTGGGCATCCTCCGTGCGTGCACGCAAAAGAGAGTGGATGAAATCACGAGGACTACGAGGCAACTCTCTATGTCCACTAAAAGAACAGAACACATCATAAAAAAGTTTGAACTCAACATGGTAGCGACGACAACAACATGTGTCACGCTGACGTGAGTACCACTTAAAAATCAATATTTATTAACAAGTCTAAATATTTATCATAACTAGATATATAAATATATCTTTTATTTTATAATTATACAACTACTTTTTTTAATAAAGTATTTTTTTTCAAATTTTATTCAAAGGTTTATTCTACATAAAATATTTTCAAGAAATATTAAATTATAAAATTTATTTTTTTAAATTAAATAATATGAACTTTAATAATAATATTATTGATCTAGTTCCAAAATATAATCCTTTAAAATTAGTGATTTTAAATTCTTATATTTAGTAACAAAAAGAGGAATAATAGGGTGGATGTGAAGAAACGCTACTCGGCGACCCGGAAGAGGCAAAGAAAAAGATGATAGAAGAAGAAAGGAAAAAGGAGCTGGAAGAGAAAAAGAAACAAGAAGCCACCGCGAATGCTGAGAAGAAAAAGAAATCTGATGAAGCAAAATAGAAAAAGGAGGAAGAAGAAAAGAAAAGGAGGGAGGAAGAAGAGAAGAAGAAGAGAGAAGGGGAAGAGCAGAAAAAGAAAGAAGAAGCAGCTCAGAATGGGAAGATGCTTGCAACAAGAACAGATGTGATCATACCAACAGAATTATAGCCTTAGGTGGCAACACTGGAGCAAAAGGCACAAGAAGGTCCAAGTCACAAGGAAAAGTTACCTAAAAAAATAGAGGCGAAACTCCCCACCGAATAGCTGCACATGGATAAAACACCAATGACCATGGCCCAAAAGATTCTCTCTCACAGTCTTTGTTCAATGAAAGTTTAAAACAAAGGCTCGGAATACAATTAATCAATTGAATGCACTAAACCATAAAAAGTATGGAATGTTGATGAGTTCCACAATGAAAACTAAGGAGTTGGAATGCAAATCACAGTCCTTGGCATAGCTAAACAAGGAATTGTACATGAAAGTGGACATGGCTGGAAGAGCCCTAGTAGAACAAAAGGAGCTAATTGAGGGAAAAATTAGGACTCTCATCAGCGACAATTGCTCCAAGCAAAGGTAGAAAGGCTGCGAGAAGAATTGGAAGAGGCTAGGAAGCCAGCAAAAGTTTGGGGCTGATGAAATCCAGGGATTGAAGGATGAAGTGTTGGTGGACAACACAACGCCTTGGCAATCACCCAGTCAAAAATACAAGCCCTAAAAACCCAAGATGAAGAAGATTTCTTGTGTCTTCTGCTAGATGCAAAAACAACGATAATCAATACAGCAAAGGCAAGACTAAGCAAAGTATGGGATCATGCGCTGCAAGCTTTGGCAGAAATCCATGACCAGTTGTCGTGCAAACCCCAACAAGTAATCCATGATTTGGACGACAATGATGAGGGAGATGGGGAACAACAACAATAACAACAACAATAACCAATGGGTCATGGATCTTCCAAGACCAACACTTCTAGAAAGGAGAAACAAACAAAGAGTGAAGACCAGAGTCTGATGTAGGTATTAAAGGATGCCTTCTGGAAAGCAAACCATTGGGAAAAAGAAGCAAGAAAGTTAGCTGAAAGGAACAAAGTGTTGCAGTAGGAGTTGCAGGAAGCCACACCCACAAAGGAATATGCAGTCATATTAAGAGATGCAATCCATGAGAGAGACGACAGAGCACAAGAACAGGTAGAGGCATACAAGCAAAAATTTGAAAGCATCACAAAGTTTGAAGTGGATACCATCAATGAATTAAATGCATTGGAACTAGAGATGCAAAGATGCATAAAAAATGAAAATCAGTTGAGAAAAGAAGGGCTTAGAGATTGGGAAAATTACAAGGCAACCGTGCAAGTACAAATAGAAGAAGCACGAAAAATGGCCGAAAAGGTGAAACTAACCTAGAAAAGAAGATTACAATGGAAGTTGGAACTAAGGGAAGCAAAAGAGGAAATTACCAGACTCCACGCGGTAGAACTTTCAAAAGTAAAAATAGATGTGGAGCTAGCCACAAAAAACCCACAGATGTTGATGCCTAGAGTACGTAGAAAAGAACAAGGAGAACTGCTGGTTGAGGTCTGAATGTTGTAGGATTCCAGCCAAGCTTTGCTCAAGGAAAATGAGTGCTTAAAGGACCGACTAGTTATCAATTTTTCTGCTCCATGGGCCACCATGGAAAACCCATTTTTTGAAGCCTCTCATGTCATGTTTTCTGAGTTACGGAAGGAAAACATACAATTGCCTTGATATTTTTAAAATGCAAAAAGAATAAAGTCCATACTAATCCGAAAACCTCTTCCCATGGAGCACCCATGCTCTTAATTTTTGTTTTCACAAACATCGGAGGGAAGAAAGATGTTGCCCCTTGAAAGCACCAATATGTGGAAATGGGGCACCAGAGAACCAATTGCAAAGAGGGTAGAAAGCCCATCATTAGATAATCTGGGAGAGTATGAAGAAGCTCCCTAGGTGGAATGGAGACCCATATCTATGGCAGAAAAAACAATCCTGGGGAAAACTCCATTCAGACCGGTGGTGAGACTTTTTTTATCAGAAAATACCGCAAGCAAGCAACAAGGGTTTGGGATGTTTAGAAGAACATATAGAAAAACTGAAGAAGATCCAAGAAAGAGCCACCTACACCGATGAGGTGTACGTCCCGGATCATACACCCCTAGAGATGTTCATAAAATTCAAGAAAAGATTTTTCAAGGGTACTGGTTTAGGAGAAGAAGCTCAAACACTAGGTGTACCAGGTGTTGCGCTTGACATTGTAGTAGCAACAGAAGGACCACTGGCGGTAGAGAAAGCATAAACCAACGATGCACAATGTGAGCACCACCTTGGTAGCACATGTTTGAAGGTGGCGGACTATAATTGTTGTAGAGCTATTGCCAAGATCAAGAAGGCATTGTTTAAAACACATGACCAACTACTACAGAAATAGATGATGTTGGGTGTAGAGGAATGCTCAGAGTAGTGTGAGCCAACTTATTGTTAGCGTGATGAAGTGTAGTTTTGTAATACCTTCGTTATTAGTTGACACTTATTTCATGAAGCTTGTAGCATGTAGAATATGATAGGTGTTTATCTGTGTTGGGTACGAGTTTTGTGTCACTCTGTAATCTGTCTTAATTCAAATCAAAAACACACTTGCCATTTCTTTGCTCATCTCTGTCACATGGTATTCTAGGATGTCTGTGTGTGTCATGTTTCGTCTTAATGGTACATGTTGTGTAAGAGCGAGAGAGAGAGAGAGAGAGAGAGAGAGAGAGAGTGAGTGAGTGTGATGCAGAATAAGAGTTGGGGAACACTGTGCATGAGCCTATCGAGTTGAGCGGAGTCTGTAATGTTCCTCATGACCATGTAAGGGTTGGTGTTTTGAATCTAGAATTTCTGGCGGGAGTCTAATTGTCTCCCATGCCATTGCCTAACTAGTCTATTACACTAGACTGTTGTCCTACCATTTCGATGTTAGGGAAAACAATGAGAAACACATGGATAAAGGCGGCTAGATGTATGATTGACTAGTCAACAGGATATGTCTCTATGGGTAAAGCCATGGCCTGAACATTCTACTCATAAACCCCTACCACCTCTCACTATTATCGAGAGTCACAAAACAAGAAGGAAGCTTTAACATCCATAAAATCTAAGGAAACACCATCCACATCAATGTCCACTGTTCAAGGAACTCTCGATTCTTTTACCCCCATAAAATGAGAAGTAAGCTTTAACATCCATAAAATCTAAGGAAACACACTCCACATCGGTGTCTATTGTTCAAAGAACTCTCGATTCTTTTACCCCCACAAGGAAAACACCTACATATGTCAAATGGATGACTAGATATGACAAGCTACAAAAAAGTGGCAACCCAAATCTACCTTGAAATGGGTTCCCAAAATTTCTCCATCTGTACCTCCTCAACCAATCAAGCAAAGAGGGCCTCAACACTATAATTGGTGAAGGAAGTCCAAATTACAAGTTACCCCAAAATGGATACCCAAACTCTGATTGAAAGCTCAAGGCTACTATGAGGGTAACCATTATATTTGGATACCAAAACATAAATATATACCACTAGTCTCATTGTTGCCGCTTACGAATTCCCAAGTCTCATTAGTGATTAATAAAAGCTTTAATAGCTCAAATGCCAACAAAGGAAAAACTATTGTAAAAGAACCTTCATCACTCACCAACATCCAAACAAGTCTGGATCCCAAAGAGAAACCCTATCACACAAGACATGGTGATTGATGGGGTGAATCTTATACATCAAAAAATTGTTCTTGGCTATCCAAGTCCCAATCCCATTAGTTTCCCTAGAGAGACCCACTATTATGCAAGTACAAATTACTTGCCGCAAGTGTCAACTCCATTGCTCATCTATAAGGGAAAACCCATAAGCCCCACCCAGTCTTATGAGATCCCTTTACTGCCATTAAAGCTAGAAATTGACATGCCACGACAAGTAACAAAGGGTGCTCCTATCCAACAAAATTGATGGGAACAATTGGATGGATGGTTACAAAAAACCTATAATACCTTCCAAGAGGTCAAGGTATGATAGAAAATAGGAAGGGGGGGGGCTATGCTAATATCATTACTTTTACCATCTACGTTTTGCTCCCCAATAAAGTTCAATTAGAAAATGCTAACCCTCAATATAGCTTGCACTAACATGTACGCAATGTTTAACCTATACACAATAAAAATCCAACTAACCATAAAAATATTCTTTTTATAAAGATGATGAGAAAGAACCCTTGTCAAAATAAGAGGATGAAGTATGACTCTTGCTGTGACTACAAGCCCTGAGAATGGAATTTTCATGGAATGATATGAATGACCCTATCCTAGAGCCGGATTGTCTAGAATGGTACTATCAAGGGCATCTAAGTATTCCACCTTTCCAAAACCACTCACACTATTTTTATGCACCATTAGGGGAGCGATGTTTTAGAACAACCTTTATGGACCTCTTATACCTACAGTTTCATCCCCTTGCACCATGTTTTACCTGTGAGTATCGCATGTTCAACACATCATCCTACTTATGATGGTAGTGTAGAGCCTTTTTTAGGCACTGTGAGATAGGACTATTGTAGTCCATATGGTAGGAGAGACACCACAATGACATGAGTGTACTTTACCCAATGGGATGACCCGATCAAGTAATACATGCATAGTAAGAGCTTGTAGAGCAAGGGAGGAGGGAAATAACTTATGGACTTATACCATCATTCTACGAAATAATGTTATTGATTCCTTGTCCCTTCTAGAGCATGGTGGGTGATTTCTTAGATAGATTAGCTTGCGGTAGCTACTTGCTCACTTACCTATAGTACCCATGCTATATCACAGTGAGGATGCACTCACGCCATTGCCTCATATACCAAAGAAGACATATATATTAGAAGAAAATCTAAGTGAGGAGGAAAATCAACCTAATGATGTCAAATCAAAGAATGCTAATGAGCTATGGTTATTTGATGAGATGAGCTTGCTAGATGAGTTTGATTTATAGGTTATTGAGGTGCAGTTGTGCAGACCAGATCCAAACTTATAGTTTACAGGGAACATGCAACCTCGATATGGACCAAATTTTACCACTTACCTAGGTGTATTCTACACCCATCCTCAATTATTGCTATTGGGTGTGTAAGAAAGAAGGGGTGGACAATAAAGCATTTTCCTTGACAATGCTTTAGACAATGCTTTAGGCATTGCTTTAAAGTTGGGATTTTTGAGACATACGCATATACACAACTTTTGATATATATGTTAGTATATTTAGTCCTTTAAATTTACAATTTTGGTATAGTTTCTCAAAGATGCATGCTCAAATGAAAAATAAAGATTCAAAATTATAACTTCCTTTAAATGTTTTCTTTACCTTTTTTAAAAACCTTTTTTGATGGAAAATTTAGGTTTTGTGAAATCCTTAATACTATTCTTCTCATTTTTTTACTTTCTTAAAAAATATACAATGTGCATATTTTCAATATAATAAAATAATCCCATGATTATAACTTTCCCTAGAAATTATGAGAGAACCTTCATCTCTTATCAAACCTGACTTTTTGTCAAAAAAATATGCATGATGGAGTGTTTGTCACTACCCTACTGTGCATTTGTGTGCTTGCTATGCATATTAGTTCTTGATTTGAGCATTGTGTGCTCTCGAGGGCGGTGTGGTGAAATCCCCACAAAAAGAGTGGCTCCTATGCCTTTCCCATGGTTCAATGGCTTACCCCATAAATGGCCTCTCTAGGTGCAGTACAAGTACTTGTAAAATAGGAGTTTAACATGTGCAAATCTTCCTTCATTATGAAGTCAATACAATGCGATATGAGGGTTTCAATGTGTTGGAAGTCTTCTTATCACAACGGTAGGGAAATTATTTCTTGTTTATGGGTTGAGCCTATTTTGCGAGTTGGAATTTCATTGATTTTGAATGTAATACAATGCAATGTATTGGCTTGAAAATGTTGGTTGTTTACATATTGCGTTGTACTATTTTTTTATCCAAAGTTTATCTTTATGGGTCATTTAAGCTGATTCTGTGTGTTGGAGTTTCCCTCATTGGAATTCAGTACAACGCAATAAAGTTTATCTTTATTGGTCATTTAAGCTGATTCTGTGTGTTGGAGTTTCCCTCATTGGAATTCAGTACAACGCAATATGGGGGATTCAATGTGTTGGATTTCTTCATATCGTGTTATAGTAAATTATATCCAAAATGTTTTCTTTGTTTGTCATTTGAGCTTATTTTGTGAGTTGGAGTTCCTTTGATTGTGAATGTAGTACAATATGATGTATGGGTTTGAATCTATTAGTTGTTTACATTTCGCATTGTAGTGTTTTTTATTCAAAAGTCCTTATTGGTTGTTTGAGCCGATTTTATGTGTTGGAGTTTCCTTCATTGTGAATTCAATACAACACGATATGGGGGGTTCCTCCATTGTGAATTTAATAAAACATGATCTGGAGGGTTCAACGTGCTATGGGGGTTTCAATGTGTTGGAAGTCTTCCTATCGTGTTATGTGAATTTAATCCAAAATTGTTTCCTTGTTTTTCGTTTGAGCCTATTTTGCATGTTGGAATTGCTTTGATTGTGAATGTAGTACAACATGATATATGGGTTTGAATGTGTTGGTCTGCATATCACGTTGTAGTGATTTTTATCCAAAATTTTTATTGGTTAGTCATTTGAGCCATCCATTCAATTTTGTTATTATATGGCACAGAAAAAGTGGACCCTAAAATAGGTCAGAAAGCTGCACGGGGATCCTAATATAGGTCAGAAAGCTACACTAGGAAAGAATATATATAGCCTTTGGTCATGTGAGGACTCAAAGATATGAGCAGAATAGGTCCATTTTACATGAACTATGAAAGATGCAGAGGCACATGCAGAGTGCAATTCTGAATCTCCCATTCCAGTGCCTTGTTTGTGAAAGGAACCACTATGGTATGCGTTGGTAGGGCTGAGTGCTGAGTTTCTTTGGGAGGCTACTAAGGATTGGCTCATTGGGAATTTTTAGGACAGTTACATTCTAGTTGCCCATGCACATAGAGTAACAATGATGTCAAAGGACATGTACTTGCTACAGCTTCTTAGGTTCAGATATGACAAGACCCTAGAGTCAATGAACCTCACTGTCTGATACAAAGATGAAAGGCATCCTAGAGATCCCTCCCCTAAGGGAAAGGGTCGCTTCCCATTGAAGAGATAAAGGTCAATCATTTGTGTGACACAAAGCACAACATACAAAAGACCAATAACAAAGCCAAAAATAGGGAGGCTGATAGAGAGAGTGTTGAAAGGGCAAGGAGAGAAGCTGCCTTTCTAGAATTGCATGATTCTAATGCTGAAGCTTTGAGGTATTTGGCCCGCTCCTTCGTTGTGGGGTTGCCAATGTAAAACACTCCTCAATACTTCTCTTTTGACGTGGAGGAGATTGATGTGTTATCTAGAATGCACAAGGAGGTCAACGACAGCGTTATGCAGGCTATTTTAAGGTTAGCTTTGTCCATGCCCTAAAATTTAATTTAAATTGTTATTCTTTCTCAAAGTAATATGATGTGAATTATCTGTGCAGCCTGGTTTTATTAAATCTACCATGGAAAGCTCGGTGCAGAGTATATATTTTGGATTCTCTTATATCCTTGCTTTTGGTTTCAGAGGAGGTTTCCTACATGGATATATGTCCATGGTATCCCTTTCACAAGAAAGTGAAACCTAAAATATTAAAGATAAAAATATTTTTAGCCCAAAATTAATGCGTGAAATGCCCCTCCAAAAGAATGGAAGAAAAATATCAAATCAAGGCATATTCCCCAATAATATTGGTTGCCCCATAGTGAGCATTGCTAAGGCTTTTAATTCTCTTTCCTTTCTTCTATTGTTGTTGTTTTTTTTTTAATAAATCCCATAGATTTAGAGAAATCCTAGATCTTTCTAATGGCCTACCATGAAAATTAAGTGTCATGTGACCTAAATTGTACTTTTGGTATTCTAACATAGATAGTAGATTTACCATCTTATACTATTTATTGACTTTTGTAGTGCACATTGGAGTTTGATTGTTATAGATACTGAGTCGAAGTGATGTTATCTTGCCAATTAAATTGTAGGATTTCATGGCAACATCAAGCAGTAAGTGCAAACACTTTTTTAAATATTACTGAGAGAGAGAGAGAGAGAGAGAGAGAGAGAGAGAGAGGAGAGTTAGCATTGACAATTAAAAAATGGTGTGTAGATATATTAGAAAGTTAATAGCTAGTATTGAGGCCCTTACCTAGAAGGAGATTTTAGAGGCAACGAAGATCATTAGATAGAGAGTCCCACATCAACATGATGGATTTAGCTGTGGGGTTGGAGAGTGTGCTACAATGCCATGTTACTGATGCGCTCAATGTTGTTACTACCCTTAGATAATGTAAGCATTCACTTATTCTTCTAATGATATCTTAGTTTCTTTGTGCATTCACTGATAGAGTAGATATGTAATTTTCCCTATGTGTAGAAACTATACTTAGTAGAATATATAGAGTTGGATGTACAGCTATACAGGGTCACAACAATTTCTCAAGGGGTTTGCTATATGATGTAAACCCTCTATATCTCGTGCATTCAAGGCCTATTTAAAAAAAACCCTTATTTGTGAAATTTTCATGAATAAATCATACCATTTTTCTATTCAACCTGTGAATAGCCCCTTTAATTGGTACCCTTATGTATGTAAAAGCTGTGTAAAAAAGGGGTTTTAAAAACCCCTTATGTTGAACCCACTTGCTACGCTTACATATTTATGAGTGACCCCCCTAAGAACAATTCAAACTCTAATTAACAATATTGGGCAACAAGATCGTGATGTGCCATATGTGTTTGTCCACTCCACAATGGCTAAGACCAATGTGTCAAGACCGTTGGCGTGGCAGTATCCACAAACACCAATCGAGAGGGAGTGGATCCACCTTGGAGACTCAACATCCCCTTGGCGGGAGAAAGCAAAACAAGATCATGCTATTGACTCTCCCCAATAGCAAGAGCACTCACCCCATAGAAAGAGAAAGCTTCCCCTACCCAATGATAATATTCTACATCAACCCATCCACTTTTGATGTAATGAGTAAATTCAATATAATTAACAATGTAAGAAGGCATTGATCTTGGTATTAACTACTCTCGATATGTAAAAAATTTTGTCATGCAGAATGTTAACAAGAAATTTTTGTATCTCCATGTTGTAATGATGATCTCTATGATATGGTTGCCATTGAAGCAAATAGAAAGAAAAATATACAAAAAGAAGAAAGAAGTAACATTTATACAACAACATATAGACCAAAGATAACTCTTGAAATTTTATTATAGATGGAAACGTTACAATATCAAGCTGATTCCACAACCTATAGGATATGTGATTTGATATACAAATAGAGCAAGTTTTGGAAGCTTCATTCCTTCTTCCGATTTTCCTACCATCTAGCTTAAAATAGAAATCCCTCCGTTCATCACCACACATCAATTGGATCTCTTATCTAAGAAAAGCCAATGGCCAATGGCTTTCTAGATTGACTACTATAATGGGTCTCAACCTTGTAATTGGAATATAACATCTATGATGGAAGAGTGAGTTCCATCATGCATGTCTTGATACAAGATTTTCTTGATGCCTCTCCATAGTCGCCATCTTCCGTAACGAAATCGCATGTGTAATGTTTGCCTCCCAATGAAATATCTGGTCATAAAAACAATCAATGCTAAAAGTAACGGATGTCACCCTAACAATATTTTCTACAAACACAAACAAACTTTATGTTTCAATTTCACCTAAATGTAATATCTAGCATTGTTACTTTGCATTTAATGGCATCTTCTACAGAGGTCCTCTTTACATCCCATCCCTCCCCTAAAAATTGGTTCATCCAATCATTATCAAGGGACCTCACTTGATATGTTAACTTTGTTTTCTTGTTCACACCCTCACATGGTGCAAACATCTATGCAAAGGCACTAAATGGTATAAACCAACTCACATGGATATCCTTAGAACCTGTTGATGGTTTTGTTGATGCCTGCATATCTTATTCTTGTATGCTACAATGATGTCTGTGTAAGAACTAACCTATTCTTGGCTAAACAATGGTGGTAGTGGGATAGACTCCAGTCTACCAACATTATTTTTTGCATTAGTCAAAACATACATGGAATTATGAAAGAAGATTCTCTGTGCTGCTAAATGGCTGGGTGGGTTATCATATAGCAATGTGCCTATCTCTATATGATGGAAGACATTGATTCTTCCACTGACTCTATATTCTGTCTCTCCTCCACATCCCCGATGGATATAAAGCTACATAATTTTTTAATGCTTAGCTATAGAGCACAAAACAATTAGGTATTGAACACAAAAAACAAAGACTACTTATTGAATCTTACTGTTTGTCTTAGATCTTGTACTTTCATCAATGTCGCATTATGTCTGTGTGCATATAAACATGTTGCACAAGGACCTTGATTGCAGCATTTGTCGCCTCAATAAATACACAATCCTACCTTTCTAGAAAGGAGGTGTCTTACTGCACCGAATGACGTATCTCTGACAGCTGCCTCTAAATATTCTCCTAATAGAGTTAGCTGCACCACCTTTATGCTCTTTTCATGCCCATTACTCTCATTATGAAATAAATTTGGAGAGATTCTCTAACTTGAATTGAATGGGCATGGCTAAATAAAGTACGACCGTGCCTCCTGTGAAGTGAGCAGCTGGTTGTTCACTTCTCAGAGATGCCACTCAAGAATGAGTTGCGCCCAATTTTCTCCTGGTTTTTCTTTGATTTCTCTCCATTAGTGATGATTTTATGAGGTTTTCTTTCTATGTATACAAGTTTTAGCTAGTCCCAACCTACCTGATGATGTAAGTAATGCCTAGTTTAATCTAATAACCTAGGATTATTGGTGTGATTAAGCTAACATGCAGTTTTTCTATCTACTTAAAGAAAAAACCAAAAATAAATGGAATCAAGGGTAAAATTATGGCACTAACTTGTATCTTCTGCTTTTTATGTAGCCTTCAAAGGTTCGAAGGCTCCCAATGCTCCATGTGGAAACTCCATTCTTCTTCTAAGAAAAATAAAAAGAACACAAAACAAACAAGCAACCCATACCAAACTTCGACAACAACTGGTGGATTTTCATTCCATTCAGGAAAGATAAGTCTCTAGCTTAGGAAGATATTGTGAAGGACCCTAAGCTAAGTGTTATCCCCGGTAGCGGCACCAGAGATGTTTACCTAAATGAGCATTCTCCTTGCATGAGAGAGGAATAAGATAAGAGAAAAGATAAGATGTAAGGGTCAGTTCGGGAATATGCACTTAGCCTACCCTAAGAGGGTTAACTCCTTGATGTGAAGCCGCTAGGGGCTCACTCCACCACCACTTGTGTCACCCAAGTGGAGCTTTCCTTGACCTAGGTAGGGAGAAATGAGAGAAGAATCTATGGAAAGCTCAACTCCTATCTCAATGCCTTCATGTGTGTAAGAGGGAGAGAGAGAGAGAGAGAGAGAGAGAGAGAGAGAAAGAGAGAGAGACCAAGAAGAAGAACAAGAAAAGGGGAAGAAGGAAGCATCACATACAACAAGCGCACACTCACAATCAAGCAAGCAAGCAAGCAAGCATGCATCAACACACAAGCTCACCACCATAGCCACAAGAGAGCAATAGGGGAGATGAAGAAGACTCAATCATGATAATGGGATTGTATATCCTTTTCATATTTCAAAATTAACTTATATACATGAGCTTCAGCCACACCGATTAACATTAGGAAAATTTTAGACTCAAATTGGTCCCTTTAAGGATTGCTACACATTCTCTCTTTACAAAAATGGGCTCATAGGTGAAATTTCTGCAAATCAATTCAAAAGTGAGCGGAGTTGGACACTTGAAATCTATTCTTTGAGACCTTTCCAATGATATATATCATGATGGCCAATTTTGCATATTCAAGAAGTCTCCCACATCATCACCAAATTTTGAGACTTCTTGAATATGTGAAATTCCCCATCATGCTATGTATCATTGGAAAGGTCTCCAAGGGTAGAATCCAAATGTCTGAACTCCGCTCACTTCTGGCTTGAGATGCAAAAAATTCACCATGAGCCCATTTTTGTAGAGAGATAATGTATACAACAATATTCAAAAGGCCCAATTTGAGTCCAAATTTTTCCTAATGCAATTGGGGGTGTAACAATGTCTCTCTAGCTCTATGTACACCTAGGCTTTATTGCTCTTGGCCGGAATTCCCCATCATGCTATGTATCATTGGAAAGGTCTCCAAGGGTAGAATCCAAATGTCTGAACTCCGCTCACTTCTGACTTGAGATGCAAAAAATTCACCATGAGCCCATTTTTGTAGAGAGATAATGTATACAACAATATTCAAAAGGCCCAAATTTTTCCTAATGCAATTGGGGGTGTAACAATGTCTCTCTAGCTCTATGTACACCTAGGCTTTATTGCTCTTGGCCGGAATTACTCATGTTATAAGCTTGGTCATCCCATATCCTTTTATATAAAGCACTTAGCATGGTTTGCATAAAAATAAATTACATGAAGTGCAACCATGCTTTGAGTAATGTTACCTATTGTGGTTAACAATAAGTAACATTATATGTGGTAGCATTTAAGTAACATTATATGTGGTAGCATTTCTATATGATTTTTGAAGTTCGTAAATTTGGAGTTTGTTTAGTTTCTCTATGTATTGGATACAGGAGCATAGAAGGGTAAGAAGTCCCCCACTAGGTAGCAACCCAAGGAGAAGGGCAAGAAGGCTCTCCCACAAATAAATGTGTTTCCATCATCCGCCCACAGAGCAAATGACAATAGTAAAAGAAATGATGAAGGGTAAGATGATAAAAAGGCCCAAAAAGAGGACACAGCCAGAGTGCAAGGGAGAAGATGACGATGAGGAGAGAATCCCTAATGATGCTGAGGAGCATGATGGCAATGCCCATGACAAGAGTGTTAATCGACAAGACTCCCATGCAGGAGGTGATAAAGAGATGATTGCAAAGGGTGGGAGTGAAGGGAAAGGGACTGAGATTCCAAAGGAAGATGAAATAAACCTATTGGGATTCAATAAGTGTACTCAACATCTTTTGTTTCAGCAGCACAAGTTCATTATTCACACATTGGAAATAACATTTGGTGCTTTTCTTTGTCATATGCAGACTTCAATTTAGAAGCGGTGGACCCTCTTCACTTGGGATTAAACTCCAACATTGATCACCTTCATCTCGTACTATTGACGTAAGTATAATCTCTCCCTCATGCTAATTAAAACAACCATTTATCAAGGTTAGATAGTGCAAAAAGCTTATATGTTGTGTTGTTTCAGTAATCTCGCACTATTGCAATGATTCATGGGATCATTGACAAGAATGAGAACCATAGATGCCTATGACAGCCTTGGAGGCTTCCACTTGGTGTGGGATCAAATCTTGCTCTCTCCAAGTTGGAGCTTACAGTTCCCAAATGGAATGTGTTTTAAGAAGCGCTTATGGAGTCTACCTTTGTACTTATAGTAGATTTTCTACTTACCAATGGCATTATGGTGTTGTGCACTTTATGTACAAAGAACTTGGGGATTGTAGTGTGAGAGGAAAAAAGTTATAATTCTACCTTGTGTTGGAATTTATTCACCTCAGAACTTGGGTGATTAGAAACTACCTCACCACCCTGCCTATCATACTTTAGGTGACTCTCAAAGGGTGTGATGGGAGTGTGTAAAGATGGTGATGAACAAAAAAGACACTTGCATGCAAACATATGTAACTACATTAGGGAATTCATGGTGGTTCACTTCAAATCTAAAATGACTACAATACACTCTTACACTCTCACCTCTTCTTGTCCATCTTCTGATGTGAGATATATATATTGGGGATATGATGGATGATGATGTCTTCATAGAACCTATACCTAGAGAGGGAACCCACCCATACATGTTGGATGCAGACGGGAATCATGTTTTGTAATAGGACCCTTTACACTACTAGCCATTGGGTGTACAGCAACTCTTGTAGCGACTCTTTTTCATCGTATAAGCGACGCTGTTTAGAGTCTCTACTGGAGTCGTTGCGGTACGTCGTTTATACGACGCTATTAGCGAATATTGTAGCAATGCTTTGCGTTGTATAAGCGTTAATTTTTTAAAAAAAATCTTAACCGTCGCATAAGCAACGTAAAACGTTGCTTAAGCGATGATGATTCTGTCGCATAAGCGATGCGTCGCTTATGCGATGCCCGCGCAATGGGAAAAAATGGCTAGCTGATAAATTTATACCGACGGGGTTATATATTTCTCTCTCTCTCTTTGCCGCTTGCTTCCTTGTAATTGTGTGCTTATACTCGGTGCTGTCATTGTTTTTGCGGAGATTAGTCAGACCGGTGCGTAAACGAACATGAATTATGGTAAATAGCACTATCTAGCTCTCTTTTATTGTTAATTTTTGAAATTGAAACTTTAAATTAAATGAAAATTAGACTCTATATACCTGTCACTCACACTCTCTCTCCCCGACACACATATAGACATATTTTATATATATATATCATACACACACGCACAATGTACACTCTCTCTCTTCGTTATTAGGAGCTCGTACAAGCAAGCTCACCACCATTACTTCTTTAAGAGAGAGAGGTAGAGATAGAGAGAGAGAGGCTTCAACACTAGCATACCTTGTCTGGTCCCCCCTTGCCCTCTTGTGATCCTGACTATCATAGCAATGCCATAGCCCCCTTTGCTCTCGATGCAAATGCCCCCCTCTCGTTTGACCCTCCTTTGCTCTCTTTGCCCTCCTTTGCTCTTGATGCAGCCACCCTCTGTCCACGCGCACCTTGGAGAAACAAATGTCTCTCCCATGGCTGGGCTAGGGATATAAAGATATAAATTTTTTAGCCGTCGCTTAAGCGACGTATATCAGTATGCAAACGTCGCTAAAACAGTCGTTTTAGACATTCGCTTAAACGACGCCTCCAAAAATGTCGTATAAGCGACGAATTTTTTATTTTAAAAAAAATTGACGTCGCTTAAGCGACGCATTCATCATCGTATAAGCGATGTTAGATAATTTAAACCCCCTCGCTAGACCCCCCAATGGCTTGTAGTGTTAATCTTCTTTTAGAGAATAATCAAAAACTCATAAATTATATCAAATATTAAAACAACTACTTGAATTAAATTGAAAATTAAATCACATAACAAAACATAAGGCAAGAGAAAGAAAAACATCACCATCAACACAAGGCTGGGTGCAATCTCCCCTCCCCCCAAACATGAGTGGCTTCTTCTCACGTGGATATTTGTGATATATTCCAAAAGTAGGCTTTGAGCCAAAAATAGAGCACACATCCATATTTAGACTTTTCCATTTAATTAGCCTTTGTCCTCAAGCCTTATAAGGTTTGCACAATTTTCTAATACAATAATCTAACTTGTGCACATATGCACATTATAAAATAAATCAACTAGTGCTCGCATGCACAATGTATAATAAATTGACGCGTGCGCACACACACGTTATAATGATGTCAAAATAATATCAAACGCCATCATACGGCCCCAAAATATTGTGAATATAATAATGAGATTTGTCCACATGCCACGGCTCAACCCACCATCCGTGCGACAATAAACATAAACCACGTCAGTAATAATCAATTGACATCGCATCAATCAATTCTAATGTGTTCATGAGAAATAGGCATCATCATAAAAAAATATAAATCAAATACCAAAATGTCACCAAGTACACGTGGGAGTCCACCCACACATGGAAATCCATCCATTACATACTAGTAAAAATACTCGAGCGTCCCTGTTAAATAATAATGAGCATGACTATCATCCATCAAATAACATGGATCATAATAGCTGCATGGATTATTATACAATAATCTTCGTTTGCTTTTTTTCTGCTGACAGCAGTTTCCATGAAGGTGAAAGTCCTTCAGCTATTATGATCCATGTTATTTGATGGATGATAGTCATGACTCTGAAGGACTTTCACCTTCATGGAAACTGATGTCAGCAGAAAAAAAGAAAACGAAGATTATTGTATAATAATCCATGCAGCTATTATGATCCATGTTATTTGATGGATGATAGTCATGCTCATTTATTATTTGACGGGGATGCCTGAGTATTTTTACTAGTCAGTAATGTATGGATTTCCATGGGTGGGTGGACTCCCACGTGAATTTGGTGACATTTTGGTATTTGATTTATATTTTTTATAATGATGCCTATTTCTCATGAACACGTTAGGATTGATTGATGCGATGTCAATTGATTATTACTGATGTGGTTTATGTTAATGAGTTTAGGTGATGAGGTGTGCAAGGGTACCGACTTAAGTGTTGCACAATGCGAGGGTACCAATTTAGGTGTCGCACGGATGGTGGATTGAGCCGTGGCATGTGGACAGATCTCATTATTATATTCATAATATTTTGTGGCCGTATGATGGCGTTTGATATTATTTTTACATCATTGTGACGTGTGTGTGTGTGTGCAGGCATCAATTTATTGTACAGTGTGCATGCGAGCACTAGTTGATTTATTTTGTAATGTGCATATGTGCACAAGTTAGATTATTGTATTAGAAAATTGTGCAAACCTTAGAAGGCTTAAGGACAAAGGCTAATTAAATGGCAAAGTCCAAATATGGATGTGTACTCTATTTTTGGCTCAAAGCCTACTTTTGGAATATATCACAAATACCCATGCGAGAAGAAGCCACTCACGTTGGGGGGGAAAAATTGCACCCAGCCTTGTGTTGATGGTGATGTTTTTCTTTCTCTTGCCTTATGTTTTGTTATGTGCTTTAATTTTCAATTTAATTCAAGTAGTAGTTTTAATATTTTATATAATTTATGAGTTTTTGATTATGGTACACTATGCAGCATAGTGAAGCTTTTGCAAAGTTAGACTACCTTTGTATATGCCATTCATTTCAATGTTGCAGATTTCAAGTCGTGGAATCATTGCATATTCATTGCCTTTTGTATTTTTATATATTCAATGCCTTTTTAAATGTGAGAAGCGTGTATGGCAGGTGGTTACTCAGAACATTCACACCAATGAAGGGGATGCTATTCTAGATTGCTTTATCAAATATGAGACCCTTGCTAGAGCATTCAACATACTACATCGACATTGCGTCAGTGGAGTGGGAGGAGGTGTGCTTTGGTTCTTAAATACGTTCTATTTTGCACCATCTCGATGATTTAGGATAGGTTTTTTTCGAGGGATACATCACATATTATGCTCGAGAGGTGCAACAAAGGGACATGGGGACCTCGTCTCCACACGATCACAACCACTTTTCTCCACCCACCCATTTCCCATCAGCCTAACAAGGTTAAGTGCATCCTCATGGCCACTCGTCATTTTATTAGAGGCCCCATTTTGACCTGTAATGACTCATATATCACCCATGCATCCATGGGCACAACATCCCAATCTTGCGAGATCGTTATTCTAACCTATAACATTATTCCAACCTACACCATTTGATACAGCTTCCCATATGTAGCCACCTTATTTCCCATATGTAGCCACCTTACTTCCATCCTCAGGTGCATCGTCCTCTTTGATGTAATCCATCTTTTGTAATGCCAAAAATGTTGAGTTTTCACCATATTTTGTTGCACTTTGTAAACTTAACTTGTCATATCCTTAACTTTGAGAGAGAGAGAGAGAGAGAGAGAGAGAGAGAGAGAGAGAGAGAGGAATCTACATTAACACTCAATTTCTAGGAGGTCTACTTGAGGTTAGTTGCATGTGAGTGATCTACAACTCAAGGTTTGACTTCTTAACTTGGATTCTTGGTTCTAGTGGTCATTAACATCTCATTATCAAACCATCAAAACTAACCTTTGCAAGAAGGCAATGTAGATATAATTTATACATAAAAATAAAAAATAAAAAAGGAGAGAGCACTACATCAATTTTTACACACAAGCAAACCAAATGTTAAAGCCAATAGAGAAGTGCCATCATGCCTTTGATCAAAAGTACCAAGAAAGTAGTGCCACAATTTCTTTAATGGAATGAGAGAACCACTCTTATTCTAATTCTTATGTCCTTGTTACTCTAGAGTCCCCTCTTTGCCATTTGATTTGCTAAACTTTTAATCTAACCCATGGTTAACATCACTCACTAAGTCTTCCTTAAGCTTACTTTGGAGAACTTGTTCCTTTAAAATGAAATCTATAAGACTCTAGGCCTTAAAACATACAAAAAAATTCAAAAGCATTTGTACTAGATGGAAAGCAATTGTAAACTCCACATACAAAGGAATGAAACCTTGATTTGCAAAGTGATAAGGCTATCCCTGCAAAATGGTGCTAAAGATGTTCTCACAAGGTTGCTACTATGAGACTTACCGAACCACCAAGCTTGAGTCATGCTGAAGAGCTTCAAAGTCTTCATGCGTAGAAAGCTTTCTCATCAATTGGTCCTCCTGCACTCCTTGTCATATCAAGGTGTCTCCTCTCATTATAGGTGGTGTTGCTTTTCAACTGTACTACCCTTGTAATAATCTTGCTATGATAATATTGTACTAATGTAGTACTAATATAGTGAGATGGTAGACAACCATACACATTACTAGTCCAGGAGGCATATTAGTTTTAGTGAAAAGTTTGCATTAGCACAAACCATTTGTTAATGTTGATGGGCAAATATGTTTTGTGGCTAAAACCATTCTTTAAAGATTGGAAGAGGTAATTTTCTCTTAGATCTTGAGATGATGATTTTTTGGACCTACGGTTGAAACACACCGATTTTCATTCGATAATTGAGGGACTTAATTACAAAAGCACCGTAATTCTCAGGAGATGTGGTTCTTCTCGCTTTCAATCAACCCTCGGAAAGAAAAAAGGGTACCACACACGCCAACAATGGCGCCGAGTGCCCCCACCGTGAAGATGAGAACTAGGGTTTGTCGGGTGAGGATGTTCCGGCATAGTCTGATGTAGAAAACGCAGGGAAGGATGAGGCAGATGGATATCGTCATGGACGATCCGATCAATGCCACGACATAGTTGAAATAAGGAAGTATCATGGCAGCAATGGCTACGAATCCCAGCACACCGGATCTCATAAGGATCGCCATGCTGGACAGAGCGGTGGGCGACGAGACTTTGCAACGGCGACGGAGCTGGAGCTCGAGTGCCGTAGTAATGGGCGACAGCAGCAATGCGAACTTGAGCATGGGAGTGAGCACTGTCATCCACAGCACAACTTTAGTGGTGATGAAGTGAGAGGGCATGCTCAAGGTAATCTGTGACGCCGTTTGGCTTCCGAACATGGAGGCTCCGGCGATTCCGAGACCGCAAATGGAAGCCGTTGCAATGCCGAAGCTTACCAACAGCACCTGTATTATGCATTAATCTTGTTTAGCGGGAACCGGTGTTATGCGATGCGGTTAATTTGAACCTAACAATATCTACCTGCGGGAACCTGGACGGATCTTTCATCGACTTGTAAATGCTTGGAAATATACCGGTGCCGCCGTAGGAGAAGGCGTATAGCCCCGCTGCCACCGGCAGTCCGCGGACAGCCACCAACGGGATGGAGTGCCGGAAACCAATATGGTCGGACGTTGTAGCCGCCAGAATTACGGCAATCAGCAGAACAATGGTGCTTCCAACGCACCACATGGACGTGAAGGAGAGAGCACTGAGGTCTCTTACCCACACGGTCGGAAGCACACAAAGGCAAGCTGCGAAGATCATGAAGTTTCGGCCCCTGAGCCCCGGGAGGCTCAGGCTTGAATCCGGGAAAAGGTAGAGCAGATTGTCGCCGACGGAGATGCAGTAGCCCATAAGGGTGCCAGCTATCTCCATGTAGAAAATTGCTGTAATGAGAGTTCTTGATTTCCGGCCGAGCGACCGCCTGGCTACGTGCTGGTATGTTGAGCAGTCAGGGTGGCAGTCTAGGCATTTGATCATTAAGTAGGAGGTGTATGCGTACGAAGTTGCTATGATTATAGCTATCGCCACGCCCGTCCACCCTGCATGAGCCACTCCATATGGGGAGGACAGTAATCCCAGCCCTGTCGATCAATGCCAACAGATTAATTTCCAGACCTAATATAAATCAAACCTTTATGCTCTAATAGTTCATGCAATTAATTAGGGCTCGTTCATTTTTTCTCACCAAACAGAAGGCTCACGCAGTTGAGCGCTGCCTGCATGAAGCTAGAAGTTCCTTTTGTTGCTTCATGTGATCCCGATAATTCTTCTGCAAAAACTTTCGCTTTTGGATAAGTGTGAATATTATCAGGCTCCGTAATATCTACAAGATTGGGAGAGGAGCTAGCTGAAATGAAGGCAGGATGTATGATAATGCAGTTGTTGTTGCGGCATCCACCATTAGTTTTGGACGTGGTATGGTCATGATTTGGAGAGAGCTCTACTTTCTCGTCATGATTTGGAGGGCTGCTTAATGTGCTGTTGTAATTAAAGCAAGAGACTACTGCAGCACCGGTCGTATTGGAATGCTCATTTCCTGCTGTGCCCTTAATCTCCTCTTTATGCTCATCGGCATTATAAGCTGTTGAATGAGGCAGCAAATCAGTACCATCATTAATCCCACCGGCGTCAACAACAGTCGTGACCATTATGGAGGGAGAGAGAGAGAGAGAAAGAGAGCAGATGTGTAATAAGTCTCTCTACGCATTGCCTGTGTATGTGTGTGTATGCGTGTGTGTGAGAAAGAGAGAGAGCGCAGCTATGTGATGAGCTCCATCGCCTTCTTCTTTGCTTAGACTCTTATGCACCGAAAAACTTGCGCAATGTAAATGTGCTGGAGATGTACACTTAACCTCCTCTTGAAACGGCCTTTTTCATTCTCCCATGTGTCCGCCATGATATAGGGCCTTTTGGGATGTAACCCTCCCACCATTATTTTGAGGAGTGCACATAACCACAAGGTGGTTACGCTTAAAAAGTTTGTTGTTAACAGCTTTGGTATCTTTTTGTGATATTCGAGTTGAGTTTGGAAGTCCCACTAAGGTACACGGAAAGAAATTGGCACCCCTCCCGTTCCTACTTCACCAATTATTAAAGCACTACACTATTCTTGAAGCACTAACGTCCTAGCAAATGTGTTGTTCCAGCGTGTCAAATTTTACCTCTAGTTCCTTGCATTTTGAGTGAGTGAGCTCATTCCATATGTGAGGTTGTTGAACTTGTCATAGGGGCATCTTTTTCCCTTGAATCTAAGGGGAAAATCACATGCTCACCAAACAAATATATCCACTAGTCAATAGTCTTTTCATTTGTAGCTTCATATCTCCATGTCATTTGAGGGGACCATGCAATGATAATAAATTGATGTCTAACTCCTTAGAGAACAAAAGCATGCACTTTTAAGGAATTAAGGCTAATATTGTTGAGGCTTTAGCGGACAAGGGCAATGAAGAAGCCTAGTTTTAGGCCTCTTCATAGCTTTGCCACCCACCTACTTACCTACTTTTGGGCCCAAAAAGTAGGGGCCCAAAAGTAGAGGATCCCTCTCTCTCTAGGATTCTTTCTCTAGCAAGTGGGTTCCTAAGTTTTTGGGCCCTTTGCCACATCATCAATCCTGCCACTATGGGGGGCCCAATAGTGATTTTTTTTCCATTTGACAAATCTTTTACCTTAAAACTTGCCCCAAACATATGTTACTGTGTGTGAAAAAGTCACTTTTCAACCTCATTTACTCCTCTCTACCTGGTCCAGCCAACCACACTTCACAATCATTGCCTTGAACTTCCCTCCACTTTCCACATCATTAAACTTGTGGGCATACTAGCTCGGGGGGGTCACTCACAAAAAAATGTGAATATCACGTGTGTTCAACAGAAGCATAATTTTAATTTATGAAACTTACAGAAATATATTTACATAAGGGTATGATTTAAAATTTTTTCAAAAAAAATTATAGATTCATAAAGAAAAGGGGATATTATATAGATTAAAAAATTCACAAATAAGGGATTTAAAATATAGGCCTTGAACGCACGCGATAGGGATATTTTACATATAGTGACCCCCCGAGCATACTGGGCCCAAAAATAGTGTTATTTTTCTCAATTTTTGACTCCACTTTAATTTGAAAGTTGCCCCTTCACTATATATACATATGGAAAATCAATTTTCTAACCTGAAATTCCACAAAAGATTACATCTAGACCTCCCAAAAAGTGGGCCTTCTCATTTCGCAACCAAATCCACCTCAAAAACATTCCCTTCAAACATTATCATTACCCCTCTTCTTTGTCCCACCATACTAGCCATAACTCTCAACTAGATCCTCTCTCTCTCTCTCTCTCTCTCTCTCTCTCTCTCGCCCCCCCCCCTAGCACCAATTCAATAGCCGTGGCCATTACTCATCATTTCCCACCTCTACTCCAATATGTTGAAAGTCATGGATATCATGTGCAGGAGCGAGGTGATTAGTACTAATCCTAGACTAATCTAATGTGATTAGGGTGAATTAATCTAAGGTGGATGTAATCTAAGTTCACTCATTTTGATGAGTAAGTGCAATAGACTCAAGCTCAATTAGGTTATAAGATTAAGACTTGTACTCATAAATAGGCTTGAGATATGTGCAAGTGATATGATTTCATTGCTTGAAATGGCCCCCTTTTATATGAGGAGGTACACCCTTGGGCTTGTACATCAATGTGGGATAAATCCCTTTGCTCATATGGCTGTATGCTATGATTTACACTTTCTTGGCTACTCATTCTCACTCCCTACCTCTTATGCTCTTTGGTACCACATTTCTCAACACCCCCTCTTCTTTGGGCTACTCAAGGTGGTTGGATGTCGATTTTTACAAGATACTTTCACCCCTCCTCATTTCTAACTTGGATGGGGGTAACTTAGAGGCCCTTTGGCTTGGTTACTCTCGAGGTTACTCTCTAGCTCAAAGGTTACTTTTAGAGGTGGTTGGGTTGATTTTCGCTCCCCCACAGGGTGCTACTTTGGCTACTTTCTAGTGGTCGAGTGTTTTACATTTGCATCACTTTCCCTAGGTGCTATCTTACTACTCATAGGTGTTCAAGTGTACTCAAAACAGTGTACTCAAAACATACAAATTTGCCTACTCATTTTGTGGCTTTTACAACACATCATTTATGTTACGATAGTGGTTGGTAGCTTGATGTTGCTTGCTAGCTCGAGATCTCCTTGCTTTTGCTTGATGAAGATCCCTTGTTGCTTCATCCTTCATGTCAATGTCGTGTCCTTTTTCTTCTTGACATTGCTGGATGCTTGTTGGCTCTTAGTAATTGCTCTTTGTCTTGAATCTTGGCTCTTTGATAGCTTGTTTGGTGTGGACGTTGATTTTCTTGTTGGTGATGCTTGGTGCTTTGATGCTTCCTTTGATACTTTTAGTGTGGATGCTATGTTGTGTGCTATGGTCATTTTATGCGCTTGTTCTTTGAGCATGCTTATGATAGTTTTTAATTCACCTTTTCTTTGCTTGTAAAATATGTGACTAAGAGAAATTAGCTCAATTTGAAGCGACGCAAATGTAGCAAAAGAACAGAAAACGTAGTAGCACAGAAATTGGGCAAACGACGACGTTTTTGATGAATCCCTTTGGTGAAAATAAACATCTATCGTTGAGCAAAATCCCCATAAAAGGAATTGGCTAATAGATGAGGGAGTGGGCAATGGCAAACACTTGAAATTTGGACCACAAACAGGAACATTGCATAAGGTTAAGATTATAGTGGGTAATTAGATGATTAGTGAAGTGTTTAGGCTAGCATGAGCTGAGATTAGTGATCTTGGGATATTAAAGGCTCTGATACCATGTTGAAATTCATGGATATCATATACATGAGCAAGGTGATTAGTACTAATCCTACACTAATCTAATGTGATTAGAGTGAATTAATCTAAGGTGGCCGTAATAGTTTACTCATTTTGATGAGTAAGTACAATAGACTCAAGCACAATTACGTTATAATATTACGATTTATACCCATAAAGAGGCTTGAGATGTGTGCAAGTGATATGATTTCATTCCGTGAAATGGTCCCCTTTTATATGAGAAGGTAAACCCTTGGGCTTGTACATCAATGTGGGATAAATCCCTTTGCTCATGTGGCTTCATGCTATGCTTTGCACTTTCTTGGCTACTCATACTCACTCCCTACCTCTTCCTTGTGCTCTTTGGCACCACATTTCTCAACACAATACTCTCTACTTCTATTAACTAATCCGTCTTTACACAAAGTATAGCTGCTATCAGCTTAAGTGCAACCATGACCCTCAAGGAAATAACCAATACTACTACTCCAACACAAGCATGCAAGGTGGACTTGCATGTCTAGGTGTTTGAAGAGTATGCACCACTAAGAAAGGAACAATATCTCAATGCATAAGAGAAACATACATGAAGGCAAGAGGGTCAAACTAATGTGGACCTTTGGGTAGATGGATATCTATACTCTAATAGCCCTTTCTTGCAACTTCCTCCACCCTTCAATGACCTCCTATCATTCATTTAATATGTTGGAGAAGGGGAGAAAGGATTACTTGGGAGAATAAGGTTAAGCATGAGTGATGCATGGAGAGTCCAACTCCTCCACTCACAAATGAATAATTTACAAAGCACTCTCAATGGTGTACAACAAGGATTACAAGATTCATGAGCAAAGATTTTTGAGCTAGAGGAAGAAAATAGAGAGAAACAGGCCCACATTGAGAAGCTTTGAGACACCATCCCCCACATGAAGAGCACCTGGGGGGGCTATAGAGCGAAAGAGGGTGATCAACAACATTCAAACACTTGTAGTTGTGGTGGTGGACTCGCAAATGGTTAATTCATGCAACAAGGTTTGCTTCTTAATCTTGACCCATTACATAACTTGCAATTTCAGGCTATTTCAAGTAATTTGTTTTCCTGTATTTTTTATATGACCTTCCTTAAAGACGCATGCGGTGACAATGGTCCTCAAGATTTTGGGGATTTGCTATATAACTACATCAAGAGGTGGGATTTCATGTCTATTATCCGAGATCTGCATCACAAGATGTCAAGTGGTGGAAAATGAGATGATGCATGACTTCACCAATCTTTTGAGCATTGAGGAGGTCCAAAATGTGTGCGATAAGGTGGGCATCAACACTAAAGGATACCAAGCCCTCCATCACTTGCTAAAGGATTCACTTCACAAAAAAGGGATCACGCACAATATTTTCCCAGCTCCAAGGAGGTTGAGATTAGCAAAGGGGGTATGCAATGATGATGTGTAATGAAGACTTGGGAAATTCTACCACATCAATGATGCCTTGACCATAGGAGCTTGTGGGAAAAGAAGAACAAAAATGATAGAGTCGTATAGCCCCACAATGAGTTCAACAATATATTTGTGGATTTGGAATGGCTTCAAAAGGCTATGATTTTATTCTAGGGATTGCGTATAGGATGTGAGTACTTTCTTAAGCTTCTTTTCCAATTTTTAGCTGTAAAACTTGCAAGTTGGTAAAATAATGTATTTTTATGTCTCGTGCTAGTAGTAGCTGACAAGGTTTGTTTTGTGCTAAAATTGGACAAGTGCCAAATTGTTAAGGGTAGGAGGTTAGAGAGAGTTAGAATCACACTTATGAATGAGGCCATGACACATGCAAAGAATGTAGCACCATCATCTTGTGCTATCCAAGAAAGCGTAGAGGAAAGCATAGAGATCAATGAAACTAAGAAGACTACAAAGGTTGATGATGAAAGTTGGGAAGGTGAGGAGGGTCGATGATGAAAGACTAGGAAGTAAATCATCCAATGAGGAGAGGGTTTGCAAGCCCAAATTTCCAGCATTCACAATGTCCAGTTTGAGAGAGAAATATAGTGGCTTGGGCCATTTGAAATATCAAAGGAGACACATGAAGTGTTGGCTTGGAGGTTTGAGAGGATGCCATGGATTACCAATGTGATCAAGGCTCAAATTCATGGAAAGAAACTAGAACTCGAGGGCAAGGTCCCTTATGCAATTGATTGGCCTTTGGGAGAGGTGACTTGATGATAAAGTGCATGCTTAGGTGTTTATAGGATGCTAGCACCCCAACCCATGGTGCATGATAATGGTGGATGAAAATAAGTAGAAGTTAGGCAAGAAGCGGATCAAGAGAGACAATAAGGATGATGAGGATGAGGTAGTGGATGGCCAAACTAGGCATTGGGTTGGCAGACATGCTAGCTGAGCCAAACACGCATTTGACGGACAAGAGTTGGAACCCCATTCTTACCTTCCCATAAGAAATGTTCACTTTTGTACTTTCCATGCCTTCATGCATGTGTTTGATTACCTCCTCAAGTACCACATTGATTATGCATTTACCATGCAAGGTAAGGATTGACAACAATAGGAGGCTTGTCAAAAAGAGGAGGAGATTCTCAATTCAATCAGGTGTCATGGTGGCAATGTGCAGATGGTAGTAAACAAGAAGAACTATGACATGATGCATGAAGTTGCACAGCAGGTGTGCTAATAAGTGGTTACAAGGCGAGGCAATTCCTCTAGAAGATAGATAAAGTAAAAGACTCGATAAAGACATGGGACCTATGGAAAAACTTGTTCAAATGTACACCGTTCGATTGCAACAACCCAAGCCTTGTAATTTTATGTGAAAATATTTGCTCGAACTTCAACAAGGTGGTGTAATTAATGACACAAAGCAGCACAACCATAAAGGAGCACAAAAGATTTCAACAAGAGATCAAAAAATTTCACAAAGGCCATGGTCAATACATAGGGTAAGACCAATATTGTGCTTTACATAGTAAGGCATATAGGATTTTTACAACAACTCACCTGCTACCAATTCTTGCAGCTATCACTTTTGTTGACCACTTGCTTTTGGCTTGCTTGCAACACATTTTGTGTGCTTAGGGTGCTTACTTTATGAAAGAGTACAATTCTCTTTAGATATGGAACAACCAAGAAATGGAAAAGTCCCACTGACTAGCCTCATGGAATTTATTTTAAAAACACAGGGCATGGAGGAGGAAAGAATTGGATAAATTACCTCAAAGAGATGCTGAATTGGTTCTATTTCGATATACTTTTGGGCAAAGACTGTCCATGGAAAGAGAATTGAGGACAAAACTAGCAAAGGTAGCTTGGAAACAAGCAAAGTGCAAGAGATCATGAAAGTGGAAAGCTGGTTGGAAAGCTCTTGCACTATAGAAAGAGTGCAGGAACAAACAAATGTCACCAATGTCGTAGGGATTTATCCAACCACACTTGGGAGCATAAAACAACTCACTGGAGAAGCCAATATCCCATGAACTAGCTCACAATTTGCATAGGCAAGGTGTGTCACTTACCTCGTGAATACTTGTGCTCGGGATTCTCATAGGAGACCATGTTGCCATGCAGCCAAACTCCAAAGCTCCAAGCTCCACTCCGCCGCATCATGCCTTGCCTGCCGGACTCCAAAGAAAGCTCAACCCTCCTCACAGCTTACTCTCTCACACTCCCTCTCTCACATGCGAGCAGACAATCACACATAAGAGCTCACACAAGCAAGAAAGCAAGTAAGCAATAGCATAAGATAGTAGATAGAGAAGAAGAGAACTCTCTTTCATTAGCATGAATCAGTCATGAGAGGTACATTTTAGGTTTTGTAGGTGACCTCTAGGGTTCACACTCTTGGGTAGCCAAAGTCAAAAATTTGGTCCTCGGGCTCATTTAGTCGCTCTAGCTAGTGTAAACACCTATTCTAAATCTAGCACTCTCCACTGAAATCTCGTGGTGTGCCTGTAATATACAAGCGGCAAGCACACAGGTAAAATATACAAAACATGATTTTCAAGTGAATTCCACACATTCTAGTGCCTCTAGCCCAAAGGTGGTGGAAATGATGTGGTGTCCAACATCGACGCCATAAAGGTCTACAGGGCAAGGGTTAACATACCCCCCTTCTTGATGCAAATTCCATCCCTCGAAATATGTCGATGAGAAGATGCATAAGGTTGATGTTGGGTGCATGTTGGCATTGGAAATGTTGGAGGTCTTGGAAGGTGTGCAAGGCAACATAGTACAAAGAGTAAGGTGCTTTGTGGCATATAATTAAAATTTAAGTATAATGCATACACCTAATCAAGCAGTGAGAACATTTTTGCAACTAGTCAAAATTTCTAGTTGAGTCAAGGGTAATATTAAGGTTGGTTCAAATTTAATCTAAACCATTAGGAATTTTTTGAGGTCATTTTTGGGCCTTGTAAGGAAGATTGACCGGAATATTCCCTCCAAAAAGGGGGCACCGGATAAAATTTTTGCAAACGAACTCCAAATTTGTCAGACCTCACATATTTAGATTCTACTCTTCAAAAGCTATCCATTGATATATAACACGATAGGGTTCGGAGAAGGGACAAGATAGACACCTAGAAGATTCCTTTTTGCCTGGGGAAGAGTTACGTGAATCTTCCCAGGCAAAAAGGAATCTTCTAGGTATCTATCTTGTCCCTTCTCCGAACCCTATCGTGTTATATATCAATGGATAGCTTTTGAAGAGTAGAATCTAAATATGTGAGGTCTGACAAATTTGGAGTTTGTTTACAAAAATTTTATCCGGTGTTCCTTTTTGGAGGGAATATTTCAGTCAATCTTCCTTACAAGGCCCAAAAATGACCTCAAAAAGTTCCTAATGTAAGGTGAAGCAAAAAGCATGCCTTGGGTTATGACCTTAGGCTCTACACATTGTCACTTTGGTGAAACCATCTCTAGCTATTATCTAGCCTCATAAATGAATCTGCTAAGTGATTATTACATGTGTTCATTTTGAATTTTTTTTATTTTTTATTTAATAAAAAGATAAAAATATAAAATTAGGGCACCACCCTGTAGAGACCCAAGAAATAGACCAGAGACCTCATATAAGAGTATCTAAGAACCGCTAAGTACCTCTAAGCAATGTTCTTTTTTAAAGCCCTTTATTGATAGGTTTTAGCCACAATGTTCCATCCCATGGAGATCAAGGCTATAGTCCCAAGGCTCCATTACTAAGAGTCAAAAGTCCTACCCAAATTGCGCATGGCGATGGTTATCTTCTTGTGTGTTTTTGTTTTTTGGGGTTTTTTTTTTTGTTTAAACTAGTTTCACTTTCACAATTCACCTAAAAGGCTATATTCTAACTAAAGAGGGTACACTAAGGAATGTGGAGTACTTGGCATACTTTAAAGTCGATCTTAGAAAGGATTGAACTAGGACCAAATCATGAATGGTTATCCAAGTAATAACTAGAAAAGTGATAGTCCAGTCACATAATGATGCAAGCAGGCACTCAAAAAAACACTAAATGGAGAATCATAAAAAAGATTGAAATCAAAAACAATAGGGTGAAAGCAAGAAGGGGTGGTACACTTTTTATCTAAAAATTAGTGCACTTATAAGTTAAATGGAAGCAATATTTTTGGGGAGCTTGAAAGGCTAGGTAGGTGGGAATTTTTTAGGGAGAATGTTTTAAAAATGAAAAAGTGTGAAAATTCAAAGGCATTTTAAAATTCAAATGCAAACTGATTTCGGAATTTCAAATTTTTCCATAACTTGGCTCTTTGGACCTCGTGTAAAAATACTATGTCTTCCAAATGCATGGTTGTGGCTCAGCGCGACACTTCCAAACGTGTAGCTATGGCTCCCCATCCTCTCTGAACAAGGAGTAAGTACCCTAGCTATCATCTCTCTCTCTCTCTCTCTCTCTCTCTCTCTCTCTCTCTCTCTCTCTCTCTCTCTCTCTCTCTCTCTCTCTCTCTCTCCAAAGGTCTTGTCTCTTCCTGCCTCCCTCTAATGCATACATCTCAGATACATAGATCTGCATTGAACCTCTATGTTTTAAAAAGAAACATTGAGTGCTCCATTTTGTCTCAGCAATGAAGACTCCACAGCGCGCATTTGTAATAAAGACCCAACACTCCCTTGATTCTAAAAAGAACCCCAAGTCCCCCACATTCCCCATTGGCAGGTCAATAAAATCATTAACACAGCAGACCAGCTTTAAGAAATCACCTTTAAAACTTGCAAAATTAAGCAAGAAAGATATGTTTTCATCTCCTTAAAATCTTTTGAAATCATTTTTCTATGTACAATTAAGTTCTTGTGTTTATGAATAAGTTACATGGTGACCTGAAAATGTTTTAAATTCTGTAATAACATGCATGTCTGTTCTTGTGTCATGTATCTTTGATTATAGCCTCGATGGCATGAACTAGATGTGAACTACCTCATTTTAACAAAGTTTTGTAGGAGAAGAGAAGACTTCCATATAGTATATGACCTCAATTTGGTTGGGAAAAACCCATGTATCTTGACAGAGGATCATGTTCCATAAAAGTAATGGCTTTCTATGTTCATAGAGAGACACACAGAGGGTGAGAAGGTGCACTTGAAAACTTTGTAATGGGATTTGTTTGAAGAGTGATACCTTTTGCACTTCTATGTGTACCAAGAAAATCCATCAAATCATGAGGTAAGTGTGGCATTTTCATGCGTATTTGCATGTGAACAATGTAAAGCAGTGAAGCAATCTAAGGGCAAGGAGGATTACATAGTGTAGTGTGCAGTCTTTGCAAAGAGTGTGCTAAAAAAAAGGATGGACCACAAAGGCGGCATTGAAAGTAAGTACAAGAAGTGGAGCAGTGATTTCTATATCTGTATCTTTGGCATTTGTTTGCTACATGCTTGGAGCAAGGAGAAGACCCTTTGGGAGACATTTGTTTAAAACATCGTTACCATCCATGTTTGGAGCAAATGCATCAGGGTTGCCATCTATGTTTGGAGTAGATGCATCAGATTCCTTGGTAAAGTTACCTCATCCTACAAACAATGGGGTTCTTACAAAGTTAGTTGACATGGTTGAGTTGGCAAGATTCAAGTGAAATGGACAAATTGACAAGTATTGTGGAGGATGCAAGAGGTGCCTTGGATGTAGGAAGGGAAGAGTTGCATGAGAATTCCAGAGTTTACAAGGTAGCTATAGGTTTGCAAACGGGCATAGAGGAATTGAAAAGCAGGATAAAGGATATGAAAGAAGATAATACTATAAATGAAGATGAGATGCACAAATTGCATATTGAGGCAAAGGTGTTAAAGCCATAGCTTGCTGTAGCCATGTTTGGTAGTAGTGATGTGAGTGAACACACTAGGAACAACCAAGGCACCTTTTCCCTCTTTAGGATGTTTTTTCCCCCGTGTTAATATACACCCATCTTGGGGTATACTTATCTTATTTGTACATCACACACTCATTATCTATCTATCATCTCAATGTGTGCTCCCTTGAGCTTGTGTGTGTGTGCATTCCTGCAACCCTATTTCCAACATTTGGTATCAGAGCATACGCACCTTACGTCCCTGTGCTACTACTAACCCCTCACCCTGAGTCGCCTTTCTTCTTGAATCGGATCAAGGAGACCTTTTAGGAGAAGAAAAAGAACCATGAAGTGTTTAATACTTTGTACTTCAATTTTTCGATCAAATCTTTGTTTTGGATGCATACCCCACCCACTCTCCTCTCTAATTTTGTTGCTACTCTCTCTCTCTCTCTCTCTCTCTACCCCACCCACTCTCCTCTCTAATTTTGTTGCTATTCTCTCTCTCTCTCTCTCTCTCTCTCTCTCTCTCTCTCTCTCTCTCTCTCTCTCTCTCTCTCTCTCTCTCTCTCTATTTGTACTATATTCTTATTGCGTTCAATGCTTAACATCAAATTGTCGACGCGAACATGTAATCAACACTAAATGTTCGCCTCTCTTGTTCTCTCACTTAATGGTTACTAATATCCTTTTTGTGGATGGCAAAACTCTAAGGAGAGTTTTGTGATTGCAATGACAACAAGTAAGAGGGAATTTGTTGGAAAGACGAACTTACTGGGTGGCTCAACTCCAAGTACCAATTCGATACGATCATAGTGGTTGAGTACTTTAGGTACGGTGCGGTATGGTACGTGTACGGTACGAGTACGTAAAGTATGCATCAAGATAAGTACTTTAAGTATGTTAATGTTTTTTACTATGTATGTATGCATGCATGCATGTAAAATAAGAAATATCTAGCATCCGTACAAAAATAGCATGAAAGACAATCAAAAGAAAACTAATCTATTAACTATTGAGCAATGACCATTGACTAAAATAATTAAAAAATGGACCAAATAAGTGTTGTGCATGAAATGAGTTGATAATCATGATATTGGACTATTGCTAAGCAAACCTATCATGTCAAAAAACCCTAAAAAAATATTCAAAAAAAACCCTTAAAAACCTAAAATCTATAAAAAACATGTGTATTCTACTCTCTGGAATTTTTGGATTGTCGACCAAGATCCATATCATCCCGATCTCGATTGTCAACTTGCCATCTAAATCATTAACTTAAGTCTAAAAATAAATAATTAGAGATGCCTTGGTAAATGATCTTCATTGACATAAATGATGAGGGCTGTCAAATTACTTGTCAAATAATCTCTTATAATATGGAATAAAGTTGGCTAAAGACTCCTACACAATACCAAATTGAAATCAACATAATGCACTTTTTGGATCGTCAATCTTGAATCTAGGTGGCAAATTTAATCTACATTCTATTAATGATCATCACCGATCATGTCCACTGAGAGTCCCAACTATCCATCCAGTTTGTAAGATCTACTATAGACGGGTGTGCAGATACACAAGAAATCCTCTATGGGATGCAACATCGATCTTACATCTTACAAGTAAAGATGGAATGTATTGGTAGCCAAAGGGCCATGGAATGTTGTGGTTGGTATTGACAAACGTCCTGGTTCCTCTGATGAACATGATGTAGAAGGAACATCTGCAAACACAGACTCAGTTTCACATGGTGCATTACCACAGCATAGCATACCTTCTACACAGGAACAAAAAAAGTGGGATGGAAGAGATGCGCAATCACATGTGCTGCTTGCTTTGTCAGTTAAGAGGATTATCGTTTCTCACATTCGGTCATGCAGGACTATTAAACATGCTTGGGATGTACTTGCGTCATTGTACTAGGTACGTAATGAAGCAAGTGTTTCTTATATACACAAGCAAAGAGTGAGAGCATATGGATGAGGGAGACTCCATGGACAATTTCCTTACAAAAGATAAGGATTTTAAGAAGTAATTGGCCAATGTTGATGAAATATATCCTAACAGTTCATTGGTGCCTACTATCTTAAATGTGTTTCCGAACTCATATCAAGGTTTGTCTTCTACCATTAGACTCATGATGAAAGGCAATCCAAATGCCTTGAAGTTTCATAAGTTGGTTTTTGTGCTCTTGCAATAAGAGCAATCCAAGCAAAACAAATTTATCATGCGTACAGGAGATGAGGCTTTTGCTACCAGTCAACAACGAGGCAAAGATAAATCCTTTCGTCAGGGTATTTGCAAGCCAAGATCAGAGTCATCAGGAAAGCCTACAAACAAGGAAGGTGACAAGCCAAAGAAAAAAGGCAAATGCAACTATTATAAGAAACTTGGTCACTACAATAATGTGTGTTGAAAATGGCTAGAGAAGGAGGAAAACAAAGACTCAAATGTGGTTATAGTTGATGCTTCAGCATCTAATGCAAAAAACAAAGAATCTACAAACTATGCACATGATAATTGGGCTTTCATTGTGCAATGTAGTTATGACCCTTTGCATAAGGATGTATTGATGGCTGTTTATGGATGCACATGCCTGGTATTTTGATAATGGTGCTAGTAAGCACATTACTTCTCATCACAATATGTTCTCAGATAGTTGCAAGATCAGGGTGCCCAGTTTTGTCCACTTAGGCATCTTATAAATAGTTAAAAAACAAGTATTTGTTTACCTTTAGGTGTTGATCTCTCCTAGCTAATTGGAAGGAATTTCCTTTCAAGTTCTTTTGTTGGAACATCACATGCAAAGTTGGAAACATAGTTGCATAATCTGATTAAGCGTCAAAAGTCCTCATTTCCTTAGGTACAAATTCAATGTATACACCCTGTCCCAAACTTGGACTGATTCCATAAAATGCTAATATCTTTTACATATAAACTCACATGACGTTCCCACTTTGTACCTTAAATTCAAGTGATGAGAGATGTTTTGTTCATGATCACAATGATGGCATCTTGATAAAATTGTTGCTTTTGGTACTTTGTCTCATGGCTATTACAGGCTAGATGCATATGAAATACAAAGGCATGTTGCATGTAGAGTTTGTGCCACAAAGGCAATGGGCCATGCTAAGCTGAGGCATGCACGCTTTGGTCACTTGAACTTTGGCAGTTTGCTACGTTTACATAAACATGACATGGTGTTTGAGCTATCACATCTTGAAGCCCCTATCAAACATGTTTGTGATGAGGATTGTATTCTTGGAAAAATGCAACATGCATCATTTCCAAACATGGTTCAGTTATAGCTGTCCAAAAATTGCAGCTTATACATAGTGATGTATGTGGTCCTATGAGGACACCATCTATTCTAGGCCCACCTCTATTTTGTCATATTCATCAATGATTATTCCATATATACCTGGGTATATCCATTGAAACAAAATTCAGAGGTTTTATGTGATTTAGACACTTTGCTACTATGGTTCAAAATGCTTCTACAATATGTAAGATTGGTACCTTGCGTACTAGTCAAGGGACGACGTATATGTCTAAGGAGTTTCATGCATACATGGCTAATAATGGGATAAAACACCAATGTATTGTGCCCTATACACCTCAATGAAACGATGTAGTTGAATGTAAAAATGGGTCTCTCATGGAGATGGCATGTTATATGGTCAAAATTCAAGAGTTACCTCATGGTTTCTGGCTAAAAGCATTCATGTGTGCAACCATATTTTGAACAAGTGTCCTACAAAGGCTTTGCATACAATTATGCCTTTTTGAAGCTTAGAATGGTAAAAAAAACCTGTATGTCTCCCTTTTGCATTGTTGGTTATAAGTTCATATTAGGGAGTTTTGGAAAATCCCAATTTACATTTTACAAGATCTAAAAATGGGGGCACGGTAAACCCTTTTAAGATTTTGTTCAAAACCCCCTCATGTGATATATCATTGGAAAGCTCTTGAAGAGTAGGTTCTAAATTCACATTCTCCAATAAATTTGGAATTGGTATGCATAAGATACACCAAAAAGTAGATTAAAAAGAAAATTTCCAAAGTAATGGGATTTTCCCAAACTCCCCAATATGGTCTTTTATCTTGCTTATGCACTTGTTCCTAAGAAACTTCGCAGAGCAAGCTTGATGAGATAAGGCTATTAAATGTATTTTTGTTGGATACGGCTCGAAAAGTAAAGGTTATTGTCTCTATCACCTTGCTTTCAAGTGGATTCTTGTGAGTAGAGATGTTGTATTTGTGGAAGATGCAATTCAACCCTTGCTTTCATGTAAAAAACATTAATATATATATTCGCAGGACATATTCAATACTCTCCTTCTATTGTTCAATGTAAGACACATTGATATAGAGCATTTGCGTAATCCAAGGAATCCTGAAAATTAGCCCACACTGGTTACAAAAATCAACATGTTTTTAAGCCCACATATCAACTATGATGAGGCAAATGTGGATGATGCAGTTGATGAGGAAATTGTGGAATCTAAAAGTATGCCAAAATGGCTGGTGCAAACACTACGACGTGACAACAAATTGGCCACTCCTTTCCCTAGCAGAACATGTGCAAGCTCTCATCATGCATCTCGTATTGATGTATGTTATGCTCTTATTGCTAGTTTATGTGATGAAGAGGAAACTATCTCCTTTGATGTAGCAAAGGAATCTAAAAATTGGATGACTGCTATGTAATCTAAGTATGATTTGATACTTAAAAATGATACATGGGATTTGGTAAACTTGCCTCTTGGCAAGAAGGCCATACGAAATGGGTTTACAAGCTCAAACGTAAAGCGGATGATAATGTTGAGTGATACAAAGCTAGGCTTGTTGTTGCAAAGGGTTATGCATAAGAGAAAGGCATTGACTATGGTGAAACCTTTACACCCACATGTTCTATGACTACCATGTGGACTGTCATTGCATTTGCAACACATAAAGGTCTGAATGTACGTCAGTTGGATATTAAACCTACTTTCTTGAATGGATATTTACATGAGGAGGTCTATGTATCTTAGCCTCATGGTTTTGTTCAGATTAATCAAGAATCAAAAGTATGCATATTGAAGAAAGTTGTATATAGTCTTAAGCAGGGTCCCAGAGCATGGTATGAAAAGATACATGTATACTTGGTTACACAGGGGTTTTGCAACAGCCCACCAACTGACACTACCCTCTATATTAAGTGAAATAAGGATGTTCTTGGTCATCATGTTATACATTGATGACATGATTCTCACAGGCCCTAATGATAATCATATTTCAGCTTTTATAGCTGAATTAGAGAAATTTTTTGAGATGTCTAATCTTCGACCATTGCACTATTACTTGGGCATTGAGTTTTGGCAACATAATTATGGCATTGTTATGCTATAGAGGAAATACATAGATGCATTGTTGAAGAGGTTTAATCTTGAAAACTATAAACATGTGGCTACACCTATCGAGCCATGTTTGCAACTAGTCTTGAAGGTGACTCTTTTGATGCTAGCTTGTATCAAGAAGCTATTAGATGCCTTATCTTATTATGTAACACCAGGTTTGACATTCAGTATGTGATCTCAATATTGACCAGATTTATATATAGTTTAGGCACAAAGCATTGGCAGTGTGTCAAACGAATGTTTCATTACCTAAAGGGCACTATGGTTTATTTTATCCCAAGGGGGGTAAATCATAGTTACATGCATTTATAGACTCAGACTGGTGGGCTGGATGTTACGACACACAACTGTCCACGAGTGGTTTTTTCTTTCACCTTGGTGAATCATGTATATCATGGCTCAGTAAGAAGCAATCCACTATGGGCACTTCTAGTTGTGAAGCTGAGTCCAGGGTAGCGTTTACAGCTACAGCTGAGTGTGTTCAGCTCAAGCACCTTATTGTTGCTGATTTGGGTATTAGCGAGTCCTTAGCTCTACCATCTACACACTGACCGCCGTCAGAGCGCTATGGGGCAGTTTGCGAGGAATCCAGTTTTTCATACTCGCACAAAGCACATTGAGGTTCACTATCATTATGTAAAGGAGAGATGCTCTACAGGGGAAATCAACTTGGCTTATGTGCCAACACATGAAAACTTGGCAGATTTGTTCACATGAAGGCTCTCCCATGAGAGAAGTATGAACCTTTTCGCTAAGCTTTAAACTTACTTCCCTTTGGGGACTACTCTGGGCTCCCTATCACAATCCAAAGAGCCTGTCACATCCCATTACTTTTAGCGCCGTCTCACCCCTTTTTCACATCATTACTCCCAAGGGAGATTTGTAGCCATATTTGGTAGTGATATGTATGAACACACTAGGACCAGCTGGGGCACTTTTTCCCTCTTTAGGAGGCTTTTTCCCATGTTCTAGTATACACCCATCTTGGGGTATACTTATCTTATTTGTACAGCACACATTCATTATCTATCTATCATTTGATTGTGTGCTCTCTTGAGCTTCTCCACTGTGTGTGTGTGTGTGTGTGTGTGTGTGTGTGTGTGTGTGTGTGTGTGCATTCTTGCAACCCTATTTCTAACACTTGCAAAGTTAGGTGTTGGAGATTGAGTGTCATCTTTGAAAGTGTTATATGTACATTATGTGTGCTATGTTGTATACACATTATGTGTGCATATACTAGGAGGCTAACCCACATTAGGCTTGTGAGCATGGGAGCATGGGAACAAGCTCTAGTGGAGCATGGGTTAGGACTAACCTTAAGGTTTAAGGTTAGGGTCAGGCATCCAAGGGTCACACATGAGGAATGGAAAGTCAAGAGTCACTTGAGGGCCCTCCTATATAATAGGGGCATGGGGCACACTCAAGGGGGCTTGGAAGCTTTGGGCCTTGGAAGCTTTGGGAGCTTGGGCTATGCTATGGTCTCTTGTGTAGAGATCCATATCTACTCATCTACCATTTCACACTATAGCTACATGCTATTGGATTGGAGTTATACCTCTTGATGGTATGGGACATCAAGGTAGAGGTATGATGTATTTCATTCATTATTCATGTGTGCATCCCTTGGGCTCCGGGGTGGTTGGGTGGTTGAGTTTATGCCTGATTTATGCATGTTTATGCATAACAATTATCTAGAGAGATCTTAGGGTTTTAACAGTGGTATCAGAGCAATCTCTATTTAATTGTTGATTTTTTTTAGTAAATTTTAATATTTACTAATAAAATGTTATCTTTTGTTGATTTGTGTTGATGAAATGCACATGGATCATCGTTATGGTGATTGGAACGTGTGGTACTTCAATTCAATGGACGAATCGACGTTGCAGGGGAATACCGTGAGTTAATGCTATTTTTTCCTATTTTTTATGGTTAAAATCGAGCATTAATGGATTTTTTTTCAAAAATACCATAAAGTTTATGGTGGATATTTTTGAGAGGATGGATTCCCTGAATTTCTAGAATTTTTAGAAATTTTTTCCTAATTTTTTAGGAATTTTTTGAGCATTTTTTTGATTAAAAATGTATTTTTATACATTTTTTGCGGGTTTTTTCCGCGGGAATGCGATCAAATTCTGTCAATTTCTACTGAAATTCAGTAGGGGACAGCGTGTTGATGCATGAGATGCTCTCCCGTGTGCGTGGGGTCCTCTCCGTTTCTCAAATCTGATTTTTTCTCATTTTTTCCGTGAGAAAATCTCTTTAAAATGATTTTTTTTAAACATTAATCATAATTAATGATAATTATGATTAAGATATGATTAATTAAAAAATTAATCAATGGATTAAATTAATCTCTGTTTAGCAGAGAGAGGAGATTGGAGAAAGAGAATGAAAATGAAAGTTGAGAGGAAAGGGAGGAGAGAAGGGAGAAGAGAGAATCTTATCTCTCTCTCTCTGGTCCATGCGCAGGCGACGGGAGGGGGGGGGGCTGCGCAGCAGCCGCCGGCGAAAAATCGCCCCCCCCCCTAAAAAAATCAAAAGGCTAAAAGCCTTAATAAAACATATATTCATTTTTTTTAAAAAAATGAGTTTTTTTTATTTTTAAAAAAGGCTTTTGAATTTATTTCAAGGAAAAAGCTTGGGAAAAAGCCTGGAAGTTTCTGAAAATTACTGGATTTGAGTAAAAAATCTCAGAAAAAATCCTGAAAATTTCTTATTGAAAAATATTGGCTTTTCAACTTCCGGAAAACCTTTGGCTTTCCGTTTTCCCAAAACCTTTTGGCTTTCCGAATTCCGGAAAAACTTTTGACCTTCCGTATTCCGGAAACCTTTGACCTTTCACATTCCGAATTTTTTTTGTCTTTTCATTTTCCCAAAACTTTTGGCTTTCCGTATTCCGGGAAAACCGTTGGAATTCCGAAATTTTTTGACCGTTCGTATTCTAAATGCGTTCGGGGTTGATTAAAAATTTCAAAAAATTCATGAAAATTAGTGGAAAATTAGACAAAGGTTATTTTAAATTTTGGAAAATGTGGGGTTGGTGTTTGGCATGTGGTGTGTCCATTCGGGCGCCCGTGACCATTCAAATTCCTTTAAAAATATATTTTTTGACCCAGAAAATTAGAAAAATCCATTAAAATTGAAAATTTTCATTGGATTTGAGAATTGTCGGGCGAAATTGGAAATTTCGTGAACGATGGGATTCTCAGGGAAAATTAGGAAATTTCTAGAAATTATTTTTAGAAATCCTAAAAATTGGTATTTTTAAAATATCAATGGTATTTTGGCAAATTAAATTGCTAAAAATTTTCTGGAAAAATATAGGTTTGGAATGCCATGAGATAGGTTTGGTGGAATTCAAAATTATTATATTTTGAGGCCCTATAAATTTGGGAAAATTAGAAAAAAATCATGATAATTTTTTTTCTCGAGAATTTAATATTTTCGAGGGTTATTTAATGTTGAAGTACGTTTTCTCGTGCTGACATTAGATAGATGCGTGTTATTCGCATATTATTAATACGATTATACCTCGTATTAATGGATATTTATGTTTGGATTAATTCTAAACGATGTATTCATGATTTTTGACCATTGTTTAGCCATTCTTTTTGGACATGTTCCTTAATTTGGCTATAATTTTCGTTCAAAGTGTGTTTCACCTTTGACACTTTTCCATGATAATTTATTTTGCACTTATTAAAGTGTGGATTGTGCTTAATTTCTTAAGCCTAAGACAAAGTCTATCATGGATTAGTTGATCGGTTTGTTTTGGTGGATTTCTATTGGATGTTTTCCAAGTTTTACAAGGACTCATCAGGTTTTGCCTAGATCACTTGTGTCTAGGGGTTTTTCTTATTGAGTGCTACACACACGTGTTTCACTTTCTTACTTTGGAGTTTTATTTGAACAATATAACGTTCATATACTCCGGATTGATGAGTTGGCCACCAATTTAAATGCTTCTTTTGGCATGATTTATGTCCATTAGATGGTATGCATTGATTTTTATGATCAACTATGGTTTTTATGGATTTAAGGAGCTTCTATGCTTTTATCCATGCTTTTATAAGGATCTTTTGATCTTTTGAATAATTACATGTGCTTTGAAGGTAGCATTTGCCTTCGTTTTTTGCACGTAATTTTGGAGTATATTTCTTGTACTCTTGTATATATTCCAACTCGGATACCTAGTTACTTATATATCTAGGTGAGTTATTTTTCTACCCTAACTTTATTGTGTTTTGGGTAGTTATCATTAGAAAGGCGCCAATAATTCAATTTCTTTTCTAATGATGTACTCAGAAGGATTTATTCCTTGATGTAGTCTCAAGTATATAGAGACAGGTTTAGTATGTGAAAGTCTGGATAAGGCCATCTTATTCCTTTTATACAGGATTTTATTCATATTTCCTAGACGGCATACTAAGGAGTTTCAAATTGTTAAGATATGTATGAGTGGTATCATGGTGGTATGGGACGACAGGGATCCCTCACATATATTATCTTATGGGATAATTTGGGCTCAAGATTGTTGCTTTGCTTACATCACTTAGCATGTTGAACTCAACATTCAAAGACAATCTTATTTTCTAAATTCACTAGAAGTTATAGTGTGGGCATTCTTTAGATAAACTTCTTTTATCTATAACCTGCATGTTTTGATGAGGGTAATCTCGTCGGCATTTTCACTTGTTGAAATCTCTTTCTTTAGAGTTCAAACAAGTTTATCTTGTTGTGTTCGGATAAGGAAATTTGGATTCTTCCTTTGTTGGCATTTCTTTCTTTAGTTCCGTACTTTAGGTGATTTACACAATCAACCTGATAGGTTTACGGATGGACATATGTGTCTCATCGAGACGTTGATGATTCTTTATGTTGATATGGATAACTCGAGACGTTGAGTATTCCATATGCAGATGTGGGTATGTCGGGGCACCGATGAATCCCTGGTTTCTGCTGTTATAATGCCATGTTTTCCTACTTTATTCCGAATGGTTTACAACGAGGAAGTTACTTTGAATGTGAATTGTTCTGATCATCCGCAGTAGTCTGATGGGCAAACAGAGTGTATGAATCAGATTGTAGAGTATATGCTTCGTGCATGTCTCTGGAAAATCATCATATTGGAAAATATTTCAATGATGGAATTTGCCTATAACAGTTCTAAATTTACGGCTATTATTTTAGTCCGTGCATACTTATGTATGGGTATCAACTCAGGGCACCTATTGTTGTCAGTCTTAAGGACATCGAGCTTGATGCATCGAGGGATTTCTTGCATGATATGTAGGAAATTCTGACCGAAGCTCGGGATTCTATCAGGAGTGCTCATGATAGGGCACGGTTTTATGCTGATAGGAGACGCTCATCTCGGTCTTTTGAACCAGGAGCGTTGGTTTATTTTAATGTTCCTAAAGATTTACAGACTTTGTCAATGGAAAAATGCTCGAATTTATCTCCTAGATATTCTGGTCCATTTCGAGTTATATATCGGATTGGCACGGTTGCGTATGAACTAAAACTATCTCCAATTGTTAGAGTTCATCCAGTCTTTCATATCGATAGATTGAAAGGGAAACTGGGAGGTGAGGATGACACAGTTACTCCTCAAGAACTCGTTGAAGTCGATGAATTATCCTATGTTCCACATGAACCTGATAAGGTACTTGAATTCAGGGAAAGGAAACTTTGTAGTTGACTAATCCCTGAGGTTAAAATAAGGTGGAAATTGAGAATTCGACTTGGGAGTCGGTTGAGATGGTTCAGCGCAGTTCTTCTTCTTTTCATTGCAAGAGTGCAATGTTTTGAGAGAGGGGAAGTATGTTATATGTACATTATGTGTGCTATGTTGTATACACATTATGTGTGCATATACTAGGAGGCTAACCCACATTAGGCTTGTGAGCATGGGAGCATGGGAACAAGCTCTAGTGGAGCATGGGTTAGGACTAACCTTAAGGTTTAAGATTAGGGTCAGGCATCCAAGGGTCACACATGAGGAATGGAAAGTCAAGAGTCACTTGAGGGCCCTCCTATATAATAGGGGCATGGGGCACACTCAAGGGGGCTTGGAAGCTTTGGGCCTTGGAAGCTTTGGGAGCTTGGGCTATGCTATGGTCTCTTGTGTAGAGATCCATATCTACTCATCTACCATTTCACACTATAGCTACATGCTATTGGATTGGAGTTATACCTCTTGATGGTATGGGACATCAAGGTAGAGGTATGATGTATTTCATTCATTATTCATGTGTGCATCCCTTGGGCTCGGGGGTGGTTGGGTGGTTGAGTTTATGCCTGATTTATGCATGTTTATGCATAACAATTATCTAGAGAGATCTTAGGGTTTTAACAGAAAGCATCAATCAATTCTACATAGAAGACATATGATAGTTCGAGAGGAGGTCTAGAAAAAGCAACCACCCATTAGTGGTTTGTAACTGGCTTATTTAATCATATCAAATGTGGTGGCACTTTGGCTATCTATCCCACTCCTTTTACAATACTCAAATGCACTGCAACATACCATGCTGTAAATAATATGATCAGTTTGAAAGAGTGTGCTGGTTGTGGTCTCTCATTGGAGGACAGTAAAGTTGTCACCATCTTCATGCTTCTTTGTAGACATATGTACCATGCCCTTTGTTTCTATAAGCTATAAGCAAATGATTTGCCATGGATTCAGCCCTCAACTGGTGCAAAAAGGTGTTCATGTCTTCTTTCCCCTTTCTCTTTATTTAACGATATAACATTTACTTATGTAAGGACATCTACAACCTTGATACAACATTGTACATAGAATGAAAGGCAAGTATGGGATCACTACCTACAAGTAGTTGGTTGTGCTCTGTAGCATGAGCCATTACTTCAAGTAGGCCATATTTCTTTAAAGCATTGCCATAGAAATTTATACGCTTGCACTGTATATATACATGAAAACCAGAAACTTGTTATCAAAGCTTTAAAGAAGTTGAAAGATGCAATGGGCTTAAAGCATACTTTAAGATTAAAAGCAAAGAACCACTTTAAATCATTTGCAGTTTCAAAGCCTTAAAATATTGGCACTTGCCTTATGAGCTTTGAAGCATAGCACTTGCTTTATGAGCTTTGAAGCAATAGCACTTGCTTAAAGCTATATAGTTGCATGTGATTTATGAGCTTTGAAGTAGTAGCACTTGCTTAAATCTATACAGTTGTATGTGCTTGAAATTATCATGTATCTTCAAAGCATGTGGCATGATGCTTTATCAGCTTTGGCACTTGCTTTAAATTTGTATAGTTACATGTTCTATAAAGTTGTAAAGCTACATGTAGCTTTAAAGCGTGGTGGCTTGCATCTACTTTATAGCTTAACATTGTGCCAGAGTTTCAAGTTTGCAAGTAGGCTATGAGCTATAGATTTTAAGCACTGTCAATGTGCCAAACTTGTAAGCATTTAATCATGTGTGATCATTTGTAGGGAAGCATGGGATTAAACTAACACAATTGGAAGAGATCCCATCAACAATTGACTTCTCGGCTAGTAAGTTTTTTTTTAACTAAAAATTGTGTCTTCATTAAAAATAGCTATATAGGTGCTTAAAGATTTTCTTTACAATAATTAAAGGCGAATGCATTGGTTGGCAAGATGCCACCATCCAACTTTGTTGATACTTTCTGAATCTACACAAAGAAGGCAAGTGACTCCTTTCATTCTTATCAAAGGTGTTCCACCTTTCTACATTTATCGAGGTTTCGCTTTTGTGCTACTCTTCTCTCAACTTCTCCTTGAAGTTTTCTCAGGGTCATCTAGTACTATTGCAGACCAAGAACCATTGCCTCATGACTTGAAGGACTCAGACTTGGAGAAGCATAAATCTTTGGCAAAGGAAGTGAAAGTGATGCGGAGAGGGCTCCCCTAGTGGTAGCAGAGAAGATAGAGGTGTAACAAGAGAGTGTGAAGGGCATAGATGATGATTCACACATTGATGACGATAAAGAAGTAGTTACAGATGTTGCTTATTATGGCTTCCTAGCTACAGTACTAAAGGGTATGATAGTTTTGGATGACCTTATTTTTTATGAGAATACATTTGGTTCTAATGCTCTCAAAAGTTACAATGAGGGCACCACATCTGGAGAGTCCTTGGACAACCTTGAGAAAGAAGTTGAGATGACATTTACAAACACAATGGAGATGGTGTTGCTTACTATTGGTGGCAAACGCAACGATGAAGTCCCTAGAGATCATTCTTCGTGTATTACATAGGTCTAAAGGTATGATTTTTTATCTATTTAACTTGTAACATCTTGCTTTTGGTATAGCTCTAAATGTATGTCCTTGGAGCTCTATTTCACTCCTTTAAATTTTAGAGCAGTGCTTTAAAGCCTTATTGTATAGTTTTAAATCTGTGACATGTTACTTAGAAGTGGTTGTCTAAAGCCCTAGTCTATTTCTTTAAACCTCTATAATACTACTTTGTAGAGAAAGGGAGGAGGGAAAGAACTTATGGACTTATACCATCATTCTATGAAATAATGCTATCAACTCCTTGTCCCTTCTAGAGCATGGTGGGTGATTTCTTAGACAACTTAGCTTACGGTACCTACTTAGCTCACTTACCTATAGTACCCATGCTATATCACAGTGAGGATGCACTCACACCATTGCCTCACTTACCTTAGCTACTTACCTATAGTACCCATGCAATATCACAGTGAGGATGCAGTCACACCATTGCCTCATATACCAAAGGAGACATATGTATTAGAACCAAACCTAAGTGAGGGGGAAAATAACCCTAATGATGTCAAATCAAAGAATGCTTATGAGCTGCTATGGTTATTTGATGATGAGCTTGCTATATGAGTTTGATTTATAGGTTATTGAGGTGCAGTCGTGTAGAGACTAGATCCACATTTATAGCTTACAGGGGACGTGCAACCTCGATATGGATCGGATTTTCCCACTTACCCAGGTGTATTCTACACCCATCCTCACCTATTACAATTGGGTGTAAGAAATAAGGGCTGGATAATAAAGCGCTTTCCTTGAAAATGCTTTAGGCATGGCTTTAAAGTTGGTATTTTTGAGACATGCATATATACAATTTTTTATATATATGTTGGTATATTTAGTCCTTTAAATTTTGAATTTTGGTGAAGTGGGAATTTTGGTATATATGATTATTTTGTAATTTTGGTGATGTGGGTGTTTAAAGAAGTAGCTATAGGTTTTTAAATAATTGCTATAATTGTGCCACCCAAAGAGAGCAGGTTTGTGTAACTCCTAAGAATGTGGGTACCTTCCCTCCGTATCCACTCTTTCAAAACTTTTTTGTAACTCTCTGTTTACCTTCTTCTCCACATTGCACACACCTTTACAAATCACCTTACATAGCCAAGGTGACCAACTTGCTACAGGGTAAGTGTATTACCCTTGGTTCTCTCTCTCTCTCTCTCTCTCTCTCTCTCTCTCTCTCTCTCTCTCTCTCTCTCTCTCTCTCTCTCTCTCTCTCTCCCCCCTCTGTCTCTCTATATCTCTCTCTTCAGAGCTTTGCTCAATGTTAGATATGTTGGCTATGCCCTATCTACCTTTCTTGAGAAAATGAAGTTCTATTGTTTGTTTATGTGTGTGTGTGTGTAACCTTTAGAGCTCAGTAGAGCCCTCTCTCCATAACATATCATGAGAAAATGAAGTTCTATTGTTTGTTTATGTGTGTGTGTGTGTAACCTTTAGAGCTCACTAGAGCCCTCTCTCCATAACATATCATGACTTATTAATGTTTGTTGTCTTCTTTCTACTATCAGTTATTTCAAGGTAAAGCAAGAATGGATTCATCACAACAGAAATCAAAGTAGTAAGGTGGTTTTTCTCAACCAAGTATGAATCTTTCTTTGGACCAATTGCCAAGAAGTCACTAGTCCTCAAGAGCAAGGATGGATTTGTCAGCATTTCATAGTGCTTGCAAAACAAGCACTCTCATTACACTATATTTATCACTTCTTCTTGTGTTGCCAAGGTATTAGTGTCATTTTAAAATGACCAAATGCATGATTTTTTGTGTTTCAAGGCTATATTGAAGATTTGGATGGTGGAAGAGAGTGTGCACATTCAGGTGACAGGACATTGCTCGAGAGTTGATTTGATAGTAGTAGGCTACGATGAAGAGAAAGGAACGTCATACCAAAAAGCATGTGTAAGGCTAGAGCATGAGGATAACAATATGTCACTTGAGAGAAAAATACGAAAGATTTTTAAGGTGGTTGCTCCTTGCTTTGAAGAATAAACAATAGGGATGGACGTGGATAATCAAAAAAACATATTTTAAAAACTTCTTTTCCATCCACCCTTCCCAAAGCTGCATGATGCATCATCACAAGTTGAAGCACTTATGCTATCTAACATCCGTCACACACTTACACAAGTGAAAGTGCCAAGGAAAAATGATGAGTTATTCCTCAAGCAATCAATCATCATGATGTTACTAAATTCTCAAGTTGGTGGATCCAAAGATGTGAATGTCTTTGAAGCTGCAAAATTCCTTGGTATCGATAGATGGAATGTTCAGTCAACAATCTCTTGGTTATCCTTAAGAAGAGCAAGGGATCTTACCTTTAGCCATGTGCCACATGCCACCATGCAGTAGTGCAATTGAAAAGGGGATTCAAGACTTTATTGTTGAGTTTTGAACATTCAAGACTCGCGTTTCTCCAAATAAAAGAGATGTGTGGTGTCGCCATAGGATAGGGACGGGCATGTATGTGGTGCATTCTATTCATCTCCTTGATGAGCCTCAGGTATACTTTTATAAAACCACAATCACAACTCTTTATATGTCAATACATATTTCAAACCTTTTCCTTGCGTTAGTTCATTGCATAATCCTACCCAAGGTGTTTGCTTGATGAAAATTTAGAGTGTAACAAAGCTCACAAAGCTCTATAACATTGCTTCCTAGTAGTGAAGACTTACTTTAAAGCTAATTTACAAAGCTTTAAAGCATTAACTTTATTGCTTCAAAGCTTTCAAAAATTGATTTGAAGCACCATCACAAACCTTAAAAGCAATCACAACCTGCTTCAAAGTGTCTTTCACAATATAAGACCCTTGATGCATAATAAAAGTCCAACAAAGCTATGAAGCATTGCTTTTAGAAGCTTAAGGCTAGTTTCAAGCATTTCTAGAGAGCTTTCATGCATTTGTCTTTCCCATCTAAGCACTCTCCAAATGCTTTAAAGCAATGTTGTATGTTTTACAAAGCTTTAAATTGAATGTCACAAAGCTTTTAAGGCTATTACAGGGCTTTATAGCATTGTTTCTATGCTTTGAAAGGCCTTAAAGCATTGAGACATGTGTTGATGAAATTTTGGAGGCTTTCAATCTATATGGTTCTCCTCTGAATGGATATGGAAATAGATTTGAATCATGGAGACATAGCTTTAGATCTTTATGTAAATTTTGAAGACAGCTTGAAAGCCCTTGACATAGCTTTAGTCCATTGACATAAATGTCTAAGGTTGTAGGGAATAACTTTAAAGCATTCTGACACCACTTGTTAGTAGTGAATTAGTTAGACTAAACTTTAAAGCAATGAGAGTTGGATATAGTTGCAGTGCTTTAAAGTAGTTCTACACAGCTTTTTAATTTTCCAGAGCTTTAAAGATGGTTGTTAGAGCTTTAAAGATGGTTGTTAGAGCTTTAAAGCAAATAGAGATGATTCAAAGAAGATTGTCTGCATTGTGTAGCTAGCACTTATGTACTTGCAACTGTCATCTCTAGATTCATGTGTTGACTTAAGTAGAATTGACCACCTTTTTGTTGTGTTCATGGTAGTTGCAGCTCTATCAAAAATTCCAAGATATGTATCCATCAATTGAAATCTCATTATGAGGTTTCAAGGCCCTGAAGCCATACTTTGTTCCTAAGCTAAAGATAGGTATACCTATTGTTGCATTGCACATGTGCAGATGATTTTTTTGAAAGAGTCATTTAATCACATGCACAACGCACAATTTAGCATGCATGGAGTGGGTTGTACATGTACTTGCACTCTATGTGTGAGACATGCACAGTCATACAATTGTAATTCAACTCAGCATGTATACAAGAGTGTGAATGATATTTGGGAATCAATACTTTCCCCAAAACTAAATCGGTCCACATTTTATAAATATAAATATCTCATGAGAACATGTTCTTCATGTGGTGTGCACAAATTACCGGCAAACATATTGAAATGGAAATGAAAGGAAATGAAAGCAATGTAAAAGTACTCATGTGTAGACCAAGAGAGGTTGACTTGATTGATGTGACATACAAGAAAGTACATCACTCTTATAGAGTGAACACACACACTCAAGTATCATATGCTTATGGGATAACTCCCAAAGTGACATGTGGCACTCTCTCACACAAAGACTCACAAATACACACTCTTTGACTATGATTTCCTCAATAACCCCCCTCAAGCAAAGAGTGTGAGACCCAACACGCAAGGAGTAGACTCGTCCCCCCTCCACTGCAATACTGCAAAGAGCAAGTCCAACTATCCGACACCTCCTATGTGATAGTGACTTTTAAGTTAGCTCCGGCAGTGAGAACCATCACTCGTCACCCCCCTTACTTTGAACCCGGTGTCAATACATCATATCAAAGTAAAACCAATACACATTTTTCGGGGGACAACCCAGGGCAGAGGACCCTTATTGACCATCACACATCACACTGTTTATTTCAACCATTTTATGCATAATGCAAGGGCAGAGTACCCATACACACATAGAAGAAATCAGAAACAATAATCTTTATCATCCTCATTGAGGGTGACATGGGCAGTAAGTTCATGAATGTCGTCGATGGTGGCAGGAATCTCATCTAGTGGATCAGCAGAGCAATAGCAGCGACAAGATTAATACACTCTTTGACTATGATTTCCTCAACAGAGTGTTCATGTTGACATCCATGTCCATACGTATCCTATTTCGCTTGTTGCAATTGTAACCATCAAACCACCCCCCAGCATAAGTGCTTATGCCTGATAGTAGAACATTAGAAGAAGTGAAGGCAGTTGAGGCACTAATCCAGGCTATTAGAGAAAAGGAAGAAGAGACTTTGAAATCAGCACATTAACGGTTTTTAGCAACCCAAATAGTTTCGTATGCCCAAAACAAGTCCCAAGCTAGGACTGTGCAAGTAGTGCTCACCAACAGTCTTGACATAAGCAATAACATTTCTTCTACCTTGGGGAAAGAGCTAGTCTTGCAAATCTTGGATTAAATTCTTCTCATAAATGATTGGGAGTATGATGCATCAATAGTGAAACCGGCCTCTGATAGAAACCAGAGTGCGGTGGACTAGCAGTCACTCGTCCACTTGTAGTCTAGATAAGAAAACCGAAAAAATTGGGGCTAGAGTGCCCAAATCTAGAAACAAGGCGACATCTGTTGGTCCCAAAGCTTGGCGCCCCTCGCGGTATTTCTTTATTCAATTCCAAAAATATGAATGGCTGAGTACAACCAAAAATCAGCCAAGAGATTACACTTGTATGTCCAATCTGACAGCCCACAATACCTCTTAGCATAGAGGATCTATGCACACAGATCTGTGTTTCACAATAACACACTGTGCCTCCCTCTGCTGATCAACCAAGACCACTAAGCAGGGCAGCCATGAGCATACATCTGGCATAGTGCATGATTCAACATCTCAGCTCATACATACATGTGCTGTCCAAACTCTGTCTCAACCCTTGTCAATCTGCCATACCCCTCCTCTCACAAGGGGCCAGATAGCTCATATCTGCAACAGACATCAAGCAGTAGAAAGAGAGATAGATGAACAGATGAGGAGCTTACCAAAATCAGCTCATGAATCAGCATTGGAGGAAGCAATGGTACCAATCTGTACTTGCAGGCACTTGTTTCCACAACCCTGCTTCACACGCATGCACGTACTTGGCTGTACCCTCCTCCTTGTATTCACTTCTATGCTGTCTTGACTGTACAGATCTGAAAAACAGCCCCATACCCGTCTGTACTACCTCAGGATACATGCCAGGTGCTATCCTTGCCTGCAGCAAGTACTTGTACACACCTGTACCTGCGCAGCTAGTAGGCCGCCTGCTCTGCTGGTCGCCTACGCCACCTGCAACAACAGTGTTGCCCAGCACCTGTACTTGCACCAGATCTGGTCGTACAGTGTACCTGTAGAAGTACAAAACTGTACTTGCAGTCGTACAACCTGTACTGACTATATTCTGCAGTATCCAGAAGTGGCCGCTTGTTGATTTTGATGCTGGTCACCTGTGCTGCCTTTGTCCACAGCAGTACTTGCTATCGTACAGCACTGTACGGCCTGCTCCAGCACACAAAATTTAGCAACAGCACTAGAGCTTCTCCTCAGCTTTTCCACGCATAAGCACAAGCTTTTGCTCCACGACTCCTTTTTTCCAAAAAGATGAGAGAGAGGGAGGAGAGAGAAGCACACACTCCAAAAGTGCAGTGGCCCTCCTCCCCATAAGAATCCTAGGGCCCCAAACTTTAAAAGTCCCTAGGGGCCACTAAGGCCTAGGGGCAACTTTAATAAACATTAAAAGTTTAATGTTCTAGTTCCCCTTCACACCTAGGGATGTCCACACATCATTAACTCTGTCCGGGCAGCCCCCATGTGAATCATTCAATATTGTGACTCTGCAACCACCATGCCCACACTTGTGCTGCTCCATTTTCACAGGGCCATGACATACCCCCCTCTTGAAAAATGGCAAGCGTCCTCGATTGCATCCTCGTGAGATAGAGCAAAATATCCAAAGTGAAATATACAATATGGCAAGATCAGCGTCCCAATCTCTCTAAGCCATGCACATGTATCAATATTCACTGCAAACCAATGGCGTAGTAATAGTCCAAGTTGTATACCACTGTGAACCATACATATCCACAAAATCTCATGTGACTAGTACACATATATCATAGAAGTCCCATAAACAGATGTACTGTCAGCCTCAATACCTTCGTGTGACATAAAAACTGCACCAAGTGACCTCTAGATGTCATCTGAGCCTGTCTATACCAAGGGAGTGGAGGTGCTACCCCCCTCTTGAGCATCAAGTAATGCTCCAGACCCATTCTCTGCTGAACCTGAATGAGCCACAATAAGAGTCGGCTCTAACTCAAAGGCATCGAGATAAAGCTGCAAAACCTGAGGTGAATCTGTTAAGTCACCTTCCTCCATCTACTTCGCATCCATCGGTGAATAGTTCTTGAACTTCATAAGATAGCGACGGGAAACTTTACCTCGTACCTTCCTTTCTTTATGTGCCAGTATCTGCTCTGGAATCAGAACCTCATCAAGTTACTCAACTTCCGGCTGAGCCTCATCTGATACATCCTCAAGCACATCCCCATGGAAAGGTCTAAGAAGACTCACGTGAAAAGCATTGTGAATCCTCCAGTGATCTGGTAACTTCAAACGATAGGTTACCTCACCAATCTTTTCCAAAACCTGAAAAGGCCCATAATATCGCATGCTCAATTTAGGGAATAAGCTCTCTTTACCCTTCATCTTCTTGAGTCTAGCCTTTTCAAAGTGCAAAAGAACCCAATCACCCAATGCAAACTGTAAATCACGTCTGTGACGGTCTGCGGATTTCTTTTGCTTCTGCTGAGTTTTCTGGAGTGCCAACTTAACTCTCCGATAAGCTTCATCCAAACTCTCCACATACTGGTTAGCCTCAAAGATCTTGTCCTTTGTATGCAAAATGGGTGGTACCTTCTTCCCTCCTTCCACAATCTCAAAAGGTGCCTTTCCTATCGAGGTATGTATAGTGTTGTTATATGCAAACTCCACTAAAGGAAGATACTTTTCCCATTGTTGCTTGTGCTCTAACACATAACACTTGAGAAGATCCAACACTGTAGAGTTAGCCTCTTCTGACCGACCATCTGTTTGTGGATGAAATGACGATGAAAACTTGAGAGTTGTACCCATGTTGTCAAACAACCCTCTCCAGAACAAACTCGTCATCCATGGATCACGGTCACTAATGATGGACGTAGGCAAGCCATGATACTTGAAGATGTTCGCCATGAACAACTTCACCATATGATCCACTTTGATCGTCTTACGCACGGGAATGAAATGAGCCTGCTTACTGAACCTGCATATGATAGTCCAGATGCCATCATTTCCCATTTGGGTCCGTGGAAGATCAAATACAAAATCCATGGCAATGCTCTCCCAAGGTCTATCTGGAATAGGTAGAGGCTGTAATAACCCTGGTGTCTTCTGACGGTCAAACTTTACCTTCTTCTGACATACGATGCATTGCCTCACAAAGGCATCAACATCTCTTCTCAAGGTTGGCCAATAAAAGAAAGTCTCCACTGCTTTGACCATGGCGTCAATACCTCGATGACCTGCATACGGTGGAGCATGACTTTCAATCATAACCTTGAGTTGCAATGGCCTGGTAACACACAGTCTACCATTCATCAATAAAAACCCATCTCTGAGAGTATAGTGCTCATGCCGCTGACCCTCAGACATCTGATCATACAACCTTTCAAAGTCCTCATCATGGGCATACTGCTTTTTCATTTCATCAAGCTCATGATGATAAGCAAGTGAAACTGCAAAGACCTATGGCTTGCGTGACAAAGCATCTGCCACTACATTCTTTTTGCCTTCCACATGCACAATCTGGAAGTGAAATATAGACAAAAAGTTTGCCCAACGCATATGCTTCTCTGAAAGCTTAGACTGCATGAGGAAATAACGCAAGGTCTGATGATCTGTCTGTACAGTGAAATAAGCCCCAAGCAAGTAGTGTTTCCATGTAGAAAGAGCGTGAATTACAACCAACATCTCTTTCTCATAAACTTGTAAATGCTTCTCAGCATCTTGCAATATTCTACTCTCATAGGCTATGACATGTCCCTCTTGCATGAGAACTGCACCAATGCTACTTCCACATGCATCACACTGGACAACAAAAGCCTTTAGGAGGTCCAGTAACACCAATACTGGGTCCAAAGTAAGCTTTTCTTTAAGCTTTTTGAATGCTGTAATTTCCCGATCAGCCCATCTAAACGGAGTTGCTTTCTTCGTCAAAGCATGAAGAGGCGAAGCAATTTCAGCAAAGTGATGTATGTAACGCCTGTAATAGGAACACAATCCTAGAAAACTGCGTACATCATGCACGGTCCTCAAAGCTGGCCAATTAAGTATTGCTTCCACCTTTGCTGGATCCATACGGACTCCATGCGCAGACACAATATGCCCCAAGAAATGTATCTCTTGCAAAAAGAACTCACTTTTCTTGCCATTAACAACCAGCCTATGGTTTCTGAGTTCTGCAAACACAATGGCCAAATTCCTTCTATGCTCTTCCTCAGTTTATGAATGCACAATCATATCATCAAAGAATGTGCCCACAAACTGAAAATCCTGCCCATCATTCTGTTAAATGTGGCAGCGCATTTGTCAAACCAAAGGGCATAACCAGGAACTCATACAACCCAAACGTGGTTCGGAATGTTGTCTTATGCACATCCTCGGGTCTAATGCGTACCTGATGATACCCGCTTTTCAAGTCAATACGGCTAAAGACTGTGGAGCCCTATAAGCAGTCCAAGATGTCATCGATCCTCGATATGGGGAATCGATTCTTGATGGTATTCTTGTTCAGCGCCCTATAATCAATACACATGCACCAAGAACCATCCTTCTTCTGCACTAAGAGCACAGGTGAGCAAAAGGGTGATGAGCTAGGCTGTATCAACCCTTTATTCAAAAGCTCCTGCACCTGACTCATAATCTCTTCCTGTTGGGCTGCACTAACAGGATACGGCGGTCTATTCAGTGGAGTACTACCAGGAATCAGATCAATGGCATGATCTTCTGGCCTCTCAGGAGGAAGTTCTCCTGGCAATGACTCAGAAAAACAGTCTTGAAACCCACATAAGAAATCAGTCTTGTCCTTATCTAACATAGACAAATTAGACTTAGACTCATCATCCTGTGCATCCTTTATATAAATCAAGTATGCGGAAAGATGCTTTTTCATTACTGATGAAATCGCCGAAGTGGATACAATAGGAACAGATTCTCCTTTGAGTTTTACATCCAATACATGTTCTTTCCCTCTATGAGTCAGAGTGATTTTCCTATTGTAAGTATCCACCACCGCATGTACCCTGTGGCACCATGGCATCCCCAACAAAACATCACAGCCATCCAAAAGCATGATGAAGAACTCTTCGCTGTCCACATAACCCTGCAAATGAAGCCGAAGCTTCCCAATGATAGGAGTACGGGTTCTGCATACCCTGGACAAACCATATTAGCCTCATGTAACGGCCCCATCTCCTCTGCGCGAATCCCCAATCGGCCAGCCAAATCTGGTGAAATGAAGTTGGCTCTAGCACTTGTGTCAAAGAAGATCAAAGCATTCTGATCTCTCACTTTGCCCCATGCCCTGCACAACTCTGTAGCTTCACCACCTGGCTGTTCCCCCACAAGATCAGGAACTAAGCCTGCAGAAGGTTTTGGTTTCTTTGACTTGGGCTCTCCTTTATTGTTAGGGTCCTTTTGGGACTTTCTTTTGGGATAATTGAATGACATATGCCCCTCTTCAGTATAGTAAAAACACTTTTGAGCATCTCTCAAAGCCTGTCTTTCCTCAGAAGTCCTCTTGGGCATTGGCAACTTCTTATACTTTGTCTCGTAAGACCCTTTAGCATCACGAGAAGCATGCCCAAATTTTTTAGCTTTCTTGCTCAATTTCTTACTGCCTTTAAACCCAGATGAACCACCAGTGAGTAACGCATTAGCTGTCATAGCATTTTCAATCATCTGTGACATGTTCGTTACTCTTGTCTTGATACAATAATCTCGTACCTCTTTGGGTAGCCCACAATAATACTTCTCTACCTGCTCAGATAATGGCACCGCACGATAAGAAGTCATTGGGAGTAAAGCTTCCCAAAACTTCTTGTTATAATCCTCCAAACTATCACACTTTGAAGCATCCAGCTTGTGCCATGCGGTCATAACATCCACCTCAAATGTAGATGTGAGCCATACGGAAGAGAAGACCTGTTTAAATTGGACCCATGTAGTGGGTGCTATGCCCTGCAAAAGAAGAGTAGACTACCACTGCAAAGCATTGCCCTTGAGAAAAGTGGTAGCTTTCCTCACCTTAGAGGACTCTGTGTAATTCCCACCAGAAAAAGCAACATCAAACTGCTGTAAAAAGGTAAGTGCTTTAAGTTTATCCTTGGCCCCACTGAATGTATCAAACTTCATTGCAGCTCCCCCTTCCTTGTAATCCTTCGCCTTTCCCATAGGCGTTAGATTATCATATGGAAGTGGTTTCGCAAGATTGCTGCCCCCAACATTCATACCCATCATTGGGTCAACATTTCCCATTTCCACACCAGGCATACCATACATTCCAGCCATGTTTCCAAACATTCCATTATGCATACCTGGCTGCATGCCACCAAACATATTGCCTTGCATTCCAGGTTGCATGCCCCTAAACATATTTCCTTGCATACCAGACTGCATACCACCATACATATTCCCCTGCATACCAGGCTGAAAATTAGCTCCAAAAGGCCCGTGCATACCCATGCCTCCCTGAGGATAACCCCTAGTCATAGATTGGAACACCGAGCCACCACCAAAATTGTGGGCATGTTCTGCTGAGGAATAGGTGGCTGTCCATAGAAGGAACTTTGAGAGTTTGCACCATAAGCATGCTGCATGTTCGGAAACTGGCCAAAAGATGGTTCCTGTGGGATGGCACCACTATGACCTTGTGGAAGGTTCTTAGAACGAACCTTCTTCTTCTTTTTCTCGGGCTTTGTGCGGGATCTCATAAATTCAGCAAATCTCTCACTCTGTGTGAGCTGCATAAATACATCCATAACACTAGCCAAGCGATCTTTGAACCGAGCATCATCATCCTCTTTACCATGCACATCTTCTGGCTGTGTTACATCCTCATAAGGCTCAACATCTACAGCCTGTTCTCTTGCAAAAATATCCTCAGATACATCTCTCTCAGGAGAAGTCTCTTGCTCTTCTTCTTCATGATAGAAGTACTCATCCTCTGTATCAGACATGTTTGCTGAATTTTCAGCGATGGCTTTCTTCAAAGCAACCATGAGCTCATCCCCTTCAGAAAGTTGATGATTGGTCCCGGCAACAACAGAACCTTGAAACCGGCCTCTGATAGAAACCAGAGTGCGGTGGACTAGCAGTCACCCGTCCACTTGTAGTCTAGATAAGAAAACAGAAAAGATTGGGGCTAGAGTGTCCAAATCTGGAAACAAGGCGACACCTGTTGGCCCCAAAGCTTGGCGCCCCTTGCGGTATTTCTTTATTCAATTCCAAAAATATGAATGGCTGAGTACAACCAAAAATCAGCCAAGAGATTACACCTGTATGTCCAATGTGACGGCCCACAATACCTCTTAGCACACAGAGGATCTATGCACACAGATCTGTGTTTCACAATAACACACTGTGCCTCCCTCTGATCAGCCAAGACCACTAAGCAGGGCAGCCATGAGCATACATCTGGCATAACTCAAGTGCATGATTCAACATCTCAGCTCATACATACATGTGCTATCCAAACTCTGTCTCAACCCTTGTCAATCTGTCTGCCGCCATACCCCTCCTCTCACAAGGGGCCAGATAGCTCATATTTGCAAAACAGACATCAAGCAGTCGAAAGAGAGATAGATGAACAGATGAGGAGCATACCAAAATCAGCTCGTGAATCAGCACTAGAGGAAGCAACGGTACCAATCTGTACTTTCCAGGCACTTGTTTCCACAACCCTGCTTCACACGCATGCACGTACTTGTCTGTACCCTCCTCCTTGTGTTCACTTCTATGCTTTCTTGACTGTACAGATATGAAAAACAGCCCTGTACCCGTCTATACTACCTTGGGATACGTGCCAGGTGCTATCCTTGCCTGCCAATACTTGTACACTGCTGATTTGCTGCTGGTCGCCTGCGTCGCCTGCAAAACAGTGTTGCCCAGCACTTGTACTTGCACCAGATCTGGCCATACAGTGTACCTACAAAAGTACAGAACTGTACTTGCAGTCGTATAGCCTGTACTGACTGTATTCTGCAGTATCCAGAAGTGGTCGCATGCTGATTTTGATGCTGGTCACCTGCGCTGTCTCTGTCCACAGCAGTACTTGCTGTCATACAGCACTGTACGGCTGTTGTACGGCCTGCTCCAGCACACAGAATTCAGCAACAGCACCCGTCAACCAGAGCTTCTCCTCAGCTTTTCCATGCATAAGCACAAGCTTTTGCTCCACAACTCCTTTTTCCCAAAAAGATGAGAGAGAGGGAGGAGAGAGAAGCACACACTCCAAAAGTGGAGTGGCCCTCCTCCCCATAAAAATCCTAGGGCCCCAAACTTTAAAAGTCCCTAGGGGCCACTAAGGCCTAGGGGCAACTTTAATAAACATTAAAAGTTTAATGTTCTAGTTCCCCCCTTCACACCTAGGGATGTCCACACATCATTAACTCTGTCCGGGCAGCCCCCATGTGAATCATTCAATATTCTGACTCTGCAACCACCATGCCCACACTTGTGCTGCTCCATTTTTACAGGGCCATGACAAATAGAGACTCTTATGGATTTTTCCACAAGCCAAGCTTCTGGTGTTAGTTGGGAAGGGATTGTCCAATCAATATCTAGGGCCACAACAGAGGAGGAACGATTACAGGGTATCTACAATTGCATATATAGGATCATTGAATATGAAAGGTGTTGAAATATCAAGCTTGTATACAGCTGGAGGATAGCACATGGGTGCTGACAGAGTGACAGTATGGTAGATAGATATCGTGTGGTGTGTTTATGACCGCGTCCAGCTGGTCATGTGTGGTGTGGACATTACACTGGGTTTACTTTGTAGTGTGGACATAACACTATGTTGTGTTCTCCTTTGTGTGTGTGAGAGAGATGGTGACTATGGCTTCTCTCCTTCTTTATGGTTGATGATTATGGATTAGGGTTTGCTTCTCTTGTGTGTGTTACATCCTGCTCCTGTTTTTTATCATGGTATCAGAGCCAAGAGCTCATTAGCTGAGTTGTGTGAGTGAGTGAGAGAAGAGGGAAGAAGAAGAAAAAGCTGTGAAGGAAGCCATTGGAGCTTGGAGCAAAGGAAAAGCTGTGGAGCACACACCGGCATCAGATCTGAGAGCTAAGGACCATTGGTAAGTGTAGCAAGACCCCCTCTGCGGATTGCAGGTGCCAAAGAGCAGGTTCAGTGAAGATTGAAGTGCATAAAGCAAGTGAAAAATTCTGATTTTTTCTCTAAGCTTTCATGGAAAGCTTGAAGTGAATGTATACTCTTGGCAAATGTATACACAAAGGCACATGTATTTGGGCTTGCAAATGCATTAGCAAAGTGGACACAAGCATCATACAGAATCTTGAAGCAGATTGATGCATACAGATTTGATTAAAATCAAGAGAAAGTGGATTTATGTAAAAGTTTCTGGTCTTTCACAAAACCAGTGGACATACCCCCCGTGGAGGATCAATTGCAAGAGCTAGAGGCAAAATTGAGCTAAACCCTTCATACCCAAGGTAGATTAGGTCATTGCTAACAAGCCTATCTATTCAATTGTGATTTCCCCTCTCTCTACAGCCCACAACAGCAGGCGGCGCTTTTCTGTGCAGATTTCTGAAGAATTTGATTAGATTTCATCTATTTCACTCATTTGGTCACCAAAGTGAATGCTTTAAAGCTTGGGGAGTTTAGCAAATACATTGCTAAGGACTTGTGATGCTTGGTTGCAGCTCATTTCATGGATTTGGAGCTCATTGAAGTGATTTAGCAGAGGTGTGCAGGTTTACAGAAAGTCTGTCCAAAAACAGAGCATTTTTAATCAAGGCATTAATCTTTGTCTATATCAAATTGGCAAAATTCCTCTGGTACAAGTAGAGTCCTATGAGTTGCTAAACTTTTGAATCAAAAAGTTTTGGATTTGGAGAAGATTTGAAGGAGATAGAGCAATTTTAGTGAGAGGTGGTACCTGACAGTTGCAGAAAAATTCAAACCAGAGGTTACAAAAATTGGTGGTTCTCATTCCCCTTGAAGAATTGGATCAAACCCTTCTAGGATATGTTGGAGCAATGTGTTGGGAAGCTAATGCAAGTTGAATCATTTCATTTGGACAAGATTTGAAGGATTTAGAGCATAATCTTGACTGGTTACTGGCGAGAAAAAAACCAGAAAATTTTTTGTGAAGGAGTTTCATTTGATTTCAACTTTGATCGAGTGTACATTGTTGGTGAACCATTGTGGGATGATAATGCACACAATTTGCAAGCATTTGATGTGATTTGGAGAGATTTGGAGCATTACAGGTACTTCATACATTGTAATCGAAAGGGTACATCTACTCTATTTTTTTGCAACAATGGGAGATGGTCCGATACAGATTGTTGGCGAGAAGCTTGATCGCACTAACTTTCAAGTGTGGAAGTTTCGAATGAAGAGTTTTTTGAAAGGCAAAGGTTTATGGAGTCTTGTCTCGGAGGAAGATCCGGAGCCATACTTACCTCCTCAACCAAATAATGCTCAGTTACTGGCTCACAAGCAATGGGTAGAGCGATCTTCGAAGGTGTTGCATTATTTTTCAATATGTGTAACAGATGCCTTGCTTATTCACATCCAAGATGCAGATACACCGAAAGAAGCATGGGGTATATTGTGCCGAATGTATGAGACAGACACTGGTGCAAGGAAGATACAACTAAAGCAACAGATTCACAGTGTCACACGAAGGAATAGGAGTATACATGAGTATGTTCAGGAAATCAAGGGTTATGCTGATTCCTTGTCATCAATCCATGCCCCAATGGATGATGATGATTTGGTTGCACTCACATTGCGTGGTTTAGGCAAAGAGTACAAATCTTTTGACACTTCCATCTCAGTAAGATTGGGAGGAATGCCAGACTTTAATGAGCTTGTGTCATTGCTCATTGTGGAAGAATTGAAGCTTGGCCTTGGTGGTATGAGTGTTACAGGTGGTGCATCCTCATCCAGTAATGATGAGCATGCAAGGAATCAAGCATTTTACTCATCTAGAGGTTTTCGAGGCAGGGGGAGATTTACCCCTCGAGGCCGTGGGGAGGACGTGGTTGGAATGACAGGTCTACTCAACCACAATCAAATCAAAATTTTCAGAATTCACAGTCATCATTTGGATCACGTGGAGGTCGTGGATTTCAATCCCATAGGGGGAGATTTGGAACAGGTGCTCGTGGTAGAGGACGATGGCAAGGTCCTCAACAAAATTTGAATGGGATTGAATGTTACTATTGTGGCAAACTTGGACATTTGGCAAAAGATTGCTACAAAAAGCAGAATGATGCGAGGAATGGAAGACCACAACATGGAAATTATGCATCTACCAGTAACAATGATGGGAGTTCAAACCATCTTTTTGCAATGAAGCATGTTATGGGGACAATGGATTCTCAGAATGCTAGAGATGAGTCATGGTATATGGATTCAGGTGCCTCAAACCACATGACATGTCATGGTGAGTGGTTTGAGAAGATGCAACCATTGGATACAAATGGTTATGTGGTCACAGGAGATGATACTCAGCATCTTATAACACATGTTGGCAGTGTGCCTTTGAAGATGCATGATGGAAATGTGAAAAATATGTCAGAAGTGTTATATGTACCATCCATTACAAAGAGTTTGGCATCAGTAGGACAAATGGTTGAGCAGGGACTACAAGTCAGATTCAATGAGAAAGGCTGTTTTGTGGAAGATTTTAAGCATGGCTGTAGATTGGTTGCCAAGGGCAAGAAGGAAGGAAGGTTGTTCAAATTGGATGCAGGCATACCAGAATTGAGTTCAGCCATGTTTTCAAAGAGTAATGGGATTGTGCAGGACATTGACATGTGGCACAAGCGGATTGGACATGTCAATATACAGAGATTAAAGAACATGCAAACAAGGGGCATTGTCAGTGGATTGCCTCGATTCAAATATGATGGTCATATGCATGTTTGTGAAGCCTGTCAGTTTGGGAAGCAGGCAAGGTTGAGGTTTCCTAGAGAAGGAAACATGAGTAATAGACCACTTGAAATAGTGCACAGTGATGTATGGGGCCCAGCACAAAACCCATCTATCAAAGGAAGTCTATACTATGTGACATTTATAGATGACTTCAGCAGGATGACATGGATATATTTTTTGAGAGAGAAGAGTGAAGTGCTGGAAAAATTCATGGATTTCAAGGCTCTTGTAGAAAAACAATATGGCTGTTGGATTAAGTGTCTGAGAACAGATGGAGGTGGTGAATACACCTCAAAAGCCTTTGAGCATTTCTTGCGGAAGCATGGGATAAGGAGACAGTTGACATGCAGGTATACACCTCAGCAGAATGGTGTGGCTGAGAGAAAGAATCGTGTTATATGTGAAGTGGCAAGGGCAATGCTCAATGAAAAGAGCATGCCAGATTACTATTGGGCAGAAGCATGTGCTACTGCAGTGTATATCCTGAACAAATCACCTACAGCAGCCATTCATGGAAGCACGCCAGAGATGCGGCTTACAGGTTACAGGCCAGACATTGGACATCTTAAAGTCTTTGGATGTGTAGCTTATGTTCATGTGCCTGATGAAAGAAGACGGAAGTTGGATCCTAAAGCAGAGAAATGTGTCTTTGTTGGATATGCACAGGATCGAAAGGCTTACAAATGTTATAACCCTCAAACTAGACAAGTAGTCATCTCACGAGATGTGGTATTCGATGAGCTTGCTAGTTGGTATAAAGCCAAAGATGAGGGAGTCATTGACACACTTGAGGCTAATGTACCTGTGAACTTGCCATCACAAGCAAGTTCTAGTTCTACTACTATGTCTGGGCCAGCAGCAGAAGCTGAGAGTAGTAGCAGTGTACGTCCATGGTCAGGACGATTGAGGCATGAGAGTGCGAGCACTGGGCATAGTGCTATGGATAAAGGCAAGAAGAAAGTCGAGGGAATTGGGATCACAGGTTATGAGTCCTCTAGTTCTGAGAGTTTGGATGAGGAGCTCGGGATACCTATTTTACGCACACCTGGTGCTAGGCAGGACAGATATGTGCCACCACATGCTCGAGTTACAGGTGTACAGAGTGACCCGCATGCATTGCGGAGGTCCCAGAGAGTCAGATATCCAGTGGAGAGATTGACATATAGAGATTTTGCTATGCACTATGCATACATGACATCTATGGTAAAGCATGTGGAACCTACATGCTATACAGAGGCTGTTGGAGAGCCTGTATGGGAGAAAGCCATGGATGAAGAGATGAATGCTTTGGACAAAAATGATACATGGGAATTGGCTGAGTTACCTAAAGGAAAGAATGCAATTGGATGCAAATGGGTGTATAAGGTAAAGTGCAAGTCAGATGGCAGCCTAGAGAGACATAAGGCAAGGCTGGTCGCTAAAGGATATGCACAAACTTATGGTCTTGATTATGATAAAACTTTCAGCCCAGTGGCTAAAATGGCTACAGTGAGGTCTATCATTGCACTAGCAGCACAAAAAGGTTGGGCTTTACATCAAATGGATGTCAAAAATGCTTTCTTGAATGGTGATCTACAAGAAGAGGTGTACATGGAACAGCCAGAAGGTTATGTACATCCAAAATATCCGACCTTTGTTTGCAGGTTAAAGAAAGCACTCTATGGTTTGAAGCAAGCACCTCGTGCTTGGAGTGACAAGATCAGCAGATATCTTGTCAGTATTGGATTTGTGGTTGGAAATGCAGACTCTTCACTTTATGTGAAGAAGACACATGATGGTATTGTGATGATAGTCATTTATGTTGATGATCTGATTATCACAGGTGATTGTGGGAAAGGCATTGATGAGGTTAAGGTCTCTTTATGCAAAGAGTTTGATATGAAAGACCTTGGTGATTTGCGGTTCTTTCTTGGCATTGAGGTGATTAGAACAGGCAAGGGTATATGGTTGGTGCAAAGGCAATATGCACTTGACATGCTGGCAAAGTATGGTATGACAGCATGCAAACCAATGTTAACACCATTAGAGCAAAACATGAAGCTTAGGGCTGATTTGGGTGATGAGCTTGATGATATCACCATGTACAGGAAAATGGTTGGTAGTCTTATCTACATGACCATTACGAGGCCAGATATCAGTTATGCAGTTGGTTTGGTGAGTCAGTTTATGCAGAGTCCTCGTAAACCTCACTTGGATGCTGTGAGACGGATTCTGAGATATGTCAAAACTACCGCGCATTATGGTCTTTTCTATGAGGCAGGAAAAGACATGCATGTCTATGGATATACAGATGCAGATTGGGCCGGTAGTGCATATGATAGGAGATCTACCAGTGGCTATGTTTTCAGCCTTGGTAGTGGAGCTGTGAGCTGGAGCAGTAAAAAGCAACCTACAGTTGCTTTATCTACCACAGAGGCAGAGTATCGTGGAGCAGCCATAGCTGCATGTGAGGCTATGTGGTTGAAGAAGTTGCTAGATGATGTCAGGTTACAGAGTGATATGAGAGTTGTCATTCATTGTGACAACATGAGTAGTATTCAGCTTGCTAGCAACCCAGTTTATCATGCCAGGACCAAACATATTGAGGTCCACTATCATTTCATCAGAGAGAAGGTGCTAGATGGACATGTTGATTTGACATATGTGCAGACAGATGAGCAGGTTGCAGATATCTTTACCAAAGCACTTGGTAAGGATAAGTTCGAGTATTTCCGTACTCGATTGGGAGTCCTAGAGATGGACATGTCGAGCTTGAGGGGGAGTGTTGAAATATCAAGCTCGTATACAGCTGGAGGATAGCACATGGGTGCTGACAGAGTGACAGTATGGTAGATAGATATCGTGTGGTGTGTTTATGACCGCGTCCAGCTGGTCATGTGTGGTGTGGACATTACACTGGGTTTACTTTGTAGTGTGGACATAACACTATGTTGTGTTCTCCTTTGTGTGTGTGAGAGAGATGGTGACTATGGCTTCTCTCCTTCTTTATGGTTGATGATTATGGATTAGGGTTTGCTTCTCTTGTGTGTGTTACATCCTGCTCCTGTTTTTTATCAAAAGGATCCAAAGAGCTATGGTGCAAGTTGGGCATCCAAAGCAAGAATGCTTACGACGATGAGCGAAATGGTAACACCTCCTGTGAGCTTAGTGGATCCTACTTTTGTGGTATCATCTAGCTATCAACCCACATCTTCTAATCCACAAGGCCATGCAAAGATTCAAAAGCATACTAGTATGAGCTTCACCTTCTCAGATCCTAGAGTTTTCCCCACCCAAGACACTGCTAGTACACTATCTCATTTAGTGGGGTAAGCATCACACCACCAACTATGGCACCTATAACTGACACATTATTACCTTTGAGCCATATACCAATAGTTAGCGTGGTATCCACCAACAACAACTTTCCATATGGAACCCCTATGCTTGGCATATCTAGTATTTCCATTCCTAGAGGGATCACATCTCATTCTAGTGCACCAGTGAAACATACCTTCCCTAGAGTGAGTGTGCTACCAACTCCTATTGGCAAGATCGGCTCCACTTAATGGCCACATGACTAAAGCACTTATTGGGGTGCTAATAAGAAACATACCTTATGTTGCATCTACATGCACCAGGGTTTAGACCAATGCATCCTCATGAAGTGCTACATGTTGTACCTCCACCTAATCCTTTCATTGCTCATGTTATGCCAGGACCAGCTCTACCCACGGAACTAGTAGGTGCTTTTGCACAAGCCTTGGGAAGAGAGGCAGCGGAGAGCATAGCACCTATTGTGAGAGATGGTGGACATAGCCATGGAAAGGCGGCCTAGATAGCCAAGCTAACTCATAAACTCATTGGAGATGGTGATCCTAGGAGACATTTGGATGTATTTGATCAAGTGTGTGAGGCATTGGGAAATTCACTACTCTTAGGAGATTGTTCTTGAAGCAATTTGTGTATGAAGGAGTCTTATGAGGTGTAGCTTCATTGCTTGCTACACAAAGCCAAGAGCGAAGAAGAGTCGATTAGAGATTTCATAAGCCGTCTTAAGCATTTGAACTCTCGTTGCCTTCCACATGAATGTTGTTTGAATAATCAACTACTATTGGATAGATTCATTCATGGGCTTAACCATGAAGCGATCTATAATGGCTTAGTCATTAGATGGATTAGTATATGGGATAAAGTCACAACAACAAATGCCATTCAACAGATAATCTGATGGCCAAGGGAGCCAAAGCATTGGATTCTAAATCTGTTACTCCCAGAGTCACAGGACATAGCACTTCTATAGTTAAACCCCTTGCTAAAGGTAACACTGTAGGCGGAGATGAATTTCATAGAGTTCATTGTTGAAAGCACTCCAAGAGGAAATGAAAGCCAATAGAGCCCCATAAAATGTGCATATGTATCCAAGGAGAGAGCTTCAATGGTGCTCAATTTGCTATGAGAAGGGCATTCAACAACCAATGAGTTTCCATTTCTAAGGGCACGCTATAATGGAAATAGTACTTTTTGTGGACATTATGGTCACGAGGCTTCATAGTACCGCATACATTTACAAACCCTTGCTAATGTTTCCAGATCTTAATTAGAGTTGGCTTTACTACTGCCATCAGAACCACAAGGTATAATTCCTACTATAACACCTTATCCCAATGCTGAGAAACCAACACAATAGTCTATTGCACAGGGGGGTTCACAATGCACAAAATGTGTTGTTACTCCCACCAGTTTTGGGACCTCAACTTTGACCCCCCCAAGGATCACACCATCGAATCAAATAGGTTTCAAGGAATATTTTGAGTTTCCAAAATATGAGGTTGACTTGGACAATACCTCTCATGTTGTTGAGGACTCCACATAGATTTATTTGGACTATAATGTAGTCGATGCAAGAGGCAGAGTCAAATGAGTATACCAGCTAGCCGTAGTAGGAAGAGGTCGAGACATCAAATCTATTGTTAAGAGAATGCATCTTCATTGCTATCATTGTTGTTAGGCACCACACCGAGTCTCTAAGTTTCCCATCATCAGAAACCAACCAACCACCCAAGTTGCATCTTCCAACATGATAGCCTGTAACCTATCATTGAATCAAAGATTATCCAATGAAAGTGGTGGTCGCAAATCAGCAAAATGGTCCTACCATCACACCCCTCAACATAATTGGAGTGGGTGATCAAATTCAGAGATCAATTTTGAGAAATCCTAACCTATCAGTGAAAGTAATAACAAGACTCATGGCTCAAAACACACCCGTTGTGGAAAAGAAAGTAGAAAACTAGGCTACTTCGGTAGCACGATCCAAAAAGAAGAGGAGCCATAGAAGAAAGAAATCCATAAAAGGGAAAAAAATGGAGAAAACAGAATGAGTGAACTTGGGACATTTGACAAACCAGTCTACATGAATGGTATTGATGAGGATTTTGATTTAGTGGACACACACACTGGTTCTAAGAAAACTAGAGACACTCAAACAAAAAATAAGGAAACCAAAAAGGAATAGATGTAGGCCCTCAAGAAACCAAACAAAGAGAAACTTGGTTCGTACCCTGACCCAGTAAAGGAATTGGAACAACTTAATGAGCTCAAGAATATGGTCACACATACTTAGGAGGAGCTAGAACTAAGACCAAAACAAGTAAACATCTGTGACATTGTGCATCCAAATAACCTAAAGCTAATCGTAACCCACAAACCCTCTGATATACCTAGTGTCATCCTTGAGGTCAGTGAGAACTCACATGTCCCAATCATGGGTTCTTAATATTGTAGGAGAATGTTTAAGTATGAGAACCTTGAACCTATTCAAGAGGTGACAATTTCAATATCACCAATACTTTCATATGGTACAGAAGTGACGAGTACTTCCTTGAACATTCCTAAATTGTTGGAGTTCATAGAGAACTCAATATAGGACTACCACCATTTTGCAGAAACCCACAAGACTCAACCCTATTATGGAATTTTGTCATCAACAAGTCATAGAAGATCCACGAACCCAAGTTAAGGATGAGTACACCAAATCAATGGTCAAAATAACATTGAATAAATTGGGTCAATACTTTGAAGGTGATGAATCCAACACATTACTACTAGTCACCACCAAGGGCATCACAGTAATGGGAGTCCTTGATGGTGGTATAGGAGTCAATATAATCACCAAAAATGCTGAAAAATGGCCAAACCTAGGCTTGAAGTCTCAGACATTGTGGTTAAAATAGTTGATGGTACTATTACTAAACCAAGGGGAATGTTACACAACCTTAAGATCAAGGTGTTGAAACATCAAGTGAGGCATATATTCATTGTGATGGACTTTTCCAAGCAACCTTATTCTTATGAAATAAGTATTAGGAAGACCATTTATGCGTGAAGCTAAAATGGTCCATGATTGGTCCAAAAACCATGTCTATCTATAATTTGATAACTCAATCCTTAGATTGGACCTCATGGATGATCACGTACATCCAATGGGTAATGGTGACGATTCGACTAGAGATCTATTACTACCATCCATTCGACCCCTTGTAATATTGCTATACTTGTAGAGAAGAGACTAATGTAGGGAAGGAACCACCCTACAAAGATGCTAAAAAACAAGCTATTGAGCCTGAAGATGATCTAAACTGGATACATATGATGGCCACAATCGATAGCTAGGAAGGTAGAGGATCTACATAGGTTACACCTAATGGTGAGGAGCTCCCTAAGGTTGTGTCCCCATGAATGATTCATGCTCTACCTTCAGATATTGAGGGGCTTAGTTATAGTGAACTTGAATCCACATGGGATGACTTAAGATCAAGCACCAATAGTGGTGAGGAGTCTGTAATAGAGACTGAAAGCAACACCAACTCCTTAGTCTCACCACTATCACAAGAAAAATAGAGCCCACAACTATGGTCATCAGTGAAAATAGTAGCGGAATTTTGTTGCTATTTTCGCTACTAATAAGCAATGATCGCATTGTGTGGAAAAAAAACCTGGGGCAGACTGGGGAGTCATCACACATGACTACCCAATCTACCTCCAACTCTTTTTTTTAATACAGACAAAAACTTGAAAAAGAAATTAAAATTGGAAAGAATGCAAGTGAACAAAATATATATTATATTGCTTGATTGGTAAGGCCTTTGGACACAAAAAAAAAAATCAAGGAAAGTATGGCTAATCGGAATCTTCATGAGATTCCTCTAGCTAGTCTTTGTCTTCATCTTCACTTACTTCACCCACTTCACGTTCATAGTCTGGATCTTCCTCTTCCTCTTCATCCTACATACATGCAAACAAGAGTAATGTAAGTATAAAACAATAAAAAATAATTACATATAGATAAGATAAGGACTTATGTGTTACTTACCTTGTCAGCTTGAGTCCCCAAAATGGACTCGTTCAAACGTACATCTTATCTTGTCTACGCATCCAAGCCCACAATTGCAAACGGAGGACTCTATACCCATAATCGCACTCTTCTTTTGTTGGCTCACGCCCAACAACCTCCCTATACAAAAAATATTTAAAAAAATACAATTAGTTCAAATAAAATAATTAGTTTAAAATAAAATTAGGTCAAATAAAGGAAAATTAGATCCTTGCTTTTGTAGTTGTGAAGCACTTGCCACCGCTTGTTGTTGAAAAGCACTTGGATGCTTCCTCACAAATCTCTGTGCATGTCTCCACTCCTCGTCGAGAAAGCACTTTGCTTCTCCATGTTGTTCTTGGATTCTCTCTTAATGTTTGCTCCCGTATTAGTAGAGAGCAAAAGATTTATCCTCTTCTTAATGTTGTTTGCTCTCCTAATAGAAGGTGAGGCCTGGATATGGAACAACCAACTGAGTCTTGAGAACATTAATAACATATTGTTTTGATAGCTCATCTTGTGCTTTCCACTTCTTAAAGGAGTTTGTGAACTCCAAGTTAGCAACTACATGCATCCAATTGATTACTTGCTTACCTCTGGCATCCATTACAAGGGCCCCTTGACATCTACATTATATGGTAGGGTTCGTAGATTAAATTATGGGACGGCTCTCCTTGAGGGTGGCTCAAAATGAGAGAATGATGAACCCCCCCCCCCCCCCCCCCCCCCCCGGCGCCATTGAGAAGATGACTCGGGAGACCTAGTTGTCCTTTTGCCAAAGCAAAAGCACCCTGCTCCCCCCTACTATATCTACTAGACCTGTCAGACTCCCTATACGATGTTTGTTTTAGTGAAGATGGACGTGAGGGAGTAGGGGTGGGTCTAGTCGACATTGGTAGTGTAGGCTCATCTCACAACCATAATGTGATGGTCTTGTACCACTCGGACCTACGCCTATCAATGGAGTGGACTATTACCATGGCGACGATTGGCCATATGAAGTCGATTGGCCCAATGGTATGTTGGCCTACATATAAGATTAAACGAATTGACTTATAAAATCCATAAAGGATACTCTTTGTATGTGAAAAGGGATGTCAAAATATACCCTTGTCTGTGAAAACTAAGTCCATGCCTGGCTCTATGCATAGAGCCTTTGCATCATAAGGCACTATACATAAGCTGTTATGCATTAGGATCTATGCATAGAGCCTACACATGAAGTGCTATGCATAAAGCTCTTATGCATAATTTTGCAAGGCTCTTATGCATACGCTTTATGCATAGAGCCTATGCATAAAGCGCTATGCATAGGCTCTATGCATAAATCTCTTATGTATAAGCTTGCATATGATCTATGCATAAAACTCTTATGCATAGGCTCTTATGCATATGCTCTATGCATAAAGCTTATGCATAAAGACTATGTATAAAAGATTTATGCATAGAGACTATGCAAGCTTGTGCATATGCATAAGCTTTATGCACTAAGCTAAACCTAAACCCAGCAACCCAAGGGTGTAATAAACATATATTTTACATTGAGGATTACAAGAAAAAGAGGGCTTATCTCTTTTTTATGAAGCCAAAGGAGAGGATTAGTGAAAGACCTACAAAACATAAAATTAAACAAAGTGATTAGTAGAACATTTAATAAAGCTTGCATGAAGCATGCACGTAAATCTTCATGCAAGCGCTATGCTGCATAAAGCTTCATGCAAACTTCATGGAGCTCTATGCATAAGCTTTATGCAAGCCTATGCATAAATCTTGCAAGACTATGCATAGAGCTTTATGCTATACATAAAACTTTCAAGCCTATTCATAGAGCTTTATGTAAGCCTATGCATAAAGCTTGAAAGCCTATGCATAGAGCTATATGTAAGCCTATGTATAAAGCTTGCAAGCCTATGCATATGCTTGTTGCAAGCTTTATGTATAGGCTCTATGCATAGAGATTTATGCAAGCCCATGCATAAAGCTTGCAAGCCTATCCATAGAGCTTTATGCAAGCCTAAACTAAACCTAAACTCCGCACCCAAGGGCACAGTAAATGTAGATCTTGCATAAACAATTAAAAGAAAAAGAGGGCTTACCTCTTTTTTGTGAAGCTGAAGGAGAGGATTAGTGCAAGATTTACAAAACATAAGATTAAAAAATTGATTAGTAGATTCAACATAAAATTAAATAAAGTAATTAAACAAAGTGACTTGAAAACATAAGATTAAACAAAGTGATTAGTGCATTGAGAGAATTGAGAGCTCTATGCATACTCTATGCATACATTGAGAGCATTGAGAGCTGTATGCATGCTGAGAGCTAACCCTAAAAGCATATATCCAAAAAAATAGAAAACCATAAAAGCAGCTCTATGCATGCATTACGAGATCTATGTATGCATTAAGAGGTCTATGCATGCATTGAGAGCATTTAGAGCTCTATGCATGCTTCGAGCTAACCCTAAAAGCATAAAATTTAGAAAATACAAAATCCTAAAAATATAAAACCCTAAAGCCCTAAAAGCATAATAGAAAGGAGTGAGCTCTTACCTCAAGAAGCTAGGGTTGTGGGTTGTTGAATTGAATAAGCCTACAAAATATCAACAAAATAAAACAAAAAGTTAGAAATTATACTACATTTTAACATATTAGAAAGCAAGAGGAGAAGTGAAAGAGGAGAAGGGGAAGAGGAGAAAAACAAGGTGAGTCTCTTTAACCCTAACCCTAATACAAACTTAATATAAAGCTTTTGGTTGATGAAAACCTAATCCTTGCTTCTAAATAGAAAGCCTAATAGAGACCTTTTTTCCATTAAAGCTTTATATTGGCACTTCTATGTAGAAGCTAGGGTTAGGGCAAGTCAAAGAGAGAGGAGAAAGAGAAAGGAAAGAGAGGGGAAGGAAGAGAAAATTTAACCTCAAAGCATGGATGAAGCTTTCCATGAAATCTTGAGCATAAGGAAGAAAGGGATGAAGATTTCCATGAAAGCTTGAGAGCATAGGAGAGGGAGAGAATAGCACATACCTTGGAAGAGGATGAGCTTTGATGGAGGGAGAAGTGGAAGGGATGGAAATGACTTGGGTGGGAGGAAGAAGTGCTCCCCCATCAATCCACTATTATCCTAGCCATGTGCCTTAAAGGGGGTAGGTAGAATCGTAAATGCTGCATAGCTCGGGCCACTTTGAGACACTATGGTGAGGTATTAAAGTGCATGAAAAAGAAGGAATTTTAGGCCAAGCAAATGAAAAATTCCATCTCCCTTCAAAGCATCTTTTAATCGACCACCAACCAAAAATTGTTGATATATGAATCGACAGTGGAGAATCAAAAAGCATTGAAAGGTGACAAACACAATGAATAGCACCACTGCACCTAAGACATAGCCAATATTTCCATGCCATTCACAAATCCATGCTAATAGAGTCACGACAATCCACCCAAAAATGTCATAGTAAACAAAATAGTAATAATAGTGCTAGTGATGAATACAAGGTGAAGGTGCTCACTAATTGTATGGATTGCTCTCGCTATACTAGTACATCCACCATATCATTGCCAATATGTGAAGTATGAGCCTCCTCACCTCCTCCAGCTCTATTCTTGCTATAAAGAAGAGGCTACACATAAGAGGCTGCACATAAGACGTGATAACCCTATCATCCACATCCATTGAAATAAAAATGCAACTAGTGCGAAGGAATGCCCTCAGGATTGGCTTTGTGATGCAATCTAGCTCTAGTTCTATACCACCACACGACAACACAATAACTCCAAATAGCAAGCCATGAATGTATGGCTAATCTCCATGCTTCCACGCCACTCGGCACCATCAGGTCGCTTAGCCCTCATTGTGTGGAAAATGATGGTATGCAAGGAACTCCAAAAGATGCAACTAAAGAGACTCACATAGAGGCATGCTATACACTGGTAGACATGTGGATCCATCCCCCACCAGCAAGGACCCAAAACAAGACAAAGAACATATTCAGTACCTAATGTCTACAAAAGTACAAAGCACATCATAGCAAAGCATCATTAAACACCAAAAGAAGAGTGGACACACCTCTATCCATAGATCTTGCAAGCTCCACATAGCCATAGGTAGAGTGATGCAATCTAGCTGCCCTCAGGATTGGCTTTGTGATGCAATCTAGCTCCAGTTCTATACCACCACACGACGGCACAATAACTCCAAATAGCAAGCCATGAATGTATGGCTAATCTCCATCCTAAAAATTGGTATTTTTAAAATATCAATGGTTTTTGGCAAATTAAATTGCTAAAAATTTTCTGGAAAAATATAGGTTTAGAATGCCATGAGATAGGTTTGGTAGAATTCAAAATTATTATATTTTGAGGCCCTATAAATTAGGGAAAACTAGAAAAAAATCATGATAAATTCTTTTTCTCGAGAATTTAATATTTTCGAGGGTTATTTAATGTTGAAGTACGTTTTCTCGTGCTGACATTAGATAGATGAAGATTATTCGCATATTATTAATACGATTATATCTCATATTAATGGATATTTATGTTTAGATTAATTCTAAACGATGATTTTTTACCATTATTTAGCCATTCTTTTTGGACATGTTCCTTAATTTCTTTTGATGGCTATAATTTACGTTCAAAGTGTGTTTCACCTTTGACACTTTTCCATGATAATTTATTTTGCACTTATTTAAGTGTGGTTTGTGCTTAATTTCAACATCTTTCCTTTCTGCACCTAGAGTTAGCTTGCTCCATTGTTCCTTCACGCTCCCTGCTTGTAATAATGATGATAGTACATTAGGTAACTCTCTGGGGTTTACCTTAGCTCCTTCATCATGTGGTCTGTATTATGTAGTACGATTTGGTTCAAGACGGTTGAGGGTGAACCTTTGTTGAGGTAGCTAGCTATGTGGTCAAAAATACTGGTAGTTGGCTTGACTGGTGGAGTACTAGTTAGGGTTCTCACTTCTTGGGATTAGATATCCTTCCATTGACTTAAAATCTAGCAATGTATCATGGTTCCCTAGTGCAGGTCCTTTTACAATGCTAAACTGGGTTCCGACCAAAGGTCCTGAGTCTAGTGGTGTAGGCAGTTACGCACCTAGCTCGATAGATGCACTATTGTCTAAATAGGCCTCTAATACATGCCCAGATTGTAGGTGCATGTGAATATGGGGTGTTGGAGGCTATAAGCATATGGTTTGCCATGGATTCGACCCTCAACTGGTGCAAAAAGATGTTCTTATCTTCTTGCCCCTTGCTCTTTATTTAGTGATATAACATTTACTTATGTAAGGACATCTAGCACTTTGGTACAACATTGTACATAGAATTAATGGCAAGTATGGGATCACTGCCTGCTACAAGTAGTTGGTTGTGCTCTGTAGGCATGAGCCACTACTTCAAGGAGGTCATATTGCTATAAAACATTGCCATGAAATTTATACGCTTGCAATGTATATATACATGAAAACCAAAAAGTTGTTATCAAAGCTTTAAAGCAGTTGAAAGTTGCAATGGGCTTAAAGCATACTTCAAGATTCAAAGAAAAGGACCACTTTAAATCATTTGCAATTTCAAAGACTTGAAATATTGGCACTTGCTTTATGAGTTTTGGAGCAGTAGAACTTGCTTAAATCTACACAGTTGTATGTTCTTGAAATTATCATGTAGCTTTAAAGCATGTGGCATGGTGCTTTATCGGCTTCGAAGTGATGGCACTTACTTTAAAGTTGTATAGTTACATGTGCTTTAAAGTTTTAAAGTTACATGTAGCTTTAAAGCCTACTAGCTTACATCTTCTTTATAGTTACATGTGCTTTAAAGTTGTAAAGTTACATGTAGCTTTAAAGCCTGCTAGCTTGCATCTGCTTTATGGCTTAAAATTGTTCGAGAGTGTAAAGTATGATCTATAGATTTTAAGCACTATCAATAAGCCAAACTTGTAAGCAAGCATTTAATCATGTGTGATCATTTGTAGGGAAGCATGGGATTAAACTAACACAGTTGGAAGAGATTCCATCAACCATTGACTTGTCGACTAGTAAGTTTTTTTTTTAAACTAAAAATTGTGTCTTCATTAAAAATAGCTATATAAGTGTTTAAAGACTTTCTTTACAGGTTCTCAATTGAAGGAAAATGTATTGATTGGCAAGATTCCACCATCCAACTTGGTTGATACTTTTTTCAATCTATGCAAAGAAGGCAAGTGACTCCTTTCATTCTTATCAAAGGTGTTCTGGCTTTCTACATTTGTCGGGGTTTATTCTGCTACTCTTCTCTCAACTTCTCCTTGAATTTTTCCCAAGTATATCTAGTACTATTGCCGACCACAAACCATTGCCTCATGACTTGAAGGACTCAGACTTGGAGAAGCATAAACTCTTTGGCAAAGGAAGTGAAAACAATGCGGAGGGGGCTCCCCTAGTGGTAGCGGAGAAGATAGAGGTGTAAGAATAGATTGTGAAGGGCACAGATGATGCTTCGCACATTGATGATGACATATAAGTAGTTATAGATGTTGTTGACGTGGTTGCCTGGCTATAGTACTAAAGGGTATGACAATTTTGGATGACATTGTTTCTAATCAGAATGGATCTGGTTCTGATGCTCTCAAAAGTTACAATAAGGGCACCATATCTAGCGAGTCCTTGGATGACCTTGAGAAAGAAGTTGAGATGACATTTACAAACACAATGGAGATGGTGTTGCCTGCTCTCTGCTGGCAAAACACAACTATGAAGTTCTGGGAGATCATTCTTCATGAATTGCATAGGTCTTTTGGAATCTCTAAAGGTATGATTTTTTATCTATTTAACTTGGACCATCTTGGTTTTGGTATAGCTCTTAATGTATGTCCTTTGGATCTCTATTTCACTCCTTTAAATTTTAGAGCAGTGCTTTAAAGCCTTATTGTACAACTTTAAATATGTGACATGTTACTTAGTTAGAAGCGGTTGTCTCTGAAGATCTTGTCTACTCTTTAAACCTCTATAATACTACTTTCAAGATCTTCTATGTTACTTTAAATCTCTGATACGCTACTCAAAACCAATGCATAGAGTTTCATACTAACCTTTGATAGTTGTTTCTAGAGTGTAGTTGTGAAGTTGTACCTTAGCTGTTGGACATAGGTTCTTATTTTTCTTCATGTTCACTTTGGTGTCTATGTGTTTCATTGTAGCTTGGCTAATAAGCTAGTCTAAGACTCATTTTTTATATATTCTTTGTAGGTACAAGGAAGATAAAAGGCCTCATGGAGGTGGGAAAGAAGCGGAAGTCCAGCAAACAGGGTGCAGCTGAAACAAGCCCTAAACCAAAGAAGAGTACGTCCAGCTCTCATAGTGCTTTAGTGCATCTCAAGGACAAGAGGCCCCATTCTTGCAAGAAACTATAATTTTTTAAATGTGATTTTGTGAACCTAGTATGCCAAAGCCTAGAAGTTTGTTTTCCTTGCTACTTGTTTTTTCTTTTTGTATTATGCTACTTCTATGTGTTGTAACTACAATCCTATCTAATGAGAAGCAAGATGTTTTACAAGTGCAATCTTCAGTTTTGCATTGTCTAGAATTATCTTTTATGCACATTCTTTGACTTATGTTTAACCTTACAAGCTTGAGTAGTTTGTCACATTCTTTCTTCAGTAATTGATGGTGATTCTCTATTTCTTATGTAGCAGTACATTGGTCTGCTGCGCAATGCACAAGTCTAGTTCCTTATATATTAGGCGCATTCATATGAAACCAATTTCTAGGCGGTTGAAAAAGCAAAAGTCAAGTTACAATTTCTCTTATTGATGGAAACATTTGTATAGGAGTGCAGAGTCTAGGCTTAATAGAGAGATGCCTTCTAGTCCTACTATCCATCTAGATGTAGCAAACACATTTTCAAGGTTGAGTTGGTTCAAGAGGAGGTTATCACTCCCTTAGTACACGACTGACTCTATTTTGCTCCCAAATCATGTTGAGCACAAAGCCTTGATTCTAGATATAAATGGTGTGCTCATGTTCACCCATAATTGGAAAAGCAACAAAGAACTTTCTAGCTAGACAACATATTTCACACAGAAGTACTGGATGGCATGCACACACATGTGCAAAAGGATGTAGAAAAGTTTTTAACATGGGTTGTACTTCCTTTGATGTATATATATGTGCTTGAAAATGTACAATGGCATTTTCATGTTGCTACCTCACAAGAGGAGATGTTGATTTTAGGTTTTTGTGGCCAAGAGATGTGCAAGAGTGCAAACTTTGATTTTGACAGCAATAAGTTAGTGTTCTTCAAGACTTTAAAGGACTTTTGGAGGGTTTTCCTGATGTACAATGAGGTAATGACCATATTGCTGGGATGACAATCCATACAAGTGCTTGTTAACAAGAGTGGGGCTTATAGAATACTACCAAAGTTAAGATCAATGTGTGAAAGTAGGTTAGAGAAGTTCCTCTTGAGGTGAGTAAGCGAGTGGCTTTGGGAGTGGTTGTCAAACATTGGTTGTACTATGCTAGGAGGGACATGTTTACTGTGGTGGGAGGAGGATGAAGAGTCACGCAGAGTTGAGCTTCATAATGGACAAGGTTGACCAAGGACACAGTGTATGCTCCTATGAGGAATGATGCATAGACAGAATGCAGAGCCTTCAGCAGAGGCACAGAGAAGGGGAAGAAGTGCATGGCAAAGAGGAGGTAGTAGGCCAAGGGAACAATATGGAAGGCATTGATGTTTATCTTAAAAACATGCTGTTACTATAGTTGATACTCACATAGAGGTTTAAACATGCTGATACTTAGGTATAGATTACTACATGTCAATACTTATTTGGATACTTATGTATAGATTCCAGCAAATTGTATAGGTTCCAACATCCTTATACTTAGGTATATATACATTCAACCATGTTGATAATTATGTTGATGCTTATGTATAGATTCCAATGGGCTGCCGACACTTATGCTTTAATATTGAAGAGGTGGAACTCTTAAGACTTCTTAGTTTTTTGCATCTTTCTTTTTTCTATACATAAGATCAATGGAAAGTTTTGCAATTTCAATACACCTTAAATTTCTAATACGCAATGCTTTATAGTTTTGGTATAGTGCTTAAAATCTCTTACAAAATGCATGAAAGCTCTAGTATAGTGCTTAAAAGGTCTCATACAATGCTTTATATCTCTACTGCAATACTTTAAAGTATTGCTTTAAATCAATATTTACCTGATCCTCCATAGCAGCGTAAGGAGGAATCTAAATACATGCATGTCTAGCTAAGTCACTAACTTTAAAAAGTGCAGATTAGACCTATTTGGTTGTTGATGATGTTCTAGGAGATTGCTTGTAAGCATGCTGATAACTCGTTCAAAGAAATTTGTGTAAGATTCCAGAAATCTGTGTTTTAAAAACATGTGCATCCAAGTTTAACTAGAGAGAAGATAGAGCATATTACACCAACAAGATAAAAAACCCTGCACATTTTATTGCATGATGATAAAAATGGTTGATGCACTATAATGGCTCTTTCCATACAGTGGCTCTTTCCATACAATGTTAAATTTCAAATGGCATGCTATTGTAAAAATGGTTGATGCACTATAATGGCTCTTTCCATACAATGTTAAATTTCAAATGGCATGCTATTGTAAATGGCTTCAAGAACTTTTTGATAGGATAAACATTTTCCTTTCACCTACCACCACCGGTTCCATAGGAAACTTAATGGCCCTCACCAAACGTGAGTACATGAGAGTAATGGGCTAGTCATCAAGTAGTCAATACTTATCTTGTTGTTGCACATGCTCATATGTCACGTGCACACCATTCAGGTGTACAGTGACATGGCATCATTTTAGCATCATCAAGATTTATCAGGCATTAAAAGCATTTAATTCAGCTTGTACATCATTGTATGGGGCTGGAATGGCACCTACAACAGTGTACACATCATCTGCATCACATGGTTTATTTTATGCAATTTTTAGACTCATTTATGGGGCAGCCAACCAGCAGGAAAAGGCTTATTCAGCAGTCGTGGACTTTTGCATCTGGCCGACCAGCAGCATTCCTACCTATATAAGTAAGCGCCTCATCATTCCAGCACTCAAGTCCATTTTTCAGCATTCAAGAGGGTGTTCTTCAGCGTTTCTACTCCAGGAGGACTGAGAACAGCAGCGCATCCAGCATCATCAGCATTCAGTCCATCATAGCATCTGCGTTTTCAGCATCTACATCAGTAAACAGCAGATTCAGCCAACGCATCTATCTCCTCAGCGTTTCCTTCCCAGCGTTTCCTTCCTAGATAACAGGAGAGCATCTGCGTTTTCAGCATCACATCAGCATTGCTTCAGTCCCAAAGCCATCCCTTCAGCGTTTCCCTCCCAGGAAACAAGGGAAAGACAGTGGGACAGCAATATATTCAGCATAATAGTATATTCAACATATAGGCAGCATATTCAGTATCATAGATCTATTCAAATCTCATTGTAACCGCATTCATCATCTAATATAGCTGCATTGCATTGACACATATCTCTCTATCTCTTAAACATCATTAAGTGCAATTTAGTTAGACTAAGGTTGTGATTACTATAGTCAAAGACCTCACATGTCACATTGGTATCAAAGCGTTACAGGGTAACCAGCCTTAGATCATGTTCATTCCATCAGTCATTCAGTCAGACATCATGTTAATCGCTTCCGCACAGATAAACCCAGTTCTCAAAATCTTGCAGGCCACCCTTAGGGATTTTCCCTTAGGTATGCACTAGTAACCCATCCATCTGCATTCTTGCACAGCATTTAGGGTTGCACATGGCTTGCATAGCAGACATCTTAGCAGTCAGTCTTGCATCTGCAAGGCATACATGTTTACCCATGAACTCTCTGGGGAAAAAAGACATCCATCATCAAAGGAGGACATAAGTTTTGGGTTTCAACTGGCAGCCAGCAGGGGGTTTCTCTTCCACAGAAGACGGAAGAATGCTCAACATCGCCTCAGGAGGTTCAAGAACGACCGTTCCCGCAGTACATGGAGTCTTGGCCCAAAGGATTTCACTCCTGCAGACGACCTCAGTCTCGGGGGCAACAGAAGATAGAAGGGGCAGTGGTTCGGAGGAGAAGGATCACTAGAGGAGTCGAAGGTTGCCGATATACCACCAAGCAACAATTTAGCAGCGGGGAATGTCACGTGCACACCATTCAGGTGTACAGTGACATGGCATCATTTTAGCATCATCAAGATTTATCAGGCATTTTACAGGCATTAAAAGCATTTAATTTAGCTTGCACATCATTGTATGGGGCTGGAATGGCACCTACAACAGTGTACACATCATCTGCATCACATGGTTTATTTTATGCAATTTTTAGACTCATTTATGGGGCAGCCAACCAGCAGGAAAAGGCTTATTCAGCAGTCGTGGACTTCTGCATCTGGCCGACCAGCAGCATTCCTACCTATATAAGTAAGCGCCTCATCATTCCAGCACTCAAGTCCATTTTTCAGCATTCAAGAGGGTGTTCTTCAGCGTTTCTACTCCAGGAGGACTGAGAACAGCAGCGCATCCAGCATCATCAGCATTCAATCCATCATAGCATCTGCGTTTTCAGCATCTACATCAGTAAACAGCAGATTCAGCCAACGCATCTATCTCCTCAGCGTTTCCTTCCCAGGTAACAGGAGAGCATCTGCGTTTTCAGCATCACATCAGCATTGCTTCAATCCCAAAGCCATCCCTTCAGCGTTTCCCTCCCAAGAAACAAGGGAAAGACAATGGGACAGCAGTATATTCAGCATATAGGCAGCATATTCAGTATCATAGATCTATTCAGATCTCATTGTAACCGCATTCATCATCTAATATAGCTGCATTGCATTGACACATATCTGTCTATCTCTTAAACATCATTAAGTGCAGTTTAGTTAGACTAAGGTTGTGATTACTACGGTCTAAGACCTCACATGTCACATCATACCAGTATGCCTTCACTATGTAAGAGCTAGCCAACATGTGGTTTTCCCACCCATCCGTTTGTGCCTTCATTCTTAACTCCTTTTTTGCTACACATTTTAGAATGTAAAAGTTTGCACCTTCAGCATTTGTCTCCTCACGATACACTGCAAAGTTGTCCCCAACACAAAGGGCATCGTGATGACCCGCATATGTTCTACCATCAAAGCCTCATCTTTCAACCCGTCTTCTTCATCTTCCACCTATTTATCCTCATCGTTATGCTCCACTGAGACTATATTGTAGTACTGCCAAGTCTCCATGTGTGCGGTCGGTTGACACATCTTCTCCAATGGCCTTGCATACAAAAATCACAAAAACATGACAACCTCTTGCATCTCAAAAAAGAGCAAGAGTTAGTTGTTAATTATCCATTCGCACAATGTAGGGAGCGTGTATTTAGGGTCCCACTTTGGTGATCTTTGTACCTCACTTACTTTGATTTCCCAGAAGACACGAGTTTTGACCAATCCACTACATTCAGCAGCTTCAAACCTGGCCCTAAAGAAAACTACCACATCAGGCATCACATTTTAGAATTGCACCATTCAACTTGAGCTGCTCTATAGTGCGTGCTCTCTTAACCATAACACCTGCCCCATCATGTTCTCCTTTTCCATGACCTAAAGCAAATAAGTTCCAAGTCATCTCAATTCCTGTTAACCCAAATAATCTACCCACAAAGTAGAATGGTTTTTTTGCTTTGAACTATGAAGCTTCTCCATCAGAGAATGGCTCTTATACTGAACACCTTGACTTTTCAGCCATGCATCATGCAAAAGAAATCAATGTTGCACAAATAAAATATCATGCATCTTATCATCTAAGATATAGTAATGTGTGGTCTTCTTCAACTCACCTTTGTTAGTAGGATAATAGCATATATGCACCAAAATAGTGACCTGGTTAAAATACCAATGCATGGACTATATTTCTTTCTGCTCCTTAAATGAGTATTTCTCAACAAAGTCTATGACTGAAACAACAAAATTACCTGGAAATTGTGATACGCATGCTTAAACTACTCAGCATGCCACTATAAATGAAATTGTTGACTGATGAAGAAGCTCAAGTGAGATTAATCATATCCCTACATTGCATCTTTATATGTATCAAATCTTTTCTCTTCTTTAACTTCCCATTGTCTTCTGTACATGTCTTTATATCCTGATAGACCTTAACAGGGAGCAACAAGTTATTCACGCCCATCTCTTGGGGACAAAGAAGCAATTTGTGCACACTACATGAAGAACATGTTCCCATGAGACATTTATGTTTATAAAACATGGACCGATTTGGTTTTGTGCAAAGAACCGATTCCTAAATATCATTCACTCTTGTATACATGCTGAGTTGAATTACAATTGTATGACTGAGCATGTCTCACACATAGAGTGCAAGTACATGTACAACCCACTCCATGCATGCTAAATTGTGCATTGCGCATGTGATTGAATGACTTTCAAAAAAATCATTAGCACATGTGCAATGCAACAATAGGTATACCTATCCTTTAGCTTACCAACAAAGGACAACTTCAGGGCCTTGAAACCTTGTTAGTGAGATTTCAGTTGATGGATACATATCTTGGAATACACAATGAAGACAATCTGCTTTAAATCATCTCTATCAGCTTTAAAGCTTTAACAACTATCTTTAAAGCTCTGGAAAATTAAAAAGCTATGTAGAACTACTTTACAGTGCTACAACTATATCCAACTCTCATTGCTTTAAAGTTTAGTCTAATCAATTCACTGCTAGGCAATTAGTTTCAGAATGCTTTAAAGTTATTCCCTACAACCTTAGACATCTATGTCAATGGACTGAAGCTATGTCCAAGGCTTTCAAGATATCTTCAAAATTTTACATAAAGATTTAAAGCTATGTATCCATGATTCAAATCTGTTTCCATATCCATCCAGAGGAGAACCATATAGCTTGAAAGCCTCCAAAATTTATCAACACATGTCTCAATGCTTTAAGGCCTTTCAAAGCATAGAAACAATGCTATAAAGTCTTGTAATATCCTTAAAAGCTTTCTGACATGGATTTAAAGCTTTGTAAAACATACAATATTGCTTTAAAGTATTTGGAGAGTGCTTAGAGGGGAAAGACAAATGCATGGAAGCTCCCTAGAAATGCTTGAAACTAGCCTTAAGCTGCTAAAAGCAATGCAGTGCTTCAAAGCAATGTTTGAAAGCTTTGAAGTAGTAAAGTTAATACTTTAAAGCTCTGTAAGTTTTCACTACTAGGAAGCAACGTTACAGAGCTTTGTTGCACTATAAATTTACATCAAGCAAACACCTTGAGTAGATGTTTCGTTGTCAAAACCCAGGTTATGGGTTCGAACCCTGCTGGCTACCCCGATTGTTGTGCCTTGCCCCTGATTTGTGGGATAAGGGGGGTCCCATGGGTACTAAGCCCGTCTCTTCTCTAATGCCAAACTTAAAAAAAAAACACCTTGAGTAGGATTATGCAATGAGCTAATGCAAGAAAAAGATTTGCAATATGTATTGAAATATAAAGAGTTGTGACTATGGTTTTATAAAAGTATACGTAAGAGGAGACGAATCAGATGCTCCACATATGCACCCGTCCTTATCCTGTGGTACCACACATCTCTTTTGTTTGGGGAAACGCAAGTCTCGGATGTCCAACACTCAACAATAAAGTCGTGAATCTCCTTTTCAATTGCACTACCACATGGTGGCATCTAAAGGTAAGATCAATGGCTCTTCTTGAGATAACCAAGAGATTGTTGACTAAACATTCCGTCTATGGATACCAAGGAATTTTGCAGCTTCAGAGACATTCACATCTTTGGATCCACTAACTTGAGAATTTAATAACATCATGATGATTGATTGCTTGAGGAGGAAGAACTCATCATTTGTCCTTGGCACTTTCATTTGTGTAAGTGTGTGATGGATGTTAGATAGCATAAGTGCTTCAACTTGTGATGATGCATCATGAAACATTGGGAAGGGTGGATGGAGAAGAAGTTTTTGAATATGTTTTTCCAATTATCCACATCCATCCCTACTGTTTGTTCTTCAAAGCAAGTAGCAACCACCTTAAAAATCTTGCATATTTTTCTATCATCGTGACGTATTGTTATCCTCATGCTTTGTGTCCTTACACATGCTTTTTGTTGAAATTTGAGCATAATGATGAGCTATGGTGGATCATACACTAGAATCAACATCATTAACAAAGTGATTAGCAAATGATTAAGACGTAATTAGTGGCAAATAGATTAATGTAGGCATGGATACTCAAAAACCAGCAAATTCTCATTAGGGCTATGCCTCAATTTATAGAGTTTACATCAAGCATCAAATCCCATTGATTTCTCCATGATTCACTCCCAGAATATCTCCACCTCTTGCCTGATTCTCTCCACCTCTTCTCTTTTCCCTGAATATCTCCCAGAATATCTCCACACTCCTAAATTCCCTTATGCTACCCATTATTCTCTCCCAATAGATTCTTCTAACCTTTTCACAGGTTCTTTCACAATTATATCTCCTCTTTTACAGCCTCTATCCAAGAGCTTGTTCCCACACACACCCTATTCACTTGTATATTTCAACACCTCCCCTCAAGTGAATACTCCTAGTACACCTAGACCCTATACCAAGTTTGCCTCCCCTTACTTGGTAGTCCACGACTAGTGTCTACTCCTCCCCTCAAGTTATCTCAGCACACCTGGACCCTGTATCAAGTTTCTTTCTTACTTGATAGTCCGCGACCAGTGCCTCAAGTCCCTAAACTCCATAATCCTTGACACTCTCTCTCTCTATGTGTCCAAGGCTACTATAAGTGCCCGCGACCTTGACTAAAGTGCTCACATATACATCTACCACGTGGCCTACATCATCGGTGGCTCAGAGGTGGTTTTACTTTATTGGGACAGGTTTATATTGGGTTGTGGGGTCTCTCTCTCTCTCTCTCTCTCTCTCTCTCTCTCTCTCTCTCTCTCTCTCTCTCTCTCTCTCTCTCTCTCTCTCACAGCGATTTTCACATGGCTCCTCACTCTTTGGAGCCTCACATCTTCTCTTGTCTTCAGTCTTCTTCTCGTGGCAGCATCTCTCCACGCGTCCGTCTCTTCTTTCAGTCTTCTCGAGGCAGCTTCTCTTCTTGTGGGACAGCTTCTCTTCTCGTGTCCATGTCTTCCTTCAGATCTTCTTCTCGGTGTGGATCCTCTTCTTGGGAAGAGATATTCTTCTTCTTTCATGGCTGGGGCCATGAGCTTGTCCATCAGGTCTTTTTGCTCCATGTGAGCAACATGTTTCAATGTTTTGCTGATAGTTCCTTTGGGCTTTTTATGTTTATTTTGTATCATTATGTAATGCAAACCCAAATTTATACGGGAGGTCTTACCTCTTGCCTTAATCTGGACAAGGGCAGTGTCTGTTCCCATTTTTACACTGATAAAATGTGCCCAATACATAATGTGTATAGCATTCATTCTCATGCCCATTCCAAATGCAACTCTGGCTGTGAATAATCTTGAATTTGAGTGAAATTTACAGGCATTAACCAAGGGTTAAATGCAAAATGATGATTATCACAATTTTATCAGCATTTTCCCAGAAATTACATTAAATCAAGGGTAACCAATTTGTACGGGATGGTTGGAGTATCAAACCAACTCCGATTTACAATCTGAAGTTATAGGGATCTGTATCAGATAGCTAATGGTTAATTTGAATCCTCAATTGTACCAAAATACAGTGATTAGCACTGATTAATCACTGATTAGTAAATTAATGCTCTATTTTGTGTGCAAAAAACAGAGTATGCAGGGAGTCCAGATCTGGTGCCTTCCACTTCAAATGAGCTCAAATGCTTTCAAAGGCATCAATAGCAATGAGTCTAGTAGAGGATTAAGCCAAGAAACACAAGATTTGACCAAATATTGAAAGCTTAATCTCTGTTTTACCAAAGTCACTTGCAAATTTGATGAAGAGCTTGGATCTCACTGTAGACTTGATGAAACTGAATTCTGTCTTCACCAGCTTGTAGAGCATGCTTGATTACCCCTTGGGTTAGGAGGAATTAGAAGGATTTGACTTTATGAAGTAGCAATGGCAAAAATTCCTCAGAAAAACGGCGCCCTTCAATCTGCAAAAATCTGCAGTTCTGCGCTAAATTGGCCCACAAGATTTAAGGTGTGTGTAGCCCTATGAGTCTACTATAAGTACCTAAAGGGCTTAGCCTAATGTTATGTGTGCAAGGAGAATGGAGTCCTCCACTGGCTGGGGGTGAAGGGGAAAGTGAAAAACTCACTAAAAATTTGATTTTTTTCTAATTATCTACTAATCCTAATTAATTAACTAATGGGCTCATAAACCTGGTTGATTCTAGGCATTGCTCTAATACCATGTTGAAATTTGAGCATAATGATGAGCTATGGTGGATCATACACTAGAATCAACATCATTAACAAAGTGATTAGCAAATGATTAAGACGTAATTAGTGAATAATTAGCAAATAGATTAATGTAGGCATGGATACTCAAAAACCAGCAAATTCTCATTAGGGCTATGCCTCAATTTATAGAGTTTACATCAAGCATCAAATCCCATTGATTTCTCCATGATTCACTCCCAGAATATCTCCACCTATTGCCTGATTCTCTCCACCTCTTCTCTTTTCCCTGAATATCTCCCAGAATATCTCCACACTCCTAAATTCCCTCATGCTACCCATTATTCTCTCCCAGTAGATTCTTCTAACCTTTTCACAGGTTCTTTCACAATTACATCTCCTCTTTTATAGCCTCTATCCAAGAGCTTGTTCCCACACACACCCTATTCACTTGTATATTTCAACACTTTTTTGGTATGACGTTCCTTTCTCTTCATCACAGCCTAATACGATCGAATCAACTCTCGAGCACTATCCTGCCACCTGAATGTGCACACGCTTCCACCATGAAAATCTTCAATATGGCCTTGAAACATAGAATATCATGCATTGGTCATTTTAAATGACACTAATACCTTGGCAACGAAAGAAGAAGTGATAAATATATTGTAATGAGAGTGCTTGCAATCAATATGAAGTGCTGACAAATCCATCCTTGCTTGAGCACTAGTGACTTCTTGGCAACTCGTGCAAAGAAAGATTCATACTTGGTTGAGAAAAACCACCTTGCTACTATGATTTCTATTGTGATGAATCCATCCTTGCTTTACCTTGAAATAACGGATAGAAAGAAGACAACAGACATTAACAAGTCTAGATCTATTATGGAGAGAGAGCTCTAGTGAGCTCTAAAGGTTACACACACACATACAGAAACAATAGAACTTTATTTTCTTAGGAAAGGTAGATAGAGCATGGCAAACATACCTAACATTGAGCAAATCTCTGAAGAGAGAGATACAGAGACAAAGGGGCGGAGAGAGAGAGAGAGAGTACCAAGGGCAATACACTTACCTTGTAGCAAGTTGGTCACCTTTGGCTATGTAAGGTGAGTTGTAAAGGTGTGTGCAATGTGGAGAAGAAGGTAATGGTGGCACAATTATAGAAATTATTTAAAAACCTATAGCTACTTCTTTAAACACACGTCACCAAAATTGCAAAATAAACATATATACCAAAATTCCCACTTCACAATAGCAAGAATCATATAGAATTACAGAAATGGTGAAGGAATTAGGGGATTAAGGGTAGCAAGAAGAAAAATAACAAGAGCAAGAATCATACAGAATGCAAAAATGAGTATAAAATGCATCAACAATCCACAAATAGGATTGATTTTCCTACTCTAATCTTTCCTTGCTAGCATAACCTCGTTACTATTTTAAAAAAATACAACACAGAGGCATTCAAGATGCAATGGTGGATAAGTGATGGAGCTATTCAAGTGTAGAGTGGTGCCATTTATGGTAAGCCCTTACACCATGGGAAAGGCATAGGAGTCACTCTTGTCGTGTGGGGACTTCACCACACCGCACTCGAGAGCATACAATGCTCGAATTGAGAACTAATATGCCATAGCAAGCACACAAATGCACAGGCAAGGTCTGTCACTTACCTCGTAGCTTGAGCTTGGAATTCCTATAGGTAGCATGTGAGAGTTCACGTCCTCGTCTCGCTGCACACTTCTCATAGCTCAAGCGTCTGGCAACTCGATCTCTCTCACACAAACTCACTCACGTGTAGACAATATTTTGCTTATTGTTACCTTTAACCCCTAATTCCTTCACCATTTTTGTAATTTTTGCATTTTTGGGTTTTTTGGTTTTTCTATGAAGTTTTTTTTTTGTTTTGAAAAACAGTAATTGGGTCTCGAATTTGATTTTATTTAGGTAGTTATACCCTGGAATTGAAATTTAGGCATAGGGTAAACCCAAGTTTAGACTTCTTACATGGCCAATATTAGTCTCTTTTTGCTAACATTCAGATTTGAGTGGGTGGATTAGAGAGATTAATTTTCAAATTAATTTTTGCATTAATCTAATTTTTATCATTAAGATTAATCCAACAACTAATCTCATTGAATTCGGTCCATTGGTTATGCCAAGTGTCTGGGATATCCCCCTAGCCCTAAAACAACCCGAAATGGCATGTACTTGCAATCTGGGCGCGTTTTAGACACGGATTTAGAGGAAAGCACTTCCATCCAACTAGGCTCCTACCATCCCACCCTCGGCTTGGGACCTTTTTTAGGGAATCGATTCAGCATGGTGTAAGGCTTAAGACTCTCACGTACTGACACCTCCTTTGATCTTGGATCAATGAAAGAACTATAAGACCTAGGAAGAGAAAACCTTGCTCAAACCGTGAACATAAGATTTTCCACTAGCCTAATTGACCGAATGACCTATTACTTCATGGGTTCGGGTTCGGGTATAGCTTCTAGACAAACTGGTGATGGAGTTGAGGTCAACTCCAAGGCCACACCCAACGTAGCCTTATCACATACGAACCCCATGGACATAGAGATTCATGTCCACGTAGAATTTATCATGACTAATAACCTAACGCCTATTAAACTTAACCTTGCACAAATATTATTGCTAGATGGCAGGGGCAAGATAGAAGAAGAAGTGCAAGAAGTAGAGGCCCTAATTTTAGATGCTAGAGAAAGAGGAAACTCTACATCGAGCCCAATAAAGATTAGCAGCCCAAACTGCACCATTTGCCCATGCTACCCAAATCGGCCATTTATTCCATGTTCTTGATAGCGTAGAGGATACCGACCATGACGAATTTGTATCCAAAATGGATCTAGACATAAGATTCTCATATACAACTATTGCAAACTAAGAATTGGCAATTTGATTGCGACTCATAAAACCTTGACAGGCTTGGCTATGGGCCTCATCTATGCTATTAGTTGAGATGAAATTACGCAATTTGATTGCGACTCATAAAACCTTGACAGGCTTGGCTATGGGCCTCATCTATGCTATCAATTGAGATGAAATTATGCAAGTTTCGTGTGGTGCTACCAAGGATAAGGAACAAGCCTCTCTAGATATTCATGGATTGTATTCATGCTATGGTGGAGCAAGAGAGGCTGAGACATGGAATCACCATACCCTCTCGACATCATGTGACACAGATTGGGCATGTGGTCCTATCCTAAGCAAGATAGAGACACCGCCGATAAGCTCGACTGATCCCACATATATAGTGACATCTCGCTACACCATAGACCAAGCTCTAATTTCCATTCCACAAGGTTACGTGGGAATCCAAGAACCTGCAAAGAGCATGAGCTTCAAATTTCTAGACTGTAGGGATGTGCCTACACAGAATACTACTAGCACCATTCCAAACCTTATGGTGCTGAGTACTACACCACTCATAACAACAATCGTGACCAACCCCAATACGTTACCTATTAGTATCATGCCCTTAGTCACAACTGTGGTGGCAATAGTAGTCACACGAATCCCCCACAATCATCGCTCTAGGCCTATTTAACACATCCATATATCCTGCTAGGGCCACCAGAGGAGCCTTCACTCCATATCCTCCATTCACTGCATCTCCCTCTACTCTGCCATTACCATAAATGCACCCAAGAGCAAGGGGGATATCTTCGCAAATAACTAAACCATTAGCTTCATTAGCACATATTACATCACTGCCCATTGGAGTTTCTGTACGCCCCTCCACTTATCATACTCATATTACTCCACCGAGATTCATGCCACTACACCCTGCAAGCAGCACCCTTCATACCACATGCCACACCTGTTGTACCGATTGCTCCAACAAACTGCACTACCAACCGATCCAGTAGCTTTTGCATAAGCATTTGGAAGAGCAGTAACCAAAAGTATAACACCTATTTGAGAGATAACAAATGGAGTAACTCTAGAAAGGCTACACATATTACGAAGCTCAAATGGAGGCGATTCTAGAAGACACCTCAAAATTTTTTTATCAAGTTTGTGAAGCCCTAGGCGAGAAGAATGAGCTTGCAAAGGCCAACGCCTTTTGCCTTACACTAGATGGCAAGGATGCTGGTGATTAGTATCGAACCCTAAGAGTTGAGGAGGAGCATCTGACCTTTACGGTTCTTAGAAGGTTATTCCTAAACTAGTTTGTGCGTGAAGGAGCCTTGTGGAGCTGACTTCACAACTACACAAAGTTGACATAAAAGAAGATGAGTTAGTGAGAGATTTTATTGGTTGACTTAAACATTTGAACTCTTGTTATGCACTACATGAGCGCTTCTCAAATAATCAATTACTTGATTGATTTATCCATGGACTTAAGCATGAGCATATCTATAATTACTTGGTCATTAGAGGTATCACTGCACGGGATGAAGTCACAGCTAATGCCATCCAACCAGCTAGAGGATACTCTCATGATAAAGGGAGTCAATGGCCCTCGATTGTAGCACCACAACTAAAAAACCTATAGAGTACTTTAGTGGAAATGACTTGGAATGCCTTCTCGAAGTCTCTTCAAGAGGAAATGAAGACCAACAAAGCTCCCGCTCCTAACAATGTACACATGTACCTAAGGAGAGAGCTTCACTTGTGTTCAATCTACCGTCAATGGCATACCACAAGCAAATTTCCAATTCTAAGAGCTCGTTAACAATTGTGAATGTGGCTTTTGTGGGCACTATGGTCACAAAGCCCGAGATTGACAAACTTGACTACTACAAGCTATTGCCAGACCACCATAGCTAGCCTTTCCAGAACCACCACAAATATTAGCCCTAGTACCTAGCCTAAGATTGATGAACCCGTCTACTGCTACAGGCTATTGCTAACACATCCAGACCATAGCTAACCTTGCCACAACCACCACAAATATTAGCACTAGTACCTACCACAACAAATCACGCCATTATTAAGAATCCCACATAACAACTTGTATCCAAGAGCCTGAATAATGCGTTAATGTGTACCATTACCTCCACCAGTTTTAGGACCTCAGCAGCCTATTGATTATCAAGAGGACAAGGTTGATGTCAAACCCATCACACACTTCTTTGAGGACCCCAAACTTCACCTTGACTGTTATATAGTTAATGGGAGGGAGGAGTCATGCCAGTTTACTAGCTTGCTGCTATAGGAAGGGGCTAGAACATAAATGCTACATGAAAAAGGATGCCTCTTCAATGTTACCACTGCTAAGGTCCCCATCGAGTCTTGGAGTGTCTTGTAAATTTTCCTTAACTTAACAAGGTTGCATCCTCAAACATGCCACCTGCAACTTATAATTGTTGTGGCATAGATCATTGGATTAAAGACTGCCCCAATAAACTTGTGCTAACATATCTGTAAATGAGACCCATCATTACACCACTAAACATGATTGGAGTGAGTGATCAAACGCAGGGAAAATCCTTTAGAAAACCCAATCTTACACCCTTGAACACTATCACCTAACTATAAGCTCAAAACCAACATGTACTTCAACAATGATCCGTTACCTGGGTAGAAGGGTCTAAAAAGAAGAAGGACCATATGAGAAAGAAGTCAGTTAATAATGGAAAAGTAAGAGAAATGAAAAAGAAAAACTTGGCAACACTACAAGAAACAGTCTTTATAAGGGACCTAGATGAGGGCTTAGATTACCTAGATACATGTGCTAATTTTGAACACAATAGGGACATACAAACCAAAACCAAGGAAACAAAAAATGAGACACTAAAGGAAATTAGAGTTCTTGAAAATAAATCACGCAAAGCAAAACTAGGTTCTTATCCTAACTCTAAGAAGGAGATTGAGCAATTCCAAGAGCTCGATGATTTAGTTATTAAGACACAGGAGGAATAAAAACCAAATCCCAAGCAAGTGAAAGTCTCACATTGTGCACCCTATAGCACCTTAATATCTGTCGAGACTCACAAACCCCTAGAAGTGCCAAGTTTCATCATAGAAGAGACCGAGGCATCCACTAGGTAATCTAATTCCTCATTGGTTTAAGGGACAATTAGAGTACGATAACCCTGAGCTTATCTCAAAGATGGATATTCCGGTTTCACCAACACTTTCCTATAAAAAGGGGGTGACAGGTTTGCCTCTTAACATTCCTAAATTGTTAGCTTTTATGTATTCACAAACAAGCACAACTATAACCACCAAATTGAGTGGAGATCCCAAGTTATTTGTGTAGCAATGAGAGCTTTCCTTGATGGATAACTCAACATAGGATTACCACCATACATAAGGCATGTCTCCATTATGCGATGGAACACCTCAAGTCATGCCCGAATCAAAACCCCCAATGGAAGAATAAAATGCTAAGTCCGTGGGTAAAAATTCCACTCAATAAAGTAGGCCAACATTTTGAAGGTGATGAGCTACCAGTCACATCGCCAAGGGCATCACAATAATGGGAGTCCTAGATGGAAGTACGATAGTAAGCATAATTACCAAAAAATTCTGGGAAAAGATGGCCAAGCCACATCTTAAAGTCACCGACATTATTGTCAATAACGATTGATGAAACAATCACCAAACCTATCGAGTTGTTGCAAGGTCTTAAGATCAACATCGAGTTGAACATACTTTCATTGTTATGGACTTTTCCAAACAACCTGAATCATATGAAATGATCTTAGGACGTTCTTTCATGAGAGAAGCCAACATGATCACGATTGGGGTCTAAGAATCATGTCTACCTCTAATTTGATGATTCAATCATCAAGGTTGATCTTGTCACCGACCACGTACATCCTATGGATAATGGAGGATTATTGAAAATCATGTTGACATCACCATCCGTTCAATCCTATTAAAATATTGTTACACTTGTAGGGAAGAGATTTGAGGTAGGGAAGGACCCACTCTACAAGGATGTTGAAAAACAAGCCATAAAACTTGAAGATGATTTGAATTTGGATACACATGGTGGCCACAATTGATAGCTGGGGAATAAGAGGGTCTACATGGGTTACACCTGATGGTGAAGAACCCTGGAAGGTTGTACCATTACGAATGATTCATGCTTTACACTTTGATATTGAAGGGATTGGATATAGTGAGCTTGAATCCACATGGAATGACTCTAACACAAGCACCGATGGTGAAATGAGTTTGGAATGGAAACCAAAAGCGACACCAAGTCTGCAAAAACCACTAATAAAACACAACTGATAATATCAAAAGAAACCTTGGGAAGTGAAACTGAAACGGAGACTAGCAAGCTATGAGACTGACACTAAGTCCCAATCTAAAGTCAGGAATGAGCATTCTCAAAATATCTTAAAAATGGTGGAGACATATGCTTTATGCAACCAATCATCATAAAAGGATGGCTACTACCGCCCACCAATAGCTACAGTATGTCGGTACATTTGATGCACATTGCAAGTTTATTAATAATTGGGATGAAGAATTATAAAAAGTTATATATTGCCACCCTCCTTCCACTGACTAAAATGGAAATCATTGGCAAACTAAAGATTAATCCTTCAACTAGGCGAAAGAAAAATAGAGAGCTGGCTGAAAAGGAGAAGGAAGCTGAAGCTGAAGCTAAAGTAGCGAAAGAAGATCATGAACCAACACTTGACTTACACCTTGCACCGAAGCACTATAAATCTTTTACAATTGGGGACTGCAAGTTAGTGTTTAATATTGCCACAACACTTGACTTACACCTTGCACCGAAGCACTATAAATCTTTTACAATTGAAAAAACCAAGTGACATGGGAGGAGTCTACAATGACCCGACTGAAGTAAAAGAAGTAGACTTGGTTGAACCTTGGAAAGACCCTAAACCAATGTTTATAGAAAAAGACCTCACTCAGAGTCAGGAAGCGGAACTCATTTCTCTCCTCAAAGAATATAAGGATTGCTTGGCATGGATTTACTGATAGTAAAGGAATACCCACTCAGCTTGTGCACAACACACAATCCCCATGGTACCAAATGCTAGACCTATCCAACAACGACCCTATTCTGTGAATCCCAAGTATGCTAAATTTATTAAGGAAGAGAGGGACAAGCTTATTGAATGTGGATTTTTCTACGAGATTGAATACTCATACTATGTTTCACCAATTATGGTTATACCCAAAAGAATAGAATATTGAGAGTATCTGTTGATCTCAAGAAGGAAAATGTGGTTATGAGAAGAGACTATTACCCCTTCCATATTCAAAATACGTTCTTGAATGCGTAGTTGGCAAGGAAGCATACAACTTCTTAGATGGATACTTGAGATATAATCCAATTTCCATTGCTCCTCAGGATCAAGCTAAGGCGTCTTTTGTTATAGAACATGGTGTATTTGCTTATAGAGTTATGCCATTTTGGTCTCACAAATGCACCAACCACATTCCAACGACTTATGAATACTACATTTAAGGATTTCTAAGGACATTTCTTGAAGATTTCATAAATGATTTATGCGTTCATTCATCATGGAAAGAGTGCCCGAGCACCCAGACTTGTGGCCTTAGTCTAAACTACGCATATGTGTATCCTAGACTAACTAATATACATCCCTTTGATGCTGGCATTACACTTAGCTTGGTTATCCCTTGATTACATTGTTATGAGAACATGAGAGAAAAAAAAATCGATTTACATGAAATGCTAAAAAACTGCTCAGGCAAGGTAGGTCAAGTGATGAATAGGTTGCAGCTCTAGAGTGAAACGTGCAGGGTAATGCTTGGTGGCTAAGTATGCGTGTTGGTACTAGACATACGTGGCTATTGATGTTGGTACCTGGAGTGTTCGTGCTTTTGGATAGGTGACGACCAACAATAGTAGCAACTCGTAGGATTATCTAGCACTTGTGTTGAAGTGGATGTGAGTCTATTTCTCTTAGTCGAATTCTATCTTTATGGTGAAAATCTCTAAAGGGTCTTTAGTCATTCTCTTAGTGCACACTTATGCACCAAAGATTAATGTAATCTTTTTCTTGTAATGTTTTTGAATCATACCAAGCTTGATTTCTTCTCACGATTCATTTCTCTTCTTCTTTTTTTGGGATGCCAAATATTTCACAACTTAAGGACTTGGCCTCTTTGAATTGAATACATCATGTCCTTGCTTTTGATCGTAGTTCTTGTTCATCACTAAGGATCATTTAATTTAATCTCTTCAATGTACTCAAGATTTTCCTTCTAAGATATGACTTTGCACTTGATTAGGGATAATACAATACTCTCAATATCCATGATTTAAGGATTGATTAAGATTTTCTCTCTCTAAAGCAATATTTTCTTTGGAGAGGTTGACCCAATCTATCGACATCTACACAATCTTGCTTCTAAAGATTAAATCTAGATATTGGACTATCCTTGGCCTTAATCTCACCCGTGCATATTGGATAATCTCTCTCTCTCTCTCTCTCTCTCTCTCTCTCTCTAGAATTCTAGGTTATCCTTATTTTTAAAATTAAACTTGGGTCTTAATAATCCTTAGTTCTCTTTCATAAAACTAGGATAATTCTCTCTCTCTCTCTCTCTCTCTCTCTCTCTCTCTCTAGAATTCTAGGTTATCCTTACTTTTAAAATTAAACTTGGGTCTTAATAATCATTAGTTCTCTTTCATAAAACTAGGATAATTCTCTCATCTTATTATGAACTTTGTCTCTCTACATTTTTATCCCTAGTTTCTTTCTTTTAGCATGGGGGTAACCCTAAATTTATAATTTAAGTCTAATTCTCCTATTAAATCTCATCCTTCATAGCTTAATCCAAGAGCTTCTCTAAGACTTAGGTTCACATTAATTTAAAGCATCTAGACTATTTTTTCTCTAAAAATTAATTTATCTTAAGACTTTCACCACAATTTGATTAAATAATAAATTCTCTTTGGGTTTAGGAATAGTATATCCCAATCTTTAATTTCCCTAAGATTCTAGCCTAGCCCTAAGATTCTAGATCCCAAGGCTAAACTAATAAAGGTAAAAGGGTAAAAATTAGACTTTGAGGGTGTCTCTAGTTTTGAAAAACGTATAGAGAATAAGAAATTATTTTGCTAATTAGACTATAAAGGTCTCGGACTTTGAAAAATGTACATAGAATAAGAAATTATTTTGCTAATTTGATTGAAATAAAAATCATCATGGAAAAGAATAGGAAGAAATGCAAACTATAAGTAAAAGGGGTAATTGTACCTTCGGAATATTAGCTTGTGCTGTACCCAGTGGATAAAGAATTGAGCTCCTTCTCTCTTCAAATTTCCAAAGATGGTAGACATGGAAAAATAAACTACAGCTTTGCAGGCTTTCCCCGGGAATAATTTTTCTTTTTTTTCTTTCCCCGGGGTTGTAGAACAAAAACCTTCAAAATTTGAAAATTTTCTTTATAAATAATTTCACAATTTTTAGATGAAGGTTTTGTACTTTTTGGGAAAATAGTTTTTTTGGAACACTGCTTATGGCAAGAATGCCCATGTCGCCTTTGGGTTAGCACTGCAGCAAACGAGTGGACACCTGGCTGGTCATCATGCAAACGAGTGGACACCTGGCTGGTCATCATGCAGCGGATCTGATTCAGTCCGATCCTCCTGCATTCCACAGTGATTTTGCTACAACACTTGTCTCTATGTCCTCTCCTTTTAACCAAGGTACACAGAACTTTATGCCTCAGCCTCTTTCGTATGCTGACACTTTATCCTTCGGAACAGTGGATGCCACCGTCATGCAGAGCTTACAAGATGCAATCGTCAGCTGATGTTCGAACCACTAAAGCAAACCTCGTTGATGATCACCGCCCTCGAACCCAAGGAACGTCTTGACTGTGCTCTCCATGGATCGCGTATGCCTTGAGTTTAAGCGAGCAACAGAGTACGGGGCCTACTTGTACTTCACAAGATGCATCCCGTCAAAAGAAGATTTCAAGCAGTGGTTCGCGACAGCGTTTCAAGGTAAAGCTACTCTTGCTCACTTTCACTTTGTTGGCAAAGGCTTTTTCCAAGTCCTGGTGGAGTCAATGGTGCGGAGAGACAACATCTGACCTTCCTTACTATCTTTGGGCGGAGCTCGCCACACAGTGGCCGGACTACTCAGCAAGGTTCTATACACGCCTCCTTTGGAACATAATGAAGGCCGACGGCCACGCTGGTGCTGCATTTTGTGGGACAAAAGAAACGACATCCCAAATGTCCTGTCACTTATGACTCCGGAAGGGATCAAATTTATAACATCTCTGTTCGCTTCAGCACTTTCCCGGATTCGTGCTATAAGTGTAAGCAAGCTAGTCACTTCGCCAAACACTGCCCTCAGCCCACCAACCGTGGCACCAGCTCCAATGCCAGTGAAGACTCCAAGAAGAGTGCAGACACATCTCCGAACCCCTCTGATGCATCCCCTGTACATGTGGCTCCAACACCAGGGGCAGTGTCAAAAGGTCAGGGCTCTGGAGTGCCAGGTAAGAACACTCTATCACGGTCCCCACTACGATCCAAAAATTCTAATGTCCCACGAGAGGGGCCAAGTAAAGGTTCCCTCAAGAAAGAAGCTCGTGCCAAAAGGGAAAACCCTCATCCTCGGTAACAAGTATGATGCTTTGGCGGCCCTCGAGCCGATTAAGCTAGATATGTCCCAAGATGTTTAATGTCTATGCACTCAAAGGTTAAAATTCACTTGTGGAAAATACAGGGGATGTAAATCTCTTTGATGCATGGCATGTTGATTTTCTGTGTCTGCAGGAACTGAAAATTGAAGATGACCACCCCCCCAATCTCGAGAGGGGTGGAACTTTTTGCACTAACGCACCTTACCATGAGCGGGTGGGACTACCGCGCTACCCAGATCCGGGTGGACGTACACGGAACAGTTCAGAAAGGAGACTAGACATGCGCTGGTGCTAAAGTTAAAGAACTCCTTTGTTCAGTTTACCCTTTGCAATGTGTATGCTCCTAATGACTTTGCGGAGACGGCTACCATGTGGGAGAAGTTAGGAACAGTTCTATGATTGGGGACTTCAACATGGTTGAAGCCATGGTGGATCGCTCTCACCCCTGGGTGGATATCTCTCGGGCAGAAAGGGAAGCATGGCAAGCATGCAAACAGAAATGTAACTGCGTTGATGTTAAGCTATTTTACAAATGGTATTTTCACTTAAATCTATCTGCTCCTCATCACATGATGTGTCACTCCCTCCTCCTTGGCATCATGATGAGTGTACCCCTTGCATGTGGACTCCTAGGAGTTTTCCCTTGATAAAGGCATTGAATAGAAAAGCATCAAGAAATCAAAAGAGAATATGGAGCGGATATTTATGCAAAGGACAGGTTTGTTCCTCCATATACTACACTTTGTTTGGTATTCATGGAATGTTCTTTTCTTTTGCATTCTCGAAAATTATAAAATTTTATGGTTTTTTTCCCAGTTTATTATAGGGCTTATGTATCATGCATGTGTGTGTGTAGCACTACGCGCGCGCGCGCACACACACGCGCGCGCGTTGCGGAGAGAAAGCACGAACAGTTTAATGCGAGTGAGATCAACACATCTTTTTCATTGCCACTCATGTGGGACCTTGTTGAAAGCACAAGGCACCTGATTGTCTGTAAAAAAAACATGGATCTGTATGTACTCTCATAAATGGAATCTGCAAGCTGCTACTAGAACAATCAGATGGCAGATACATACCTCCACGATCATCATATGATGCCTCAGGATGCTAAAATGCAAGTGCAGCTAGAGATGGGTTTTGATAAACATCCACCATGATGATTACCAGCATCTACTACTGCATAGATAGACATTACAAATAATCAATATTTTGATAATAAAGACTTAACTGCATGTACATCTGAATTTTTCATGTAAAAAGCCTCTTACTTTCAAGAGTCATCAATCACATAAACTTTGTCGGAGTCCCTTATAAGACCTGCATTCAAGATCTCCCCCATATCTTGGTTCAAAACATGATTATATGTATCACCAAAGTGTTGGGAAGCCACACATAATAAGCCATCAATGGTATCAGGTACCCATACAACTAAGCCATGTTTTCTTTCCTCAAGAGGAGTCCAAGGACGGCAAGCAAATACTGTACACCTTCTCTTAAATTCAACCTTAGCCTCTCCATGTAACCCATGCATTTGTCTGCATTGGTCTTCCAAATTGTCACTATCTCCAGAGACTTTTCCCCTATCTTCATCCGAAGAAGTATTAAACTCAATCTCATGTAAAGAATCATCACCTAGATCACATGAACAAGGCCAAATCAGATGTCATCATGTAGTAAGATTCGAATAAGATGAGCCATCCAGGTGTCCAGAAGAAAACCTTTCAAGTTTTCGGCATATGACGCTGCCTTGCCATCAATCACATACCCATCCTTGTCCATCATTTCATCCTTGAATAGGTTCTTGAAAATCCTTGCACCAAACTGTGTGCTTTCGTGCATAGGTGTCTTACCCCATCTGTTCTCATCAATTCACATTGATTAAGACAAGCATAAAATGTATGCTACATGTTCTTTCACAGAGATATATTCATATATCTAAATCTTTTTTGTTCCTTTGAAGAGACATTATATATGTTTAGTAAACGGGCGTGTAGCCTCATGTTAGAGGGATTTATTCACTGGGCAGGAACTCAGGTTTGAATCCTTCCACCAGCCTACACCTGCTAGACGTATATCTACATGCAAGCACACGCACACATGCGCACCTCTGTGTGTGTGTGTGACCCCCCCCCCCCACACACACACACACACACACACACACATGCATGATACATAAGCCTATAATAAACTAGAAAAAAAATCATAAATTTTTATATTTCCGAGACAAAACACAGAAATGCAAAAGACGAACACTCCATGAATACCAAACAAGACGTAGTATGTGGAGGGACAAACCTGTCCTTTGCATAAATATCCGCTCCATTTCTTATTAAAACCTTAGCCATCATTGTCAAGCCTTCTGAAGCTGCAATATGGAGAGCTGTTCGACTGTTGTGATCGCTACAATTTGGATCTATACCATTTTCCAAGAGACTCTTTACTAACTCTAGATTTCCACTCAGTACTGCTCTCCTCAAGTGGCCTCCGGCATTTTGCTCAGTTAAAGCCGCTCCCGCAGTACGTAGGATTTTTATGACATTATTATGGCATCCCTTCACAGCCTCGATCAAAGGGGTGTTACCAAATTTATCTGCAACATAACGTTTTGTTACTCTTATGAGATATTCAAACAGACTTATAGAAACAGGATTGACAATCCCATATGCTCATCATGTCAAGTAGTGGAAGTTACCTTCCACGTTTACATCTGCACCTTCTTGCACCAAGAAGAGCACAATATCCTCATGACCTTTGACTGCTGCTAAATGCTGATGACACAGGAGGAAGTGAAGTGTTAAAAATCAGATTGAGGAACTATGCATATAAGAATCTGATCTTTTGAAACCAAATGCTATAACAAATAGTTGGAGATCATAGCAAGACTTCAAGACAAAACAAGAGAATATGCTAATTTGTGTGTGCACGCATGTGTTACGTGTGCGTGTGCCATTTCATGTGTGCAGGTGTGTGCATGAGTGGGAAGGGAAAGAAAGAGATGCTATTAGCATCTACTATGGACCCAATGGCTCTGTGAACCAAAAGTGCTACATCTGTTCCATATGTAAACTGAGATCATAAAGATGAACATGGAAACATTTAAAAACCAAAGAATAAGCCCACGTACTATGTGGGTCCTATATGTACAATGAGCAATAAGGCCAATGAAACCAGTGGGGCTCACATATGTCATCCTCCTCTATGACAACATACACGAGAGAGAAAGAAAAAGAAAGAAAGAAAGCTGTATTAACGTCTACTAGAGAGAGAGAGAGAGAGAGAGAGTTATAGTAATCGTCCAAGAAAGACCCAAAGGGTTTATGAGACCAAAAAGTGTACAATGACGTCCATGGAATCTTATCATGTCAAAAAAGAAAAACACAACACAAACTGTATACAATGATGTCCGGAGGTACTGGGAGCGGCTCATCCAGGATTGTAGTGCTCCTTTGACCCTCACTCACACAATCTGCATATCCTGTCCTCCCGAGGTATCCTCTGAGCTCTCCTTTTATCTATTTGAAGTCGGTGTGAAGATACCCATAGCTGGCTAGCTGCAATCCGCATGGCGTGTGACATAACATGAGAAGAATGCGGGCGAGAGGGTGAGCTTGAGCTCCTTGTAAGCAAAAACAGACACACAAGACTAGATAAGCACACAAGAGAGATGGATGGCTGAATTGTGTTTTATTCTCTTCTCTATAACCATAACATAAAGATAAGAGTACATACTATAAGGGAAAGTACCTCCTACTAAAACATACAAGGTCGGTCCATAGTGTGAACCCGACTATATGATCTGGCGCTTTAACTATGCCATAACTCTAGTAAACCAAAGTGTTTGTCACACAGCCTGTGAACCATTGGTGGCATATCACCCATAATCTCACCAACCAAGCCAATGGCATAAGTGTGGAGTCGTCATCCCAGTGTGTCATCCATATCCGCACTAGTTGAGCTCGATATCGCAACACGCCTCCTTGAGCTATATCCTGCACTCCAAGTAAGCTCTTGAACCTACGGAGCTTCTCTGTACCCAATGCCTTTGTGAAGATGTCAGCTGTCTCATCCTCTGTACTGACATATACTAGATCCACATCACGTATTAGAACCCTCTCCTTAACAAAATGATAATGCACCTCAATGTGCTTCATCCTAGCATGATACACTGGGCTACTAGCGAGCTCTATGTTGCTCATGTTGTCACAATAAACGGCAACTCTATCCATGGGCTCACCCATATCTGCCGGTAGCTTCTGCAACCAAACTACCTCACATGCTGCCATAGCAACACCCCAATACTCAACCTCTATACTTGACAAAGCAACCGTTGGTTGCTTATTGCTACTCCAACTAACAACAGCACTCCCAAAAGAAAGCATTAAGCCACTAGTAGATCTCCTGGCTGAGACAGTACCAACCCAATCTGCATCTATATATCCATGTACCTATACCTGTAATCCAGCCTCATAGAAAATTCCATAGTGCACTGTGGACTTCATGTACCTGAGTGTCCTCCTAGCTACATCCAAGTGTGGCTTCCTCGGAGTGTGCATAAACTGACTCACCATCCAACAACAGAGCTCAAATCTAGCCTGGTGATAGTCATGTGAAGCAAACTCCCTACAATGCACATGTATGTAGTGTTTACAATCCTAATATGGGATGTGATAGACACAAGATTAAGCATAAGATTTGGGTGGATTATACCACACTAAAAACTCCATGAGAGTGAGAGAGAGATTGCACACTCAACACAAGATCTTTATTGCATTCACAATGAACCATACAATGATATAGGCCTTCTAGTCTTATCCCACTTTACACATCATCATCCATGTGGCATTCCCTTTTCCACTCTTTTGGTCAACAATCACACACCATACATGTGGCATTCTTATGTTACCACAGTATCTTGTACCTCTAGGGTGCTTTCCCACATACACACAACACTGCGATTACATCTCTCAACACCCCCACTTAATCGAGGTGTTCCACAACTCACCTATCACCCATAACACCAATGTAGCATTGCCAAATGCAACGCGTCTCTCAACACTCTCCCTCAATGCGAAATTGGAGTGTTCAACAACTGTGCGTGTATGTATCTAGCCAGCCTAGACACGAAGTTCATTTGAGCCCACTTGCTCAAAGCGGAACCACTGAGTCCTATTTGAACATAAATGTTTGGGTGGGAACCAACCCATGAAGTGCGACGTCCATGTGTGCACAACTCAACACACACCACAAATACATCCATTTCGAGCACCTGAGGGCTCGAGCAGAGGATCCTCATAAATCTAGGTGAGATAATTTTACATCAATTTTATGCCAATGCAAGGGCAAGGCACCCGTCCAATATGGTCAAAACCACCACGACTTTCGTGAAGCCGATATTTGTCCGTTATTTCAAGGTGATACAACCTTTGTGTGTGTGGTATATAACTCCACTTTGGCTGCAAACGAATAGGGCTCTCATGTGTGAACACATGTACATGGATATCTTATACAAACAAAGCAAACACATGCTGCACTGATTATGCATGTGAACAAGGCTTTACGTGTTTACAAGAACGTATGTGTGAAACCACCCTTAAAACTTTAATAAGAACTAATAAAGAAACATAATTTCTTTTGTTTTTTTTATAACGTGCCAAATCGCATCATTGCTAGCAAATGCATAGTGCCAAGCCTTCTCTTCTTTGCTGCTACGCGCCAAACTAGACCATGTGGGCATTCTGCAATTATGGGACCCAGAGCTTCTCTAGGCTGTGAGTCGTCACTGTTGGGAACCGCCTTTGTTGCAGCCCTCTACTCTCTGGCACCCGACTCTTGCTCTGAGCTTGCATGGAAACCTTGCTAACCAATGACGATTGCTCATGCCTTGTGCTTGCTTCTCTGCAGTTTGTAATGATGTAGCTTCCACTGTCCTCACTGTGCCTACTAGTCTTTCTCTCTCTTGCTACTATCACCCGAGGTCGCGACAACAGCCCCCGCAGGCTTGTCTTGGGCGTAAGTTAGTGCTAGAGGCAAAAGGTGCACGATTCCTCTCTAATGACACCTTAGGAGTTCTGGCTCAGGCATTAACCGGAATTGCAACATCTTTGTAATTTTGGTTGCCCGGCGTAGGCTTTGATCCTTGGGACGAAAACACTGTAGGCGTTGCTGCCCCTTGTGATCCATGATCTGCTGTTGTCTTGCGCTTACTTTCAAAGAAACTTTTCCATCTCTCTTTTGCTTCCTTTAACTTATATATGCAATGCGCTATTGTTACCCTATAAACCAATAGTTCTCCTTGAACTTGGTATGCAGCTTACATTTTTGTATGTTTTTGCCTATACGGAGCCATCTCTATGAAGTCTCAACAACCAATCATATGGTCCTTTTGTGAGCTTCCTCAATGGTCCTTGTTGTGATGCGAGTCCTACTTGTTAGATTCTCCTCTTTAAGTCATCTAAATATGTAGCCCCTTGTACATGTAACATTTTGCCTCAAAAACCTCCTCAACTTAGCCATTGATTCAGCCACAATTTGCTTCTAAATGAGATCTAGGTGTGCTTCTTCCTTCATATAGAAGCTCCTTTGCAACTTCTCTTTTCCTTGAGCTTACACATGAGCTCCATATCATGCATACTGTCATGTGCACAGTGTGTATCTATCGTGTGCTATACGCACACAAGACTAGCTTCGAGGTTTGGGGAAGCTTGGAGCTAGGCAGAGGCTGATTGGCAAGCTGAGTTAGGGATAGACTAACGGGCGGGCACCCAAGTATGGACGGACAGGCACCCAATTCTGGACGCTCGATGATCGGCCAAGAGCTTATAAAAGGGTGGCCAAGGTTAGTCATTAGTCATATAGAGTCTCGCATGATTTGTGAGAGCTCTATGGTCTGGAGCCTAGATCTAGTGCAGACGTGCACCTACTTTACGCAGTCGAGGCCGGCAGCAGTCTCGAGGCCCGCGAGGGTAGCTTCGTTGCGGTATGGGACGTCACGAGGTAGAGATTGGTCGGTACGTCAACCTAGTTAGCTCAGCTTGTGGCTCGGTGGGGATAGCCAAGACTGTGGGCTTGCCCACGGTTGTCGTGGTTGGGAGGTGAGTCAGGCCTGCACCCCCTTCTTGTTTATTTGTTTGTTTGTAGGTTTTGAGTCTCGAACCAGGAGCGTTCTACAAGGAGATCCTTTGGGATTTTGACAGTGTCATGTGCACAGTGTGTATCTATCGTGTGCTATACACACACAAGACTAGCTTCGAGGTTTAGGGAAGCTTGGAGCTAGGCAGGCTGATTGGCGAGCTGTGTTAGGGGTAGACTAACGGACGGGCACCCAAGTATGGATGGGTGGGCGCCCAAGTGTGGACGCCCGATGACTGGCCAAGAGCCTATAAAAGAGTGGCCAAGGTTAGTCATTAGTCATATAGAGTCTCGCGTGATTTGTGAGAGCTCTATGGTCTGGAGCCTGGATCTAGTGCAGACGTGCACCTGCTTTACGCAGCCGAGGCCGGCAACAGTCTCGAGGCCCGCAAGGGTAGCTTCGTGTCGGTATGGGACGTCACGAGGTGGAGATTGGTCGGTACGTCAACCTAGTTAGCTCAGCTTGTGGTTCGGTGGAGGCAGCCAAGACCGTGGGCTTGCCCACGGCTGTCGTGGTTGGGAGGTGAGTCGGCTTGCACCCCCTTCTTGTTTATTTGTTTGTTTGCACGTTTCGAGTCTCGAACCAGGAGCGTTCTACGAGGAGATCCTTTGGGGTTTTGACACAGACTTCTCATCCTATCATGCATCCAAGGATACTTTCCAAGTGAATTTCTTGAAAGAAATCCAAGGTGCTCTCCACGTGAAAGCTTCCACCAAACATTGCCCATCTTCCATGAGCAAAACCATGAGCCATGCCTCAACTGACATGCTCTAATATGGACTGCAACCAGCCCATCACCACTTGTTGACCATGAACCATGCCTCAACTGACATGCTCCAATATGGACTGCAACCAACCCATCACCACTTGTTGACACGGTCAAGCATGCACCTCCTCCATCTTTGCCCATAAGCAAAGAACCATGGGATTCATGATCCCATCACATAGAAACCCTTCTCAAATACGAGCATTCTTCCATGCTCAAACACCAAATTAGAGGCAAAATCATCAAAATATCTTCACAAATCTCCTTGGCAGCTTCTCCTTGATGATGACAACTCGATTTTGCATCCCCCATGATGCAAATCTTCACTTCAATCTTGACTATGGTGGCTCCATTGCATATCCCTCGATGCAATCTTCAATTAGCACCTTCTAGTCTCCATCTTCTAATGAAAATCTCTCTCAAATCCTCACAAATGCAAATATAAATGATAATATGAGTGTGCATAATTTTTTTTCTTAATCAAAATGCTAATACATAATGAAATGCTTAATCAAATAAACACATAACCAAGAAATCTATACATAAATATTCACCATGACCAAGAGCCCACCCAAGCTTTGATACTATGTTTTAACAATCCTAATATGGAATTAATCATGGTGATAGACACAAGATTAAGCATAAGATTAAGGTAGGTTATACCACACTAAAAACTCCATGAGAGAGAGAGAGAGAGATTGCACACTCAACACAAGATCTCTATTGCATTTACAATGAACCATACAATGATATAGGTCTTCTAGCCTTATCCCACTTTACACATCATTATCCATGTGGCACTCCCTTTTTCACTCTTTTGGTCAATACTCACACACCATACATGTGGCATTCTTATCTTACCACAGTATCTTGTACCTCTAGGGTGCTTTCCCACATACATACAACATTGCGATTACATCTCTCAACATGTAGTAGAGTCCTCCAAAAGATCACTTATTAACCAATTTTGTGTTATGCTCCAATGGCACTGAGATTGGCTTACAACCTGTCATTTCATACTTGAACAGCATGTCCAAAGCATATTGCCACTACTGCCAAAGCCAAATCCCCTCACGTGATCTAAGCACCTCTATACCTAGGAAGCATCGCAACTCACCTAAATCTTTCATTTTTCAACTACTACTTGAGGAGCATCTTCACCTCATGAATGTCAATATCACTCTCACCTCTAACAATCAAGTTATCAACATAGATGACCAGAACAATGTCCATGTTAGTCTTTTTCACAAAAAGTGAAAAATCTGCTGTAGATATGAGAAATCCAATAGTGACAAGATAATCTCCTATCTTCATGCTCTAGGTGCTTGCTTCAAGCCATGCAAGGCTTTACACAACCTGCCAATAAAATCTACGTGGTCCTCATATCCTGGTGGTTGCACCAAGTAGACCTCCTCCTGTGAATCACCATGTAAAAAAGCATTCTTTACATCTGTTTAATGCAACCATAGCAATGACTGCTCTCACGGTTGCCATCCTAGCAACCGGACTAAAAGTCTCCTCGTAGTCAATGCCATAGGTCTGTGCATTCCCTTTGCTACCAATTTTGACTTGTACCTACTCACAGACCCATTTGAATTTTGCCTTACTTTGTAGATCCACTTGCATCCAATTGTCTTCTTCTCCTTAGGAAGGGCACTAAATCCCATGTCTCATTTGCATACGATGCAGCCACATCCTCATCCATGGCATCTTTCCAATGACCAAAAAGAGAACTTCCTTGTATTTAATCTCTTGGACATATTTAGAACACTAGAGAGTCTATTGAAGTTGAGACTTCCCATTAGCAAGTAAATCCGATAAAAGAAACAAATATTTTCCTTCTTCTATAAGCTCCATTCTCTTTCCCAAAATCCAATGTGATAAGGATAGATACTCCTTAAAAATATGTTTTTCCTATCTCTATATCTAGATCCAAAATCTTTTTTATTTTATTTGCATCTAGATTTACATCTAGGACACCTCACCAACCAAATAAATGTCTTTGGCTTGTAGTTTGCATCCCTTTTTATGTTTCCCTTTTAAACCACATGGACTGGTTATTGAAATCTTCTACATAACAGCCATGAGAATTAAACCTCACTTGTAAACCCTGACTCAAGAATTTATTCAATAGAAACAAGGTTCTTTGTAATGTTTGGAACATGAAGTACATTAGCTATGTATTTCATTTTTTCATCTTGCATACACAATGGCACCTTACCAACATGCGCAGTATCATTACCTATTTCTACATACCTTGGTCTTTCCATTTTTTGCATATCTATGAACCACTCACTATGACTATTCATGTGGTTAGAAGCCTTTTCTTCCTTGCTAATTTTCCATCTTTGCTTTGAACTCTTGAAAATACTTCAAAGCCTCCGATTTATGCTTTAAAAAAAACACCCAACACTTCCGTGAGTGGTCATCTATGAATGTAATATAGTATAAAGCACCTCCATGAGATGGGGTTGGAGAGGGTCCCGAAATATCACTATATATCAAATCAAAAACTCCTTTTTGACTATATTCTTCATTATTTGGAAATGGTATCCTTGCTTGCTTGCTCATCATACATGGCTCAGATACATCCGAATTTACATTTATCTTTGGAAGACCGATCATCGTATCTTTTTCATGAAGCAAATAAAGGTTGCCATAAGTCAAATGACCAAATATTTCGTGCCACAATTGACTTTGGACCAAATCTTGTTGATCCATAATGATGTTTGACTTATACAACTTTCCATCATCTCTTACCCCATGAGCTACAACCTTAAAGTTCTTCTCTTTGATGAGGCACTTATCTTTGTAGAACTCAATCTTCATGTCTTGATTTGCAATACGCCCACGAAAAGCAAACTCCTTGCCAAGTTGATAATTGGTAAAGCATCTTTGATGTGACCTTTCATACCGGATGAAAGCTGAATTGGTATGCCTCTATACCCTTCAATCCCTTGAGCACTATCATCACCAAGAATCACACTATTTTTACAGCCCTCTTCCACAAAGTTTGAAAACTCATCCTTATAAGTCATATGAAAGAATGCCCCGGAATCAAGAAACCACTCACCATCATGGGGGGTCGAGGTTTCCATTTCCATGAGAAGAAGCTCATCCTTTTGCTCCCTTTGGCCAACAAAATTTAATGTTTTCCTTCCATGATTGGGGAAGTTGCATCCTCTTCCTCTTTCTCCATTTCCTTGTTGTACTTGTTACTTCTTGATGCAATAATCCCTCTCTATATGCCCATCTTTGCCACAATAATAACACGGGACTTTGCTTCAAAATCCAAAGTTGTAAAAAGTTTACAAAAAGGGAGATTTCAGACCAAGCAAGAGGGAAATCTCAACCAATCAAGTGCCTTGTGCTGCTAGCGAGGCCCCATATGAGAAAGAGATTAAAAAATGCCATGATCCCATTCTCTCATAGATTGGCCATGTTTTCTCTTTGCGGCCCTCGAAGATCCCTGAATCCTGGCCCAAGTGGCCATGAGTGTGTGGATAATATCACACCAAATCCTACAAACGCACAGGATATCCTTAACCAATGTGCTTTCCATGGCCTCAATGCATCTAGCCTGCCAAGCTATGATGCCAGTAATGATCTCCCATGCGGTGTCCAATCTCTGTGCTGGAGATACCTAGCCTGACTTTGGCATGTCCTGAAGATGACACTACCGACCCACTCCCTGGGTAACCTGCATGATCATATCTCTCTCGTTCCCTTCAAATCTGATTTGCGGGCCCGACTGTGTCAACCAAACAATAGCACCAAAACAAATGTAGTCATCTCTCCTCAATAGAAATCTCTTTTCTAGAAAAAAAAATCAAAAAAATCCAATGTTGTTGGACAACCTTAAATTTCCTCTCTAAGCTGAAATTTTGATTGGATCTTTGATTTTGTGGTTGTCCAAATGTTGAATTCTCACCATGGTTTTGCATGGGACAGTTTGAAGGAAATCTGAAACTGCCTCTTCCACAACCGTCCTCTTCTTCCTCTTTGGAAATTCGATCCCACATAATATGCTTCTTCACTCCCCCTTGAACCCTTTGGGGTCTCGCCTTTCCGGGTCATCTCCTCGTGAAATGACATACCCGAAAGCTCTTCAAAAGGTGGAGTAGTTTCCCAAACCATAAAAGCTGTATGCAAGCTTGATAGCTTGGAGGAAGATCTGTGAACATGATGCTCACCATATCCAGATCATCCACATGATCACCAACCACGCAGCTTGTCACACACCTCTTTGAGGCTTGTCAAGAAGGATACCACCGACTCGTTCTGTTACGACCTTGTGTTTTTCTCTGGACAACAAGCAGATGGGCACGGGATGGACAATGTGAACAGGCATCAGTTTGGATATGAAAAGGAAACCCATATGTGTGGCCAGCCCAAGTGTGAAAGGGGACAAAAAGAATTTTAAAGGTTATAAGGTTTTTAAACCTTTGATGATTTAAAGTATGATTATTTTTTTGGAAGTTTACGATTTTTGCTATTGGCTTTTTGGAAAAGCAAGTTCTTTATAAAGCGAAGGGTGGCGGAGCTGAAGGAGAGGTGGTCGCCGTGTGGTCAACAACGAGTGCCAGGTTGGGGCAGGTCGCCGTGTGGAGTTATGGCATGTCCTTGGAGTGGTCATCGTGTGGGCGCCAGGCGGGCTACAGCCAACAAAGGGGCGCTGCTGCGCGTATGGACTACAGCCAGCAAAGGGGCGCTGCTGCACATATGGGCTACAGCCAGGCGGGAGACTCTCGGCGACCAGGCGGGCAGCAACGGGCAGCCAACAACGGGCAGCCAGGCGTCAGGCAGTTGCAGCTAGTCGGGCAATTGCAGGCGAAACAGAGGGGAGGTGCTACTGGACAGAGACAGCCGACCACTGTATAACCTCTCTTTCATCATAAGAGCCCGGTGTGTTTTCTCTTTTGTGTACCATGGAAGTACGAGAGACTTTGAACAAGAGAACAAGCTATAGATGCACGGGACAATGTTCATGGGAGAGAAGGTGTGATTTCTCTTCGTGTCGAACTTATATGTGCTAAGGGATTTGCTTATAGGTTCTCTATTCTTCTCTCACTTGGTGCTATGGAAAACAACCCTGGGTTTTTGGCACCGTGATTGGATGGTGCATATGTGGATTTTTCTCATGGAAACATGACATTGGTTTTTCGAGAGGAAACAAGACTTTGGTATCGAGGAAACAGGTCTTTGGTTTATCGGATACAGGTCTTTGGTTTCATATGGAGAACATGTCTTTGGATTCATGTGAACGGGTTGTAGTCTTCTCGAGCTTACATGCAAGCTGAGACTACAGGGAAGGACATATGGTTTGGTACAACCCTACTGCTGTTTGGGAAAGGGTCTGAGAGATCCATGGTAGCGATGGAGAAGACCTTTTCAAGCAAGGAGGTGTTGTACAAGTGTGCCTTCACTATGGAATGCTTTGCCGTAATAACGAGAGTTCTCTTTTGGAAGTCCTGGGTGAAAGCTTCGAGGGATCCTATTGGTAGAGGATTCTGCAAGTTGTACTTTGTACTCAAATTTTGATCAAGTAAAGAAATACCACAAGGGGCGCCACTGCGTTTTGGGGCCAATCGGTGTTCTTGTACTATTTGCAGGAGCACTCTAGCTCCCCCTGTGTGTTTCCTTTTCCAGGTCCCCATGGGTGATGAAGTGTTTTGTGTGCGAGTGTTTGTTTCACCACCCGTCAGATTTCTGAAGGCCGGTTTCACATTCTCCTTCATCTCCAATTTGTGAAGCTTTTGCTTCAAGTAAAACAAGTTAGTTGAGTTCGTTGCTTCATAGTACATACATGTTGCAGAGGTTCTCCCATGCCTCCAACGGCGAAGTGGCGGTACTTATGTGTAGACTGAGATGGTCTTGCACCGACATGCTGATCATGCACAATGCCCTTGGGCTTTACGATCAAACTCACGTGCTTTTTGTTGAATCTCAACATCAATTTTTGCTTGCCTCTCCTTCTCTTCGGGGGTTAGTTCCTCATCATCAATGGATGAACCCTCTTTTACATCAATTGCCTTCCTCCTATGGGTCTTTTGTATGGGTGTATGGGGCTTTTTCTCCAAGCCGATCGTACTTTCCCATAGGTCCTTTAGGTTATCTTGAACTTCCATATCTGGTAATTTTTACCATCCAACTTGCTATTCTCGAGCAACACAAGGGCAATTAACTTCTCACCCATCTTTGTAGGTGTATTCACTCGAACAACGGAGCAAGGTGGAGTATCTTACCGGAAATAAACTTGAGAAGAGCCACAGTCTCCCCACGCCAAACTTGATGCCAATACGGGTGGAGCATGTACAGATCCACGTGTCTATGTTGGGATTTGGAGTCTCAAGGTGTGCACCCATCGTGTACGTGTACCCTCTTGTGTCGGTGTGTGAACAACCCTTGATTGTGTGTGAACGTTCACTTATGTGAGTGAGTGTGTGTGTGTGTGTGTGAACCCACTCTTAAAGAGTCGTTAGAATAATATCTAGATATTATACCTGTTTGACATAAGTAGTGATGTCATACAGATGAGCCTCTAAGGCTATAAAAGCATTGTACTTGGTGAAGCTTTCATCTATCACATCAATCAATATCATTGAGTCGTGCAACACATCTCTCTCTGCCCTCTATCACCACTCATACACCACGGCTCTCCATCAACCACCTTGGAGCTCATCTGTCTAACCCTAAATCAACAAATAGTATCAAAGGAGACTACTCTCCTATTGGAAAGATTCAGTGGGAACAACTTCCCCACATGACAAACCAAGATAAGGTTATTGCTGATGCGAGATGACAAACCAAGATAAGGTTATTGCTGATGCGAGATGGGCTCTAGAATGTCGTCAAGGGAGTAGAGGACAAACCTGAAGGTGCTGCCACATCGCAAGCCGTGCAAGCCTGGAATGACAAGAACGACTGAGCTTTGGCACATATAGGTCTTGGACTAGCAGACAATCTCAAACATCACCTCAACTTCGACAAAACTTCAAAGGAGGTATGATAAATTAACAATTCTAATGTCTTTCTCAAGCAAAAATACTACACTCTCAAAATGAAAGAGCACCATTCTTGTCTCAAATTTCCAAATGTACACCCCGTGTTGGGAGTGATTGGCTGCCTAGCACACGGTTTTTGTTCACAAAGGTTGATATCAGGGCACCATCTTTCCGTCTTATTGCAGCCATTGTCAGAGCATGGAGAAGCATGAGACCATTTACACCTCTCGGAGAGCCAATGTGATCTCTCCAACATCCCTTGGAGAGCCAATGTGATCTCTACCCCAATCTCATCACCAAAAGTTTCACATCTGAGGAGTTAGCAGAGGCTATGACAGCATTACCTAGGGGAAAATGTCCGGGTGAGGACGGGCTTCCAAGTCTCCTTATTTCTCCGTCATTGGGATCTCATGGAATGCGGCTTCAGAGCTGCCTTCAATGAGATAATGGTTACGGGAGCCATGCCGGAGAGGTATGAGGGATTGATCCTCTTGATTCCCAAGAAGGGTGGTGACAAATTGGAGATTCGCGAGTGGAGACCCATCACCCTCCTAGGGACTGCCTACAGAATTATGGCCAAGGCAGTGACTGCAGCCCTTTCTCCCCGACTTGATTCATGGTGCACAGATGGGTTTTGTTCAGAATCGGAATATTCTGGACAGCATCTTCAATTTCTGGGAGAGGCGACCATGTCAACCAGGATGCATCGAACGGGATCTGATTGTTCTCCTTCTTGTTTTTGAGAAAGCCTATGATTGGGGCTTTCTCAAGGGGATGATGTGCAGGATGGGTTTCCTGGAAGAGTGGGTTCGAGGTGTTTCGGGACTCTACTCAGCTTCACACAACCAGGTTCTTATTCAGGGAGCTAGAGGTGACAGATTTCCACTTTCTCGCTTAGTTTGACAGGGCTGCCCTCTAGCACCTTATCTCTTCTTGTTTGTCGCCGAGGCCATGAGTAGTTTTCTCTTTGCCCAGGAGAGAACGGGCTCTAGCGACTGCATCTTCCCATCTGCACACAGGAGGATTTGGTTGATTCCGAGTTCACCGATGACACGGCAGCATACTTGTCGGGGGACGAGGGGAACCTCCAGAGATTCGCCGAGGCGATATAGATCTTCTGTCATGCATCCGGAGCGCAGATCAACTAGCACAAGTCATGTGGATTTTGGGTTGGCTCATCGCCCGCCCCAATTTAGTGTCTAGTTGAGGCTTTTCAATGGGTCCCAAGGGTCACTCCAGTTCGTTATCTTGGATGCCAGGTTGGCATTGACATCTCCCCTGAGCAACAGCTAGCCCCTCTTCTTATGAGCATTCGGAAGAAGCTGCTATATTGAATACATGGTGGTTTGACACTAGAGCTCTTATGATTTTGTTCCTTGCAGGGGTTGTTAGAGCTAGGTGCAAGGTTGGACCTAGTTTTACATATACCTAGTTCTATTTTGCCCTGGAGGACATCAGAACCTGCACGTTTAGACTTACAAATGTTTAACAAGGTTTAAAAAGAGGGTCTCGAGATTTGTGGTTTGCATTGGTGAGCTATGATTATACACTTGTTTTTAGGAACCACCCCCCTCTCCCGCAACAATTTGCATGTAAAAGCTTTCTAGAACCTCCAAACTGCAAAAAATGGATGAAGTGGCAAGATATATTACCAAAGGAGTCCTCCCATCATAATCAGCCCTGTTTGGATCTGCTCCAGACTTGATAAGGGTCTTCAGGTGAGAAGACTTTCCATGATAAGCTGCGTTATTGACCTTTAAGGATAGCTCCACCTCTTGCTCAGCAATCAAGAAACTGATGTCTGTCTCCAACTGCCTTATCCTGCTCTCTGATTTGAACTGCACAAAAGGGGAAAAAATAACTTTTGCACCTTAAGCTCAAAAATTAGCCAGTTTAAAGCCCTTGAAAAAATGAATTTCTCTAGAATTCATTGCAGTGGGGATTGATTTTATATTCAAAAAAGTTATAGATGCTCACTAGTTGAAACAGAACCAAATGCCTATAGCTAAAGTAGTGCCCACTGCACTTGTCTTTTGCGAAAGCGCATCCAGGTGTGTGGGGACCCATAGCCGCAGGCCATTGCTGGCCTCTGTCCCACACAAGCATACATAAAGAGAAAACCACACCTTCAAGAGATTATCTAAAACTCGCCGCCCATCTGCAAAGTAGATTCGCATTATATTGAAGAATGTCTGCTTATCTATTCGTAGGACTTTGCAGAGCTCACACACACGAACAGTGTACGGCTGAGGGATGCTGCACAAGACAGCGACTTCACCAAATATGCTCTCAGCCTCAAGGTTTGAAATAATTTCCTCAGACCCATCCAAATTAATTACAACTTCATCCTGAACAAAGAAATCATTCATGTAATCAGAGAAACAAAAAGGTATTTCTATTTGAATACAAATAATATGCAGTAATCCTTGAAGCATACAAATATACATATGAACACAACAGGACAAGACAGGACAGGACATGACATATACATGAACACACAAATACAGAAACACACATACATTGAACACAAAATCTGTAGATTTTTTGTAGAATGCATCAACCTATTACCAATGCTCCATGTGCGACAATATAGATCTGATCAACTGCACTCCCTTGCTCTATTATGTCTTCTCCAGGTAGAAAATACTCTTCATGCACCCTCATGGCCTGCTCATTAGATAAAAATGAGAAGAACTCTTTGTATTCGTAAAAAGAAGTAAATTCAAGTAAAATGATTAAAAACAAGACCAAAAGGGCTTGATAGAGGGCTCACAATTTGACTAATAAACTCGGACGAGCAATTCTGAAAGAGGAGAACACGCTCAACTGTGGACAGGTACAATGATTGAGCCACCTATTAACAGATTTGCCAATAAGGTTTCAGTAAAATATACTACGAAAAATACAACCAAAAACTTCTAGCACTTACTGTGGGTAGTTTCTTCTCTTGATTGTTTGAGAAGACTATCCCACAGTTTATATGTACTCTTTTCTTATTATTAATAAAAATACATCTTCGCTATATAAAAAAAAAGGAAAAGAAAAGATGTATTTAACTCTCTTGAACCCCTTCTTCCCCTCACTCTGATGGTCTATCCAACTTCCTCTTTGCACAAGTGCCAAGCCTCCTCAACTTCTTGAAGTTGCTAACAAAGCTTGGGTGCAAGTGCCAAGCCTCCTCAACTTCTTGAAGTTACTAGCAAACCTTGTGTGCAGCTTCATCTTCCAGGCTTTGTTCAAACTGCAGCTGCTTCTCAATCATTGGAATTGATTATATCCAGAGCTTGCTTCTCTGTTTTCATCTTTTGTTCTTCTCCCCTCGCTTGTGGCTGAGATATTTATTGGTCTGCCTGAGTTCACGCTTGTCTGCCAAGTGCCTCACCATTAAAGATAGCTGGGTTGTCAGGATCTACAACTCAGCCTCATAGTGCCATTGCATATTCTACAGAATTCGCATCACTGCTTAAAACTATGACAACCATCTGTCTAGCATGGCCAGCACCCCTAGTGGTCAACCATGGTGCCATGTGTACAGTGTCAGAGTTTGATTGGGTTACGGTAAGGCTCCTGGCCTTTAATAGAGATGGACACACAGAAGACTAAAATGAACAAAGCGCATGAACTTCAGTAAACTTACGACTAAAACATGTATTATAATTACAGAAGATTGTTTGCACAACTAATTTCATGTATTCCCAAAAGATGACCAATAGCAGTAGTAACCCAGGACTGAATCCTCAACCAAAACAAGTTCCAGAGATCAAATCCTCAATCACCAATGTTTTCTCAAGTCAACACTCTTGGACGTCACACCAATGTTTAGCTAACATCATTGATGCCACTGCCGGCGAGGCACGGTTGCTACCCTAGCCGGCATGGTAGTTCTCTAAATTCTATGCCAAAATCTCTTTTGAATCAATGAGGGATGTTTTAGTTTTCCCAGTGCAGCCTAGGGTTAGGAGTCCTCTAAATCTTCCCAAGTAGAAGGAGCCTAGCATTACGGACAATGTAGGTGAAAGAAGCCTTACTCTTCATAAAATTGGCTGCATCAATCCACTCCCACTCACCAAGATTCCAATGAAGATATCTAATATGACATCCACCATACAACCATAAGCACCAAGACCCATGGGTCACAATATCAGGAGGAGGGTGTAACATGCAACAGAATTATGCGTAATGAAAAATCCTATCACACAAAGTCTCACACCGCCTTCTTTATCTTGAGTTTCGCGAGTCTTTAGCAATCCACTTTTATCACTTCAAACTTTAAGAGATGAGAGAGAGAGAGAGATCTGTATGTCAGAATATGCAGCGGAAATGATATCCAAACTTGGGTAGACAAGAGCAAGTAGACTGCAGAAAATAATCAGCACAAGAAACACAGAGAGATGTGTGTAAACTCTTCTCTATACACAAGATCCCGAAGAAACTGAATGAGAAAGTGGAGGAGGATGGGGGGGAATATATACAAGCCCATGAGGGCAGTCGGCCAGCTCTGGAAGAGGCCCACGACTCACAAAATGTCCACGACTGCTGAAAAACAGCAGTCGGCCAGCATCTGGTCCCCACATCTGCACAGATCAAGTCGGCCAGCACTCAGATAGCCCACGACTGCTACAGATGCAGTCGGCCAGCCTCAGAGTGGTCCTGGCATCACCTGGCAGCCCTCCAGCCACTAGGAAAAAAATGGGAAAAATAGGGAAAAAATACAGGGAGTGTGGAAAAATGATATACGGGCGGGCACACCCACAACAGAGGCCCTGGTGTATACAAATAGACAGGAGATGACTTCTAACACCCCCTCTCAGCTCCTGGCTATGTAACCAACCCCAGGGAGCTGGAGTGCCGCCTGAGCGTAGCCTGAGGTAGAGACTTCGTGAAGAGGTCCGCCGCATTGTCCTCCGTCGAACAATAAAGTAGCAAGATGTCACCCGCCAAGATCTTCTCACGAACAAAGTGATACTGTATCTCTATATGCTTGGTCCGGGCATGGAAAACCGGGTTCCGAGCAATAGCTATACAACTCTGGTTATCACACTGGATGACTGTGGGCTCCCTCTGTGGAAACCCCATCTCGCCAAGCAGCCTCCGCAGCCATACAACCTCACAAGCAGCACCACAAGCAGCCCGATACTCTGCCTCTGTCGAAGAAAGGGCAATAGTCGGCTGCTTCTTGCTGCTCCAAGAAACCGCTCCTGAGCCGAGGGTAAAAGTGTATCCTGAAGTAGATCTCCTCGTGTCTGGATCTCCTCCCCAATCTGAGTCACTCCAACCTTGGAGCTTGACTCCATTCCCTCCTGTGTAAAAGAGTCCCAGATCCTTCGTACTCTGCAGATACCGCAAGATCCGCAATCCTGCGTCCCAATGAGTCTTCAATGGCGTCTGCATAAAAGAGCTCAACAGCCCCACGGAGAAGCTCAAGTCCAATCTGGTGTTCAGCAACCAGATCAATGAACCAACCAGCTTCCGGTACTGCGAGGCATCAACTGGCTCACAAGGATCTGTAACGGTTAACTTTGTGTTCGGGTCCATCGGCGAAGTAATAGGCTTGCAGTTCTCCATCCCAAAGGCCTCAAGCAACTCATGAACATACCGCTGCTGAGAGACGAAAAACCCCCTCTGGGTCTGCCAGATCTCCAATCCCAAGAAGAAGTGGAGTAAGCCTAAGTCGGTCATCTCAAACTCCTGTGACAAGGCAGCCTTCGTCACTCCGATGTGCTCCACATGACCGCCGGTGAGAATGAGATCATCCACATAAAGGATGATGAGTGTGACCATGCCGCGTTCCCGAAAGAGATACAGGTTCGGATCTGCAACCGATCTCTGGAATCCAGTCCGAATAAAGAAGGAATCAATCTTCTGATTCCAAGCCCGCGGAGCCTGCTTAAGACCATACAAGGCCTTACGTAACCTGTAAACCATCCCTTCCGATCCTGGAACAATGAAGCCTGGAGGCTGCTCAACGTACACCTCCTCCTGCAGGTCACCATTAAGGAACGCCGATTTTACATCCATCTGGTACACGGGCCACCTCTGAGAAGAAGCAAGGGCAAGAACGGTCCGAATCGTGGTCATCCGCGCTGTCGGGGCAAAGGTATCCTCGTAGTCGATGCCTGGCCGCTGAGCATAACCCTTAGCCACGAGCCTGGCTTTGTGTTTGTCCACCGACCCATCAGCCGCGTACTTGGTCTTAAAGACCCATTTGACACCAATGACTGACCGCTTCGACGGCCTCGGTACCAACTCCCAAGTGTTGTTCTTCTCGATGGCGTCAAGTTCCACCTGCATGGCTTCCCTCCAAGTATCCTGTGAAAGGGCTTCCTTTACGGAAGTGGGCTCTTTATCCCGCATGATACGAGACATAAGAGCATAGTTCACCTGAAGAAGCTCCGCCGTGTTGCTTTTATCTCGAACTCGATGTGATCTTCGAGGGCCGTCCTCTGTGGTCCACTCGGAGGGTAGCTCCGTGACACCTGACTCCCGAAGGGTGTCCATCAACCACCTAGGTACTCGAACAGATCGTGGAGCCTCCTGTGGTCGCGGGGGCTCAACTCCAGCTGCGGGCTCAACCTCCTGTGATGACTGAGGTGGTTCAACTGGAGTGATAGACTGGGAATCATCATCAGACTCTGGATCTCCAAGAAGTGGCGGCTCCTCGACAGTGGATGCTGGAACATGCTCGTCAAAGACCACATCCCGGCTGACAACAATCTCGTTCCTCTCTGGATCATACAGCCTGTATCCCTTGGAAAGAGAGTTATACCCCACAAATACCAGCTTGCGGGACTTGGAGTCAAGCTTCCCCCTCTGCTTCTTCGGAATATGTACATACGCGTCACTCCCAAAGACACGGAAGTGCGAGACATCGGGTTTCCTGCCAAAATATGCCTCAAATGGAGTCATATGGGGTACAGAAGTCGTCGGAGAGCGGTTAATGGTATGGACAGCTGTCGCCACAGCCTCACCCCAAAGTGGACGAGGAAGATCTCGATGCTCCAGCATGGTCCTCGCCATCTCCACCACAGTCCTGTTCTTACGTTCAACAACTCCATTCTCCGAAGGCGATCCGGTATTGGCCAATTCCCTCTTGATGCCATGATCTGCACAAAACCGAAAGAATACAGTCGAGGAGAATTCCCCTCCTTTGTCAGCCCTGAGAGTCTTGACCTGAAATCCAGACTCTTTCTCCACCATCACGTGCCAATCCTTGAACCGAGCAAAAGCCTGGTCCTTCTGTGAAAGAAAGTAGACCCACGTGAATCTGGTACAATCATCAACAAGCAGCATGAAGTAGAGAGATCCTCCCAAGGATGGAATCTGCTGTGGTCCACACAAGTCAGTGTGAATCAACTCCAAAGGTTTCGAAGCCCGCCTGGAAGCCTGCTTCGGAAAGGATTCCCTGTGCTGCTTACCACGTATGCAAGAACTGCAGCGTCCTTGCCTACTACCAACATCTGGCAAGCCAACCACCATCTGGTCCCGGAAGGCGCGCCGCAAAGCATCCACATTTAAGTGGCCAAAACGAAAGTGCCACAAGTCTCCGACCTGAGAGCCTGTCAGTGAGGAGAGTGCAGAGAGTTTGTAGATACCGTTCTCCACACCGCCTTCCCAAACAACTTTGCCTGTCTCACGGTCCCTTAGAGCAACTGAATGCTCCTCAAATTCCACCCGAAAGCCAGTCTTGCATACCTCATGCACTGACAAAAGATGAAAGCCCAGAGCAGGGACATAAAGAACACGGGAAGCATGCTTGCCCCCCTTGCCGTCGGGAATGATCTCCATCCGGCCCTCACTATGAATCGGAATAGTGGAGTTATCACCAATAAAGATACGACCTGACTGCCGCTTCAGATCCAGGAAGAAGTCACGGGATGGAGTCATGTGCCTGGAAGCACCACTGTCGAGAATCCATTCCCGAGTATCCTTTGCGGTGAAGCCAACTGCCTCCTCGCTCGAAGACGATGAATCATCGGAATCCACCATCTCCAAGTGCACAAATGCCGGAGTCTTCACAGCTGAGGCTGAGGACTCAGCACTCTTCCCTGTCCGCTTAGGGCACTTCCTCCAGTAGTGGCCTTTCTCGCCACAATCATTGCAAGATCTTTCGGCCTTCAGCTTCTCTCGTTCTGGATCAGGCTTCTTCTCGGAAGACTTATCTGGTGAAGCCTTCCCTTTGCCCTTGTTGGTATTACGGCCTTTCGACCGTTGGCCAGTTAAGGCCTCCGAACCTCCGCCGTGAGGAGGGTTCGTAAAACGTTCCTCCTGGTCCAAGACCATTGGCACAAGCTCCTCCCAAGTAATGGTGCTGAGCCTGCCACTCGTGATCAACGAGGAATAGAAAGCGGAATACTGACCAGGCAAGTGAGAAAGTAACGTGATGGCCATATCTTCGGACGATATCTCTTTCCCAGCTTGAAGGACTTCCTGCTGAAGGGCCTGCAGCTTGTTAATGTGTTCCCGCATCGTCGAAGACTTTGCAGGGTTCATAACCCGCATCTGCACTTCCAAGGATATCCGCTTCATGGGTGACACCCTGTTGTACAAAGAAGCCAAGTGCTCCCATATGCCTCTCGCCAGCGTCATGTGCTTCACATGGTTGATCACTTGTGGTGTGCAATTGAGGAATATAAATGACCGGACCCTGGCGTTGACACTGTCCCACATTTGTGCCTGTGCCTCTCGGTCCTTCCTCGCGGATAAAGCCTCCCCTTCCTCAGCTTCCGGCCTTGGCACCCCTTTGATAATAAAATCAGCAAGATCATATGACTCCAGAACTGACTCCATCATGACCTTCCAGATGCCATAATTGGACCCGTCCAACTGCCGATCCACTGGGAACGTGGGAAGAGTCGGAATCTTCACGTGCTTCTCTGCCATCTCGAGTAAATCCGCCATCTCGGAGAGTAACCTGAAAGGGTGGGTGGCTGGGAAAAAATCTGAAAATCAGAAAATATGCAAGTGGCTGTCCAGCCTCTCTGCCCGCCTTCCTCTTGCACCTTCACTTCCCGTTCAGCCCGAAACAGTCCACCGATCAGCAACCTGTTGCTCCCCCTCTTGCTCAGAAAAACACCCAAGATCTGCTAGAGCCTAGGGCTCTGATACCATGTCAGAATATGCAGCGGAAATGATATCCAAACTTGGGTAGACAAGAGCAAGTAGACTGCAGAAAATAATCAGCACAAGAAACACAGAGAGATGTGTGTAAACTCTTCTCTATACACAAGATCCCGAAGAAACTGAATGAGAAAGTGGAGGAGGATGGGGGGGAATATATACAAGCCCATGAGGGCAGTCGGCCAGCTCTGGAAGAGGCCCACGACTCACAAAATGTCCACGACTGCTGAAAAACAGCAGTCGGCCAGCATCTGGTCCCCACATCTGCACAGATCAAGTCGGCCAGCACTCAGATAGCCCACGACTGCTACAGATGCAGTCGGCCAGCCTCAGAGTGGTCCTGGCATCACTTGGCAGCCCTCCAGCCACTAGGAAAAAAATGGGAAAAATAGGGAAAAAATACGGGGAGTGTGGAAAAATGATATACGGGCGGGCACACCCACAACAGAGGCCCTGGTGTATACAAATAGACAGGAGATGACTTCTAACACTGTACACCTTATTGGGTCCCAAATTACCCACTGAAGGGCCCCCTCCTATTGCTAGGAGTATTTGCTTTATTATCTTTGAAGAGAATGACTTTATGAATGACTTGGGACTGTAGATAAGCCAAACACAAGACCTTTGAAAGACCAAGAGTTGGGCTGAACTATACACGGCTATAGAAGCACCAATGATGACCGATCTCAAGCCTATGCACTCTTCCAATGGAATGTAGGAAGACTGCAAATCTTAGGCTGAGAGAAGGGGCTGATTGGGACTGTTCTAGGCTGTGTTTATGTGCTGTAAATGAATGAATTAATGCTTTTTACCTTCACCGATAGGGCTGTAGCAAAATGATGAGGTGTATGAGTGCTGAAAACTGCATGTATGCTGAAAACACAAGGTACTGAAGTGCTTCTTCTGGCTGAATGTTGATGATGCTGCGTTTTGATGATGTATGGCTGAATGCTGAACCGTTGATGCTCCTTGTGCTGAAGAATGAAATCGCTTGACTCCCATGATGATGAGATGGAATGAATGATTGCAAGGCTATGCTATTTATATGCTCTCATGTGCTGGTCAGCTGGTTGAAAGCTGGCCGACTGCTACACGACTTGCATAAATGGATAATGTTGGAATAATATGGTAAAAATGCCAAATAAATGCTAATAAAATATGGTAAAAATAGTATATGATATTCCAAGGCTTCTGCAGTGGTCTATGTGGTCTATGTGCAAATGAGATGAATGACATGCAATATGCAACCATCATCTAATGCAAATCCTAAGGCTTCTCCTGACTCTATATGCATGAATGATTCTCTCCAAGTGGGTTAAGGGACTTGACTGGCTGACTGGCACTCTAAGGCTGAGGAGTGACCTACGTAGCTCGTGCCTAACAAATCTTGGACTGAGGATTACAATGGGATCATGGCGTACGACAAATATCAAATTCTAATGGGTTCTACTGATGTGCAGTGTTGCAATGATGATGAACCATCTTGTCACCATGCACTACAATGCAGAGTGCATGTGATAGAGGGTCAACATGCCACTGCTTTCCTGAGTGGCTAACTACTCTCACTGGATGTCATGTGCATCATAGATGCCATGGACATTTTCAGGGCTAAATCCAGAAGAGGCAGCCAGATAAAGAGTAGAACCAGGATGATAGAGCACAGAGCACCTTTGGCAGTGTAGACTGGAGACAGGCGTGGATCAGATGGCTGTCGGCTGCAGGACAGGTGGTGCTGGCTGCACTCAAGGCTGTTGGCTGCTCATGGAAGTGGTCGGCTGAACCAGAGGACAGGGCCAGCAGCATGCGCATCATGAACAAGGAGAAGACCAGTCGGCTGCATTAAAAGGAGCATTAAATGCATTTAGAACTGGCCGCAGTCGGCCAGCTCCTACATTGTCCAAGAATCCTATAAAAGGCACCAAGTGCTCATAGATTTAGACATTCATTCCACTAGGGAGTGGATCAGTAGGGTCATCTAGGTAGGACTGTTTTGGTGTATTCCACCTTTTCAAGAAGGCAGCCTAGGGCTGCAGACAAGTACCTTTTTGTACCATATGAATATACTGAATTTCCAGCACATCACTCTCTCTCTCTACTCTCTCTCTATATTTGCGTTTTTGCATCAGATGGTTTCCAAGAGTGTTTAGGGCTGAAAGAAGACTCCCAAAGCTTCCGCATGTTACATTGGTATCAGAGAATCAAGCTCAGCCAAGCTAAACACTGATTCAGTCCCATATGATGGTGTAAGGTCCAAGGTATAGGAAAGTACACGGATTCAAAGCCCAAGGCAAGGAACACAGATCGGGAAGAACTCCCAGGAGGGTAGTTGGTGGTGTTTCACAGTGCCAAAGGGGATGGCAGTTCCGTGAGCCAGATAGGTTCTCAGGCAACGGTCCCAAGGGAGGTTTATCCTCCAAGGGTAATGTGAGAGTGCCAGACTCATTTCTCAGGAAAGAAGACCAAGACGGTGTTCAGAGTCAGGGCAGGAATGGATTGTGGACTAGAGGAAAACCAGATGCATAGATCTTCATCTGAGACAGAGTGGTTTGGAGAATAGGCTGGGTGTTCGGAGAAAAAGGGTTGCCAAGGATGGATGATGACAGAGGGACTTCGGGACAGGATTGGGATGATGACAGTCATCCAAGAGCAGGTTGGAATCCCGTCATCAAGTTTAGCAGAGGGGGATGTCATGTGCATCATAGATGCCATGGACATTTTCAGGGCTAAATCCAGAAGAGGCAGCCAGATAAAGAGTAGAACCAGGATGATAGAGCACAGAGCACCTTTGGCAATGTAGATTGGAGACAGGCATGGATCAGATGGCTGTCGGCTGCAGGACAGGTGGTGCTAGAGGGGCAGCAGCATGCGCATTATGAACAAGGAGAAGACCAGTCGGCTGCGTTAAAAGGAGCATTAAATGCATTTAGAACTGGCCGACGAGCAGTCGGCCAGCTCCTACATTGTCCAAGAATCCTATAAAAGGCACCAAGTGCTCATAGATTTAGACATTCATTCCACTAGGGAGTGGATCAGTAGGGTCATCTAGGTAGGACTGTTTTGGTGTATTCCACCTTTTCAAGAAGGCAGCCTAGGGCTGCAGACAAGTACCTTTTTGTACCATATGAATATACTGAATTTCCAGCACATCACTCTCTCTCCACTCTCTCTCTATATCTGCGTTTTTGGATCAGATGGTTTCCAAGAGTGTTTAGGGCTGAAAGAAGACTCCCAGAGCTTCCGCATGTTACACTGGATGAAGGGTAGTGCCATGAATAATCTCCAACGTGTCACATTTCAACAATCTCCATCTTGGATGGATAGAATAAAAAACATGATCTCTCTCCTCATCTTGATCTAGCAAGGCTAACACCTGTAATGGCACTCCTGTCCTGGAGAAAACTCCCAGCCACCTAGGATGATGTTAATCATGAAATGTGCCTGTAATGCACTCGAGGTAAAGCTGCATCAATTTGATTGATTCGTCTCTAAGACTCCCTCTGAGGTGCTTGGTAGATGCAAGTCTCAGATCCATAGGGAGACTTTTTAAAGTTTTCTAGGCAATAACTGTCGATGCATGTCTCTCCCAGCCAGGCCACTGCATATATTCAGACACACCCAAAGGTCGTCCAACCTCATCTCTAATGAGGTCATTCCACATAATGGGTTGTCTATCAGCCTCATCCTCTGATCTAGGAAGCGTCTGTCTAAAAAAAGGTCTCATGCTACTTGTCACGTGCATCCCGCACTTGGATGCCACGTAGACATTTCTGTACAGAAGATGCAGGACCTGGGATGGTGAACTGGTCCCATGTGAGCCTAGTCCCCGGGACGAGTCAGCCAGGGATCCATCTCAGATGTCCGAGGTCAGGTGTGCATTGTCCTGCACAGGAGTCTAAGGTCAGGTGTGCACTGTCTTGCACATGAAATAGTGCCAGTCCGCGCTGTGAGTCTCCCTCTAGAATGATGTCAGTGGTTCTGTGTATCTGGTATGGTACCGGATGCCAGATCACTGAGTAGATTATGTTTAGGACAAGGGGCCAGCCCATAGGGCTACCCCGGAGATTAGTATGGGCATGGGAATGGTGTGAAACCATCCCCATGAGGGCCAGGAAGGCCCAGGCTGGACCCACCAGCCATGGAAGGGCTGTGGGACAGCCCTTGGGCAAAGATAAGGCTATTTTCACGAGCATACAGCCTTTAAATGGCTGTAGGGCATGTATGGGGCAGCCCATACAGGCTGCCCACAGCTTTGGGATTGTGGGCAAAAGATGTGCCCAGCCCTTAAGAAGCAGGCGCTTGATGTCCAACCACCCAGGAAGTGATGCGTAGGAATTATGGGAATTTTTCCAGCATTTAATGGGATTTTTCAGCATTAAATGCTGAATATCCAATCGTGGGACATAACTGATGCTGGCTGCCTGCCCTTATGCTGGCCGACTGCCCCTGAAGGGTAGTATAAATAGAAGAGAGCCATAATCCCATCATTCATCTCAGTTTTCACCAAGTGCTCAAGCCAATCAAGGGCCAGTCAAGCCAAGGAGATTGCCAAGCAAAGGGGTGGACTTCTGAAGGTCAAGGGCAGGATTTTCCAGCCAAGAAAAGGTCAAGTTTTCTGTATTTGTTTTCAGATTTACATCATTCTAATAAAGCAAATACACCATCCGTGGTGGGGGCCCTACAGAGGGTAATTGGGACCCAATACTGTGTCCTCTACATCTCCCCCTTCTCTCTCTATTTTTCTGCACATCTCCTTTCAGTTTGTGCGTTAATTTCCGTCGCGAAAAGAGTGCTGATTTCTGAGTTTTGAAGCACCGATCCTTCTCCGAAGCTTCCGCATATTACACTACTCTAGGCTCTGATAATGGCAGCTACAATTGGAGAGGAAGGTGTCCTATACTCGGCCTCGGTGAAGATAAAACGTGAACTGAGCATCCAATCTCCAACACCACAAGGTGTACAGCCGGAAATGCGAAACATAAAAAAACCCTTCCAAGGCTCAGTGCCTCGAAGGAATGCTCTGACCGCTAGGTTGCAAAGCAATGCCTTGCACTATATATCCGGATCTACAATATTCAGCCCCCCTTCATGTCTGGGGCGTATAACAGTCTCCCAAGCCACTCTGGCCCAGGTGTCTAGTGAACCATCCAAACCTGACCAAAGAAAGTTATGGACCAAAAATTTGAACATTCTCAATGCAAAAAAAGATGTTATAAAACTAAATAAATGTTTCTTCATAATTTTAATTAACATAAAATCTTAGGAAAAGATTTACTCAAACCTTTGCACGGATTGATAATGGTAAATCTTGAACAACACCATCTTCAATGAACTGGCTTTCATATTGCAACTGCAAATGGCTTTTTAACTGTGATCTTATATCTCTTTCCAACCTGTTTCTGTTCATATACTTGATCAAAGCTGTCATTTTATCCCGAAACTTCTCTGTATTTGATCCTTTCACTATCAATGCTGTCATGTTACCAATTAGGTAAGCCCCCAATATCATATCAAATGACACAAAAATCATGACAAAAAGCATCTCCCTTGTATTCACAGCATGAATGTCACCATATCCTAAAAAACCACTGAACATGTGAGGATATGTATGTCTTTAAACAGTACAAGACAATGAAAGCTCTCTCTCTCTCTCTCTCTCTCTCTCTCTCTCTCCCCCCTCCACCTTTTCCAAGAAGGGTTCAGGCCACTTGCACGGGTGATGCACTATGAGGATCAGAGATGTGTGGACATGTACTTGATGGAGCTCAGACGACACAGCGATGTGTTGAGGCAGCATGCTGAAAGACAGGCCCAGCCCCAACGGGATACCTCCTAGAGAACCATCACAGATTTCCTTGTGATACACCGCATCCACTTCAGAGTCCACCACCCATACCAGTGCCTCTGCTCAGACTTCAAAGCCCACCACGCATACCCGCACTCCAGCTCCACACCCGAGAGGAGTTCTTAACAAGAGAGCCCAATTCATTTTACAAGCCAAATGCCCCCAGCTCAAAGCATCAGGACCCTCCACCACACACAGACAAATCCGGGAGGTTCTCCGACATGACATGTCTCTCTCTCTCTCTCTCTCTCTCTCTCTCTCTCTCCACGCGCGCACGCAAGAAATCAACAGAAACATTCCCTTGAAATTGACCTAGTTTCACACAAGTCGGGCATGGGTGTCCCCATCAGAGCTTCCACACCTCCTGAGGGTCTCAAAGGATGGCTTCATTGAGGCACCACAGTATCCCCATATACATATGTTGGATGCAATGAGATTCACCATCAGCCCGTTGAGAGTATCCTCCCACTGCCTTCTCATTGTGAATCTAGGAAAGCTAAGGACATTCCACAAGAGGCACAGGTATGCAGGTTATGCAGGAGTGGAGAAATTAAGATGGAGGAGGATTGCATATGCAGATGCCAAGTCTACTATGAGATACATGTGAGATTTCATTTCCTCTTTCAAGATGGTTTTGGTTCCCTCTCACAGGTGATGCGTTATAGAGATCAGAGATGTTTGGTCTTGTACTTGATGGAGCTTCACCATCATCGGGAGACTCTGCTGAGACGGCACTCAGAGTGGCAGGATCGGCACGACACTTCTTAGACCTCAATTATAGACTTTTATGGGCCCCACAAGCAATCAACACCCAAGCTTCGCCGAGACCAGAGAGCACAGATGTCACAGTTGAGCCCACTATACCGCTCTCTGGCACCATGCACCAAAGAGAGGGTGCAGTCTGGAGCCAGACGTCCTGTCCCGGGAGATCTAGGCCATCCACCACCAACAATTGCAGATCCAGGACATCCTTAGGTGCCATAGAGATGTACTACCAAGTAGGTGGTCATTGTTGCACTCTCCACGATTCAGGAGGAGGATAACATTTGATGAACTTTTGACTCTCTTCATTTTATACATGCGTCCACCTAGTGTGTAGGCCCCCTCTCACAAGTGATGCATTATAGAGATCAGACGTGTGGTCTTGTACTTGATGGAGCTTTACCATCATCGGTGCCATCATTGGGAGACTCTGCTGAGACAGCACTCAGAGAGGCAGGAGTAGCCTGACACCTCTCAGACCTCCATTATAGACTTTTTGGGCCCCACACGCAATCACCACCCAAGCTTGGTCCAGACCAGAGATAGCACAGATGTCACAGTTGAGCCCGTGACACCACCCTCTTGCACCATGCACCTAGCGAGTCACCAAAGAGAGGGTGCAGTCTCTCCAAAGAGCCAGACATCCCTGTCCCCAGAGATCTAGACCATCCACCTACTGATTGCCGGTCCACCCCTGGCACCATGCACCTTAGGGAGTCACCAAAGAGAAGGTGCAGTCCCTACAAAGAGCCAGCCACCCCTATCCCGAGAGATTTACGAGGAGGATAACATCTGATGAGCTTTGACTCTCTGCATTGTATACACAGGGCCACCTATGTAGCCACTAATGGTGCCCACACTGGCCTGTTCCAACCAGACCAACCCAAGGTGCGACACTGGATCACCTCAATGCTGGACTGTCCCACTCCACTGGACCGGAGCATTCAGTGGACTACACAGAAATGGAAACGCACCACCAACACCGTCATTGAAGGCACCGCACTGTCACCCTGATGGGCATCTACCAGAGATAGAAGATGCCATTGACTCCACCACCTCGCAGGAATCATTTAAAATAGCCCCACAGCTCATCCTGGAGGACATCCTTAGCCTTTCCATCTAGTCCTGTTCATTGAGTCTTATTCATTGAGTGCTATAATCACTTGTGTCATTGCATCTGTGTGTCGTCCTACTCACTGCTGTGACCACTGCTGGGTGTGCACGGTACAGTGAAGGGCATGTAACAGCATCTTGGGAGTAACGTAAGTGTTGTTTCTAGTCCTGTTCATTCAGTCTTATTCATTGAGTGCTATAATCACTTGTCATTGCATCTGTGTGTAGTCCTACTCACTGTGACCACTGCTGGGTGTGCACAGTACAGTGAAGGGCATGTAACAGCATCTTGGGAGTAACGTAAGTGTTGTTTCTGGTATTCTTCTTTACAGTATTCTTGTCATTGTGCTATGCTCGTATTCTAATCTGTCTATTCATGTGTGCATTGTGCCGTGAGTACTCCGGACATTCTACCAAGAGGAGAACCACCACTTTATTGTGCCAAGCACCAACCCTGCTAGAAGAGGCCAAAACTTGTCGGAAGAAAAACTGCTCAACTGAAAACCTGCCTTAAGAAGCATGGAAAAGGAGAGGCGACAAGGGGAAACGGGGAGCCAGGAGGAGGAAAAGCAAGAAAACCAGGGAGGGGCAGGCAGTGGCGGAGAGAAGGGGGGGAAAGGGAAGGGCCAAGGGAAAGAGGCGGGGGTAGGGGGAGCAAGCGAGAGGCAAGGGAGGGAGGTGGGCAGTGCGTAGGCAAAGGGGAGGAGAGGAGGCAGTTGCTGGCAGGGGGGAAATTGCAGGGGTCAGGACGAGTGGACTTTCTAAGCCTCTTCTCCCCTTACCATTATGTGTGATCTATGCCCAGTGAGTCCCCCAGTGAGTCCCCCTAAATCTAAGTTAAATAATCCATGTGTGTGTTTTTCCTTCATATGTTTCTATCGCCTTCACTTGTAAAAGGCTCCATGTTATCTTTTATCCCCATTAGGAGCTAAGGGGGTGACGAAGAGCTAACTTTGTTGTTGATTGGAAGATTAGCATGGCATGGAAGGCGCGCATTGACTAGATCGCTCCCTTGCAGCATGTGATGGAGTTAGAAGGTAGGTACTTCCTTTGCATGTTGGGTCTCACCACCTTCACTCCGAAGGGGGGCTTGTTGGGTATTTGGAGCCTCATGTGTGTGTGAAATAGCCCTTAGATGTCTTATCATTAGAAAGAGAAGTATGTTAACCACTCTTCCAATTAACATGGTTTTTCCCGCTCGTCCTACTATGAGGTGCTTCGCCATCTTACCCGATGTAACAAAAGCCTATCTTTTGTAAGATTGCGCTGGAATTTATGAAGTGGACTTGCCTGTCCTTAATGACGAATAGGAAAGTCACAAACTTAGTGTATATACTTGCTTAAGGCTAGAAATAGTAGCCGTGGACCATTTTTAAGTTATGGCCACCCAATTGTGAACAATAGCCATTTGTATATAAGTAAATCTTGAGAGAACACTTGTGAGCTCTCTCCCTTCTCTACTCTCTTGCTCGCTTGTGTTTTGTTAGATTCTTGTATAGCTTGATGGTTGTTTGCATGGATAGGACCGAGTGTAGGTTTCTCCCTCTCATGAGCTTCCCTTCTACTCACCTCTTGTGAGTGAGAACCGCAATAAAGGCAACCTTCTCCTCACCTCCATCAAGGTGATTGAAGCTCTACCTCCACATCCAAAGCCATGGAAGCGTTCCGGTGTGACAAAGAGAATGAGATGAGGAGGACGGGCTAGTGCACCCACACGAGAAGTTGCATTTTATGGCTCTACGAAAAAGTACACAATGACACGTGTCTCGACAAAGGCAAGTAATAAGCTCTAACATTGGACGACCCCTCGAAGTCTTCCCATGGATCAAATAGATGCCTCCACCCCAGCATCTCATCACACGAGAATCAAAGACAGATTGAGTAGATTGATGTAGCTATTCCCTATGAGTGGCTCACTAGGTATGATTCCAAATGGCTAGGTGCTTTTTCAAGGACAGGCGTTCCATTGCAGGTATTAGCCATGCTCAACCAGGACCAAGATGGAAACTCCATATTCTATACTATCCTAGCTGGATGGAGATTGATGAGATCATGTGACACCCAAGACTTCATCCCCAGAGCTGTCCTCCGCCCTATGCGAGTAGTTGTAAAAAGAAAAATAATATATTTTTTGTGCTCTATACAACCATGCAATAAATAGAGGGTTTTAAAATTTTAAAAAATTGGGTTTCCCATTGTTCTCACGAGCATAATGAAGATGATGGTTGTGTGATCAATTTTGCATGATTAAGTGAGAAGATGATGGTGATATTTTTTCTCAAAATAAAACTTTTTGAGATTCACTATTTCTTTGAAAAATAGTGTATTTCTAGTTGCATAAGTAAAGAAAATTTAAAAATAAAAAAAAATTGCATGATTAAGAAGAAAATGATGATTTTTCTTTCTTCAAACTCTTGTACTTAAAAGTATAGTTAACCTTCTTTAGGCCCTCTAGCGGTAAGTGGAGAACCATGTTGACCCCCACCCCCCCTCCCCCCCCCCCCCCGCCCCCCCCAAAAAAAAAGGGGAGACCTTCTACCCCACCAATTTAGATTCACGACCTCCTCATACGATAGGCCCGAGGCTGTTGACATTCTTGTTGCCGCCCGCTCTACAGGAGATTCTAGAGGACGATGGTATCACTATGTGACCGCATGTCGACATCATGTAGCACCACATGGCTATCCTAGCTTCTGTAGTTATTTTTTCATGTAGTTATGTAGTTTTGTATTCATCATGGATACGATCTCTTTGACCCTTGAGGCTTTTTGTAGACATTAATATAACTTCCTCTCTCTCTCTCTCTCCACCATTTACGAGGAGGAGGACATCTGATGATTTTTTATTCTCTTCATTGTATACGCGTGTCCACATAGTACATGGGCCTTTTTTTTTTCCGGTAGATGTTCTGAAATCCAATTATTCAGGGATAATATGTACTCATTCTTAGTCTCATAGACCCTTTTGGGTCGTTCGTAGACATATAAGCCCAGCTCGTTATGGCCTTTAGGGCTCGTAACCCGGGGCATGGGTGGTCTGGTGGTGTTCTTGGATCTAGTGCTTGTGTCGCATGTATGGGCTCATCTCAAGATTATTCTAAATCTCCATGGTTTTCTAAATCAATTCAGTGCAAATGTAATAGGTTTGCTACTTTTTAAGATGGGTCTTCTCTCCCTTAGTTATGGGCTTGAAAAAATATGTAGAGGATGTTAGAATTGAGAGGGGGGTGCTATTTAGAAACCATGACTACTTGATGTTAGAATTGAGAGATCGGTTCTATTTATAAACCATGACTACTTTCGCTTGTTTATGTAGTTTCGTTAGATGCAGCCTTTCCTATCTCATACCAATAGCCATGCATAGATCACGGTAGTTCCATTAATATGATGTTAGATGCAGCCTTTCCCATCTCATACCAATAGCCTATTTTGTCCATGCATAGATCACGGTTCACACCATGGTAATTATTATACCAACATCTAATTTAAAGCCATGGCATGACACATTCATCGAGCGTTGGAGCTGAGGCATGTTCCATTTTCTGAATTTTCACTTATAAACTGTGCTCTTATGTACATAACTGTGATTTGTACACCTGGTTTATTTCCTGCTGATCACCTTGTTTTGTTGTGACTTTGGTATGCAATCTTCTAACTAGCCTGAAAGCCTTGCAGGTTTAGAAAGACATATATGTAGAGGGGTCAATTTCCAGGTCTAGTAAGCCCTAAGGGCTTCCTTTATGAAAGTAAATAATCCCTTTTTCTTTTTGCATGTGCATCTCCACCACCCCCCCCAAACACATGCACGCAAGCGCGCGCGCGCGCACACACACACACTAACTAGCATACATGTATGCATGTGTTGTGTGTGTGCGCGCCTGCGCGTGCGTGCATGCGTGTGTGTGTTTAGAGAGAGAGAGAGAGAGAGAGAGAGATTGTTACACATAAAAAAACAAGTCTTTTAATATTCAGATTTTCCTTACCAACTGTAGTCATTGTCACGATTGCAAAGTATAGTGACAAAACATAACGCCTGCCGAGATCAATGTGTCGGAAATCATCGAAATGATAACCACCAAGTGTTAAGCTTCCGATCCATGTAAATTTTTCCTGTGTGGGAGGCAAAGTAGTTGCCAGATAGTAGAAGATACAGGCTGCCGTATGAGTGCAGTACAGCTCCACGGTTAGTAGCTTCACTATCCTTGTGAACAAGTAGTTGATACGTATATCTTGTTCCAATCTATGAAAAAACGAGGTGACCTTCCGAACACGATATAATCTTATCCAAAGAAGGTATCTGACTAACTCTCTTTCACCTGTTCCCTGTAATACCACAAGAGCATACATTCAACATAAGGGTGGTTAATTGATGTAATAGCTTGGCAATTCTGTTGCTAATCGTAATTAACTCGGTAATTGAACATGCATTTGAAGGAGAAATCTGAATATGAACAGAACAACGTTTTTTTTGTTGAATCTACTGGCAGTGCAGTCTGTCATTTTGAAACAAAAGTTAGTCTCTCTCACCTTATATATAGCGTCCCATGGCAGACAACCCAGAACATCTGGAATCAAGTCAGATTTTGCATACCTGCAAAATAAAAATAGGTGTGATTTATCACCTTATCAGTAATAATAATACCAGTTACATGACCATCAGCACTAAACCTCCTCTTGACCACCGCAATCAACTTGCACAGGATGATTGAACCACCACGGCCTGTGAATACCAGTAGACATGCTCATATACATGGATTAAACGGGATGATTGAACCACATTCACCTGCAATTACCAGCAGACGTGCTCGTATTCATGCACTGAATGTTTTTAATTGCCACTAGAGCAGCATAATGTGTGAGGAAAGATTTGTCCTATTGTTAACCACTAACCTGAGGGCAATGCTGTGATGGTCCACCACCCACTTGTAAGTTTGCCGGTCTTTGTATGCAACAAAGAAATTGACCACGATGTCCACCATAAACACAAGCTGGCCTGCTTGATCTATCCACCATAGGTTCCTGGGCAATCCTCTAAAGAACCCGAATTCGAAAGGTGTGAAGAAAGAAGAGTATACGGCCCATGCCAAAATAACATAAACCCAAAGCTGGTATTTCCTGCACAGTCAAACCAAACCCTCACCCAATCACAAGACAAATCTGGCAACCACACTCACTTTTGTTGTAGATTACTCCTTGAGATTAGCGTAAGCACACATAGCGAATGAGCTTAAGAAGTGATTAAAAAATAATGTGTACTGTTTTGATCAATTCATGTATGTGTGCACATGTATACATCAATTAAGGCATCAGAAGGTGTACATGTGATGGATATAAAGACACACATGTATGCATGTATACCATTCATGAATGCATCATTAGACACACACACACACACACACACACAGACCTGCTTTCCCTGGGGATGATGGCTTTGCTCCAGAAATGAGGTAAGACGAGGCCGGTCTCTTGGCTTCTCCAGTCCCTCCGGAAGTGGATGAGGCGGCTCTGCACAGATGATCCCAGGGAATCCTCCAGCTCCTGGAGCTCATACTCTTCATCCTTGTCATTTCTCATCTCTAATTAGGGGGTGTAAACCTAACAACAAACACAGAAGCTTAATGCCTTGCCAAGCCTTTGATGTAGGCGGTGTTGAGATTTTGCAGCGATGAGCAAGCGCTAGGGTTGGACACACATTTTTCACATAGAGAGGAAATACATCAAAAGCGCTTTTTCCTGCATTTGAATTGCACTAGTGCAGGAAACCTTAGAAATGGAATCAAGAGCAGCTTATGAGATGCCAAAAGCATTTCAATCCAACGAGAGGGAGAGAGAGAGAGAGAGAGAGAGAAAACAACAACAAACAAAAAGAACGTAATAAATCTTCGAATTGAAATGATTGGGGAAAATAAAATAAGAATAAAAATCTCCGCAACAGCTTCAAAGAATTATATGAATCGAAAGCGGAAGTGATGTTTGGGATTATTCCTCCCCTCCCCGCCTAAGCTTTTCTGAGTGCTGGATTAACCAACAATATGGAGGAAGAAAAAAATAAAATAAAAAATACGAAGCTGTTGGCAGCAAATGCTAGAAAGAAGAAGAAGAATCGGCGGAATTTTGATTGACTTTGTTCCTAAAATTGCCGCCTGTTTTTTAGATATGTTTGATTAACTAAAGAATTGAGACATAAGCTCAACATTGAACAGAAGAATTGATCAAATTGAGCAGAAATCAATCCATTCAGCTCCTATGCCTCAGCACAAATGATTGATTAAAGCCACAATTTTTGGAAAGGGAGATTAAGGTTGTGATTAACTTGCGGCAGACTTTGCACGCCCAGTCGTATAGCCTGGGTCCGCTCCCTCTCTCACACGTGTCTCTCTCTCTCTATCGCACACGTGTCATAGGAGCTCCTAAGTCAATGGCCCCTTCCGTGTGCTCGGGAAAATATATATATTATATATATATATATATTCTTCTTGTTGACACCGCTTCATGTGTAGATTTTTGAAAGAAAATCCCCTCATTTTGATTTTTTATTCTTTTACTTTGATGCAATTTGTGAAAAAACAATCTCAAGGAGGCTTCAGACAAAACCTTGGCAAGGAACCCGATCAATTATTATGTGGTTGCCTTTTGTGAATTCAATAACAGAGAAAATTCCTACAACAATGAAGAACTAGAAATGGAGCAGAACACTTACAAGAAAAAGACCCATCCTTAATTCAAGGGAAGATCTGATGGGCAATCTATACCCTTGCCCATCGATATTAGGCTTTAGTTACATCATGCTTCCCCCTCTCCAATATGCTTCTTCTATCACCCTCTACAAGGAGGCATGATCGAAGGGATTTTCTCTCATTTACCCCCTTGCTCTATGCCAATAGATCATGAGGAGATACTAAGGTTGGACACGCATCCCAAACCACTTTCCACTCAAAAACACAACTGAAAAGACACATGGTGAGGCATGGCAGGCCAATCTTGAATGCATATTCAACCTTCATGTGCATCATATGTCCGTGTGTGGTCTATCTTTGCTATGCATGACCACGCTCAAAAACAAGCTATGCATGTGACCATTCTTAGAAGCTATTAACGCATCTTGCCTTTCACGCATGGTGGATGTAAAGTAAAAGTGTGATAATCGTTCAAGCAAGTGAGGTAAAAAAGCAACATGAATGACCCTAGCATGTAAAGACAAAATGTATCACCCCTTTTAATCCCAGTTATGCATGCCAAACATGGATAGCGAATACATGATTTAAATCCATACAAGCCTCACAACCTCTAATATACATTTGATGAGAAATGTTACCTTTATGTAAATGTGCATCACACTAATAATGATCCTAACAAAAACCCCAAAGTTGTCCTTGATTAATCAAATCACTTTGCTTAAAATAGTATGAGCATTAACACATGTAAGAGTCCATGAGGAAAGGGCTATTCATGTGTCATATAATTAAAGTCATTTAAGTTCACATGCACAATTGTGCCATACAATTTGATTCACTTCTTTGACTCACTTTAACTTTACAACTTGTGGTGTATATGCTATGAATTTCTTCAAAATGGGATGAGAAGTAGAGATCAATTTGTGGAGGTGACTTTCTTCCCTCCCCCTCGTATTTTGTCTTGAACAATAGCCAATGCCACATATGTGTAACCTCATCCTTCATCCCAATTATACTTGATAGGCCATAAGTTGCCTTCATTTTTTCAAAACAACCCTTGTGCACTGCAAATCATTTTAAGTGGTTACTTTTATGATAGTTTAATTGATCAATTTGTGGAGGTGACTTTCTTCCCTCCCCCTCGTATTTTGTCTTGAACAATAGCCAATGCCACATATGTGTAAGCTCATCCTTCATCCCAATTATACTTGATAGGCCATACGTTGCCTTCATTTTTTCAAACAACCCTTGTGCACTGCAAATCATTTTAAGTGGTTACTTTTATGATAGTTTAATTGATAATTTCGACCCATTACATGGCACTTGTCATCTTGCAAATAGTGTTTGTGTACACGTGTGTGTGTGTGTGTGTGCACGCGCGCGCGCGTGTGTGTGTGCATGTACGCGCACGTATGTGTGTGCTCGTGTTGTACCCGCATACATGTGCATACCAATATGTGTGTGATGTGCATGTGGATGCATACATGTGCATACCAATATGTGTGTGTGTTGTATATGTGGATGCATACATGTACATACCGATATGTGTGTATGTGTGTTGTACGTGTGGATGCATGCATGCATATGTGCCTACACATGGTGTCTTATCTAAGAACCTCACCAAATATGTTGTGTATGCATGCGTATGTGCCTATGCATGGTGTCTTGTTTAAGAACCTCACCAAAAATGTTGTAAACTATACATAATGGAGACATTTTTCTCCCCTTTCTTTCTTCCCTCTATGCATGTGAACACTTTTGTAAGGTCATAGTCTTAAACTAGCTCTAGAATATTATTCACTCACAACAAATATAACTATCGCTATGGATTTATACATCACTTCTTTGTTAAAATATTGCATCTTTCTCTATTTATGCTGTCGTGGAGCTGTCGGCCTGTTTCCTACAACCGACTGCTTCATGCACAAGTATATAAGAGTTGCTCCCTTTATTCATTCTATCACATCATTCATTGCCCTATTTGTTGGCTCTTGTACTTTGTAACCTCAAGCTAATAAAGCTCAGTTCTTGCTTGCAATCTTTCTCTCTCTCATGCTTATTTGCTCTCGCTTGTGCACATTCTTTCATGGTATCATTCGCCTAGGCTCTGGCTGCTGCACAATTTGTTCCTCTACGTTTTCTGCTTCCCTAGATTCTCCAGGCTGTAGATCCTTCAAACAGTGGCTGTGTTTCTTCTTTCTTAGCTACGTTTTTGCTCTACAAGCTCTCCAACTACTGTCGGCCAGCCCCAGGCTGCATTTTCTTCTACAAAGGCAAGTGGAGGAGTTCTAGCTGCAAATTCAGTAAGTGCATCAGACAAGTGGCACATCAGCTCTTCTCCCTCCAAGATCCCCTCCCTCTTCCGGTAGGAGGTTCTCGGTGGTGTGTTTTTTGGGTTTCTTTTGCTGCTGTCCAGCCTGCATCTTCAGAGGGGGCTATTAGTCCCTAGTTGAAATGTCAGGACTATGGTCCTACGGAAGTCGAACCCTAGCATAAGTTAATAGCTTTCGGAGTCTCGAGAGTATTATTAGTGCTAGTGGGGTTCAGGGGCGTTAGGGTTTGGTCGATGTGTGTACACATCTAAGTTGGCACTGCTCTTAAGTAAGATGGGCGGCCGGGCTAGGAGGTGTGGACACAGGCCGTCCGTACGGCCACCACAGCGGTAGTTGAAATGTCAGGACTATGGTCCTACGGAAGTCGAACCCTAGCATAAGTTAATAGCTTTCGGAGTCTCGAGAGTATTATTAGTGCTAGCGGGGTTCAGGGGCGTTAGGGTTTGGTCGATGTGTGTACACATCTAAGTTAGCACGGCTCTTAAGTAAGATGGGCGGCCGGGCTAGGAGGTGCCACCACAGCGGACCGTACGGCCACCACAGCGGGCGACCAAGGCGGCGACCAAGGCAGTCCGGCAGTCCTAGAAGGCGATCGGTGAGCGATCGTTGACGCGCCGTTGGCGAGCGCGCGAGAATTCTCCCTTACTTGAGTGGCACAAGGGGGAGGCTTCATCATCCAAGGAGTGGGGTTTTGAACCCACCACCTCAAGCTCCAAGGCAAGTGTGCTAGCCACTTCACCTTTTCACTTGTGTTGTTCTTCTCTTCAAAAGAACTCTACTTATTCTTTCAAGGGAGGACACAAACTACAAGGAAAGTGACACAAACTACAAGGAAAGTGACCTTTTCACCTTCAACTTTCCTTCTTTCAATTTGTGAGAGGAGTTTTCTATGCTCCAAGTTTGGAAGTTTTTGGTGGACGGATCTTCAACGACATGCTACATGCAACACACTTTTTTGCATGCATGTGTTGATTGACGACTCGAGTGGTGATTTCTTCTCGATTTCCGTGCATGCAAGAGGAATTCTTCTACGACGCTTCAATTGGAGTTCGCTTTTTAAGGTAATCCGTTCTCTATTTGTAAGCACGTGCATACCATGGCCTCAGCGGAACCGTCTCATGTTCACTTCGATTTTGAGAATGATATGCATGATGTTAGTGAGGCACACCCTTTGGGTGGTGCTGTGGGTGATTCGCGACAGGCCGTTGCGCCTGATCGGGATGCCAACATGACCGATGCTGAAGGGGGTGCGAGTCCACTAGATGATTATGGTTTGGTAGACACGTTAGAGTTTGGGCGTCTCACTTCAAGGGTAGTTGCACTTGAGCGCACTATAACAAATGTCAATACCAATCTCACAAACATGAGCACGCTTTTTACTAAATTTATGGCACGTTTTGCAAGTGGATCGGCGGCAAGTGGAGGGCCTATTCCGATAGTTATGCCTCCTCTTGTTCCAAATCCTACAGTAGAATCTATTGCACCCTCTGCAACGCAGGAAGGGGCTATGTTGAAAAACGTGAAGCCGCCTGTGTTTAAGGGAGAGGAGCGCGATCGTAACAAGGATGCGGTCCATACATTTTTACACAAGTGGACGGACTTGCATCGCTTACGCCGCACTCCCGTTGCTGTTATGGCCACTGAGACGAGTCTCACACTTGAAGGTAAAGCCTACAAGTGGTGGACGAGTCTACTTATTGAAACTCGCCCTAAGACTTGGGAGGAGTTTGAGGCAGCTTTTAAAAAGGAGTTCTTACTGCAAAACGAGAAAGATCGGAGTTGGACAGCCTGGGACAAGTGCAAGATGGAAGGTCTTACACTTAATCAGTATGTGTCCAAGTACCGTGAAGTCATTCTCAAGTTAGACGGTTTGGACGACTTTCAAAAGGTTCGTGGGTTTGTTAGAGGCCTTGATAAAGAATATCACGCAAAGGTTAAAACCCAGTATCCTAAAACTTTGGAAGCGGCTATCCAAAGTGCCCTTATCTTTGATGACACCATGGATAAGAAGGGCATGGATAGACCGGCCAAATTCAATGGCTCGCAATTTAATGCTAATAAGCGTAAACTTGCCAGCAATTCTACTGAAAACACAAAGAAGTCTAAAGGGTCAAGTGGTCCGTTGTCTCCACAAGACTATGAACGGGCCAAGAAGGAGAAACTATGTTATCATTGCTTAGGTAGTGATCATGAGAAGAAAAATTGTCCACAGTTGCCTCGCAAGAATAAGGATAAGGTCAAGGAGAAGGCTGTACACATGGTGCAAACTTCCCTTGGATGCTGATCCTAAGTATTCTGCGGTAGAGGTTTCACACACTGCCGAGTTGCATGAGTGTAATCTCACTGCATCTATGTGGCAAGAGACAGTTGGACCACACGATTTGGTCCGTATGCATGGCTCCATTATCGAGTACGTATTCTCATTGATGATGGTGCCACGCACAATTTCTTGAACTATGCATTAGTTAAGAAATTAAAGTTGCCGGAGACAAAGAGTTCTCATCGTTATGTGGTGTCCACCATTCAGGGGGATGATCACGATGTGTGGGATAAGTGCCTGTGTTTGTGCAAGAACACACTATGGTTCTTGACTTCCAAGTGATGAATATGTCTCGTGCGGATGTCATCTTAGGACGGGAGTGGTTGTATGGGTTAGGGTCATCACTCAAAAGGAGTTATGAACATAATACGTTTACGTTTGAGGCCAATGGTAAGCATGTTTTACTTATTGGGAAACGTGATGTACCCCCAACACCACTCATATGTAATGCCGAACTCTCTTTTTTGGAGCATAGTAATCAAATAGAAGAAGTCTATTTTTGTTATTGTGTGTCTCAAACTAGTGAGTTTGATGTGCATGATGTTTCTTCTTCAAATGAATCTTCCTCGGCGATGCCTTCTTTCTCTTTACCTTCTTCTAAAATCTCTTTAAATAATCTTAAGCAACCAATTAATGCTTTGTCTTTGCAACAACTGTTATAAGAATTTAAAGATATTTTTCCTAATGATTTACCAGAGGGTTTGCCACCCGAACGAGCTTTGCCTCATCGCATTGATGTCGTTCCGGGCACCAAACCAATTAGTAAGCCGTCGTACAGGCTTAGTGCGACTGAAGCAGCTGAGGTGGAACGTCAGCTTGCTCTCTCAATCCATGTGCTTGAGAGAGCACATGGATTGCTTAGCTACATAGGTTGTTTGAGTCATAGCTTCTTTGAGGTGGTTGCAATGCTCCACATTTTGGAAAAAGGTCTTGGATGGGTTCACCTTTGTTGCCCAAGCTTTACTACTTTACTAGATTTGATGATACTGCTGGCATTGTTGCTGGCACTTTCACGGCTGCGTACAGCCCCTATTCCAAGGATTAGTATCTCAATACATGATTCTGATGCAGACTTGTGGCTTATTCCTCATTCTTCCTCCCATTTATTGGGCTCATATCTTGGCTCACTGTTCTCTCTAATCTACCTGAATAGCTCATAGATACCAAAGATACCATATCTCTTTACTTGTCAGGTACTCTTAGGAGAGTGTTTGATCTCTAAGGAGAGAAACCGGTTACCAAATGCGTGTACTCTGTTTGTAAAATAGGCCAGGGCCATAGCAACAAACTGCATCTCTTTTCCTCAAGGCCACCTTTCCAAGCTTGATGGCACTAAAAATCTACTAAATTCTGCTATGTTTAGAGGTTGAAATCTGAGGTTTCTGACGCGTCCCTTTTATCTTTTGCTTAAATCTGGAGCATGGGACCCGTGTGTTGGAGTTCCAAGTATGAAGACAGGCAAGTTCACTTGATGGTCTGGATGAGTTCCAGGATCAACCAAGTTTCCTTCATGGTTCAGATGAGTTCCAGGACTATTGGTTAGCAGAGACTATGGACAGGATGTGTTCCATGTTCATTTGTTCGAGGTTAGTGTTCACAGTTCTACTTTGAGTTTGGAGCCAAGCAGATTTTCTTTTGTTTCTTTTTAGTGGCATTTTTCGAGGTATACTCATCAGTACTGGCCATGTTGAGGTGTCCATGGTCGCACCTTCGTCATTAGTTTTCTTTTGACTTTTTTGCACACTTCAAGATGCAGAGGGGGTGTTAAAATATTGCATCTTTCTCTATTTATGATGTCGTGGAGCTGTTGGCCTGTTTCCTACAGCCGACTGCTTCATGCACAAGTATATAAGAGTTGCTCCCTTTATTCATTCTATCACATCATTCATTGCCCTATTTGCTGGCTCTTGTACTCTTGTACTCTGTAACCTCATTCAGTTCTTGCTTGCAATCTTTCTCTCTCTCATGTTTATTTGCTTCCGCTTGTGCACATTCTTTCACTTTTCAAGTATACATTTTCAAATGCTAAAAACTAGTGGAAGATATTTGATGTTCAAGTTTAACAGCAAATTTTACCAAAATTGGATGAAACATGTTTAGCTTTTTTTAGTCATATTTGATGCTCCTTGTCACATCTTGTATTTCAATAAATTTAAATTGGTATTTAATTCCATAATATGGCCATGAATATTACTTTTGAGCTAATGTAACTAGACATTAGGTTATAAATGAAGGTTTTCCTATTCTATTTTAAGTTGTAAGAAGGGGATATTTCAAGTGGGTTAAGCACGGGTCATAGGAAAAAGACAAACAATCCCCCCAAC